>NC_044394.1:22732850-23102017 GCF_006542625.1 Nomascus leucogenys | reverse complement strand
CCCCATCTCTCTTCTTAGGTGAGGGTTTTTATCCTTCTCTTTTGTTAGGGACCCTGCTTGGAAGTATCCTGAACAAAGATTCAGCCCAAAGAGTGCAGACGGACTTTCTGCTTTCAAAATGTATATGAAATTTCAATTGGACACTGTTAAAAGATGAATGCAGACTAGATGTCCAAGATAAGTCACTAGAAATAATATTCAATTAGGTGTCTGAACTTGAAGGAGGTTTCCAAGAATAAGTCACTCCTCCATCCAACATTTATTCAAAATTACATATTAAGTGTGTGCTTGACAACTGACATACCAGTCTCAGAAACTCACATATACAAGGCATGTTGGTTGTTGCTATTTGATGGTATTCCTGGGCCTCTTGCACTTTATCTTAGTCTACCAGGGACAGATTTGGCAAGAGGAATATAGGGTCATTTGGCCTTGACCTCACATTCACAAAGGACCTCAAATTTCAGCCAACATCATACATGCAGTCAGAGAGAAACATTGGCAGAATTGAAAGATGATATTCATTATGCCACTTTAAAAATTTCTGCCATTAGTGGGCAATGGTAAAGATAGTGTTCATATTTTTTTCTTCTTCTGGAAACTCAGAAAATTCACTTCTCAACTCTGTTGCAGTTACAAATAAGGCTTTTCGACTTGATCTAAATGGTGACAAGTGAGCTAACATATCTTCTGGACTCTCTGGTATCCTTCCACTCTTGCATAGTAGACAGAGGCTGTGTGTTCCTGGCAGTGACAGAAAGGTGGAAAAATGAAGCCTTAATTAGCCTAGACTGCTGAATCACTGGTAACCCCTGGAGAATCATCTAGATCTGCAGTGGACTTTTCATGAGGGAAAAATAATAAATTTTGTTTGTATAAATCCACTGACATTGGGGGTTGTTTGTTGCTGCAGCATACTTTACCCTATCCTTATACATTGACCTTAGTATTTAGTGTTTTAAACAAATGCTAAGATTCTATTTTGCACAATGATACAGTATTACGGGATTGTTAAGGGGGTTTGGTGTGTATGTGTTGAGGATAAAAGAAGTGACTGTAAAACGTTAATGTTTACTTGTAAACATTTAAAATGTACATTTTCAGATGTAACATTGGAAACATTACAATTTAGGGGTCCTGTTTTAGGGTTTTTCCTGCTTTTTCTTGATAATTTTTCTCAACATACATGAAAGTCCTGGTCCTTCCTCTACCCTTGAGAAGCCCTGCTTTTGACTGAATGACTTGAAAGCATAAAAAAAGATGCGCACACACATACACACGTCACTAGTCTGAATGTCAGAGATAGTAGTACCTTGCATCAACTCTGAATAAAAGTTGTTGATCTCTTTGGCCTCAGATTCTTAATTGGTGTAATGGAGACAAGTGCTGTCTCTGTCCCACGATAGCCATGTGTTCAAAGATTCAAAGAAGATTTAGAAAACCATATTCCTGAGTAGGTTCCAACTCTTTAGATCCAGAATTAAAGAGAATGGTTGTCAATTTCATAAACAACACTATAAAAATATGTCATACTTCACTAAGCCAGCATTCAGCACTTAAGCCAGAGTAGAGACCCAGCACAGGTTTCAGTGGACAGTCTTTGAACCTAGAAATAAACTGGGTAAACCTCAGGTTAGGAAAATGTGTCAGGGAGGATTTGTTGCTCACCCAATATTCATTCTCCCCTTCTGTTGTCGTAATAACCTTGCATTTGTTTAGAGAGGCAATGTGCTCAGCTAAAAGCTTTTATTTCCCAGCCTACTCTGCATCTAGATGTGATTGTGTGACTTTGTTTTGGCCAATGACAAGTTAACAAAGAAGGCCCTTTAGTGATTTGACAGACACTTGAAGACTGTCCTGCTTCCCCCTTTCTTTCTCCCTGCCTGGCTACAGCAGCTGGAGATGCAGTTACCACCTTTCTACTGACTGGTATTAAAGATGGTAGAACATACACATAAAAGGAACTCAGGCTCCAAATGAGCCCAGGAAGTGCCTGTCTGCCCTGCACTACCCTCTTAAAGCCTTCCTTCACATGAGAGAAAACCTTCTAAATTTTTAAGCCACAGACTTTCCCATATCTTACTATCAGCAGCACACAAGCCTTTGCCAACAGAGCAGTGATCACAGGCAGGCCCAGGGGACAGCGCTGTGAGAGCCGTGAGCTGAGATGACTGCCTGAAGCTGTCAAGTACCCACAGGCCTCTCCCAGAAGACTTTCTGACCAAATCTCTGTTCTGAGCATGGGTTTGAAACATCAAGGGACAATACTACATAAGAGCTTGGTCTTTGGAGTACAACCCAACCACACCCAAGTTGAATCTCAGGTCTGCCACATACTATCCATGGTCTTTGGAAAGTTACGGAGCAACTATGAGCATAGAAAATTTACTTATGAAATGAGAATAATAATAGTTCCTCCTTTATCCTTTTGCTCTTAGAATTAAATGAAATAATATGAGAAATGGGATGAATGTATAGCCTGGCACATAGTAAACCAAAAAGGACTCCCAACTAACTCCATCCTCAAGATAGAACTCCAATTGTTTAATTGACTTTACAGGTTTTCTTTCAATTCTTTCAAAAGTGTAATGGTGTGACACTCTTCAAGACGTGCTCTGTGTTATAACTCAACACAAAGCCCAACAGAGCAGACTATGCATGTTCTAGAAGCACTTGAATGTTCATCTGGGCTCCCTGTCCACCTGGACCACGAAGCAGGGCACAGCCCCTGGTTAGGCCTTCACATTAGCGTTAATGGTAGGGTACAGTGACTGAGAGGGAGCTATGTTTATCTTAGTAAAACAAGAGAGTCATTTTATCCTTGAGAATTCAGGCTGTGAAAGTCCACAGCATGGATTACTTGAGAATTCAATATAGTGGTTATTTTTATCTCCATCATTATAAAATAGAAATATATTTAAAGAAATGTACACATTATATGTTATATATGTTATAATAATATAGAAAAATAAATATAACTATGAACATTTCTATGTTTCTATATGTTCTACAGGATTTAGTTATTTTTAAAGTAGATAAAATGCAACTTTTTTGTAAGTTTGAAATTTCATCAAAATGAAAAATTACAAGGAGAAAAAAAGCAAGTAAAAGGCTCAGCCTTCGTTATCTTCTACATATCATCCAAGAACCACTTCAAATCTTGCTTCTTTGATCAAGTTCTCAGACACAAAACTTTTTCTGTACTTCCAGACTCTAACCTGGATTGGGGTCGGTGTGCAATAAATACATTTTGAAAGAATGAACATGTAAATATAATGGCCATCTAACTAGTCTTCCTGCTTTCCACCTATCCTTCACACCACCCCTGGGATGAACATCTTGGCCCCCTGTTTATCAGGACATCCCCTTTGTCCATTGCAATGGGCTTCATTTTTCAAAAAAGCTTTAAACAATTATTTCAAGAAAACCTGACTAAAAAGTCCAGTAGATAAAACAAACAAAGGAGAAGCTGTCCTGGTGAAAACAGGGGGTGAGAAGCCCAGAGCCCTGCAGATCAGCTTTCTTATCTTCACAGCTCCCATCCCATTGCTTGTAAGGGATTTCAGAGAGCACAATTAGAAAACTAATGGTTTAAATACTAAATTTCAAATTGCTGCTTTTTATCACTCACCTCCAGCCCTTGCCCCCAATATACAAAGCAAACACTCAACCTTGTCAAATGGCCCAATTCCTTTTGCTCTCCCCTTTGCGCACTTTGTTACCTTCTCTGAAGAAATCTGCTTTTCATCTTGCTGCCTGGTAAAAACCAATCCATGATTAAAATTCCTGCTCCTCTTCTGTGGAGTTGAGGGGTATGCGCCTCACTGGTTTCCTTTTCCTTGGGTTCCCATAGTCTCTCATGTGTGTATGTCTCTTAGCTTTCACCATACTGTATTATTATCATATGAATTCCCCACCCCCATTGGATTGGTATTCCTTAATGACACGGCCTATACCTTACATATTTGTGTCCCAGGTTCCTATTGAAGAAACTGGTATATAGTAGATGCTCAGTAAGTCATTGCTAAATAAACAGCTAAACAAATTGATATATTGTCACCTGATTATTTTATTGTTTGTTTGTTTTGCTACTCTGCCTTTTCTTCATAGGTACTCAATAAATTATTCGAAAACAAGGACCTAATCATATTTTTCTTACTTTTACTTTACCATGGTAGGTAAAAGCTAGGAACATTGATACACTAATAAAATACTTTCTAATTGAAATAAAGTATATTTGAAGAAGTTAGCATTGTGTCAACAAAAACATATAGGCTATTTACCACATGGCGAGTTGTACTAACATCAAACATTCCATGAAAACAAAACATTTGTATTCTATCCCAGAAACAAGATAAATGTATTTTTGGTATTAAGAAAAAAATTGAAAATAAATATGATATTTAAATTTTATAAAAATTTTTAAACTTACAAGATTTTGAACATTAGATATTTTTAAATGATTGTGTTATTTCAGAGTTCAAGAAGCCAAAATAAGAAAAAGCTAAACATAACCATATGGATACCACACACTTTAGAAAAGGTGGACTCAAAGTGTTACGCAGAAAGATAAGCAAGAACCCAGGCCAGAAACTCATGAAAACAAAAGCTGCTCATGACAAGACGGAGACTTACAAAAATAAAATTCTGACATTACAGAAGAGACAAGTATCCAAACAGGTCATGTGGCAGCCCAGGGAACAACCTGACAACTGCGGTTTCTGTAAAGGTTTGTACAGTAGGTTCCAGGAGGAATAACTCACCAGTGGTGAAGACAGTACCCTAGCAAGAAGGAATAGGGTCACTTGAGTAGAAAGCCCAAAATGAGAGGAGGTTTGTAAGAAACCCTAATGACAACACAAAGTCTTCTAAAGCTATGTCTAGAGCAAGAGAAAGATAAAAGTGGTAGAAGGTCTACATGGGGAAGAAGGTATAAAATAACTGATGACAGAAAGTAAAGCCATTCAACTCGGTCCTACTTTCTTTCAAATAGCAGTGCTCTCATATAAAAAGGTAAACATATGGAGGGCGATGAGAAGTTCAGGGTAGGTGCAAAGATAAGTGACAGGATAGTTAGTAGCTCCTGAAAGTCAGCAATAATTTTATGGCTCATATGAGTGAGTTCAGTCAGGACACAAAGAGACCACCTCTAAGGAAAGTGATGATGGATCTGAAGAGGGAAAATATCTTCTTCATGAAAAAAGTTTTATGGTGATGGACCACAGAACTCCTCCCTTGGCCTTGTCCAGCATCAATGATTTGATTCACATGTAAATGCCATGTTTATTGAATACTTGGATGCCTCAAAGCTGAGAAGACTAACATTTCAGATGTACAATGGCAATCTGGAAAATATCCCAGTATGCTGCAATAATTAGGATAAATCAAATAAGATTCAATTTAATAAGGAGTAAAATCTTCAGTTGGATAAAAAGAGAATTATTACAAAAAGTAAAGATCTGGAAAATGCAGCCTAGAAGTAGTAGCTTAACTGAAAAGCATTTGGGAATCTTAGTTAGCTGTAAGCTCCATGTGTATCAAAAAATCATGATAATAGCTGCCAGAAATGTTAATTCAATCTTTAGCAGTATGAATAGCAGCAAAATTCCAATAATAAAGATAATGGTCCCACTCTACCATTAAATGTATGACCTACAATATTTTCCTCTATTCTGAGTGCTATATTTAAGATGATACATCACTCGTGGAAATACATTCAAAAAAGACCTATCAAATAGTGTGGGAACTCAAAATCATATGTTGTATCTAGTGACTGAAGGAACTGATAGCCCTTTATCTGCACAGGGGAGACTAACAAAGCGAAATTATTACACTGTCTTCAAGTATTTGCAAGATTCTCAGATCACATAGATATTGAATATATCTTATGTAGATCTAGGTTTAATGGGTAAAAGTAATAAGAAGGGAGGAGTGGTTTTTTTTGTTTTTTGCTTTTTTTTCAGAGTCTCATTTCACCCAGGCTGAAATGCAATGGTGTGATCTTGGCTCACTGCGACCTCTGCTTCCTGGGTTCAAGTGATTCTCAGGCCTCAGCCTCGCTAGTAGTAGGATCACAGGCACCCGCCACCACGCCTGGCTAATTTTTGTATTTTTAGTAGAGACGGGGTTTCACCATGTTGCCTAGGCTGGTCTTGAACTCCTGACCTCAGGTGATCCACCCACCTAGGCCTTCCAAAGTGCTGGAAGTACAGGTGTGAGCCACCGTACCCAGCTGGGAGGAGTCTCTGACTTGCCAGAGCAGTTATCAAATGTTTTGATTTCATAACTCTTTTTTTTAAATTATTATTATTGTACTTTAAGTTTTAGGGTACATGTGCACAATGTGCAGGTTTGTTACATATGTATCCATGTGCCATGTTGGTGTGCTGCACCCATTAACTCGTCATTTAGCATTAGGTATATCTCCTAATGCTATCCCTCCCCCCTATCCCCATCCCACAACAGTCCCCGGAGTGTGAAGTTCCCCTTCCTGTGTCCATGTGTTTTCATTGTTCAGTTCCCATCTACGAGTGAGAACACGTGGTGTTTGGTTTTTTGTCCTTGCAATAGTTTACTGAGAATGATGGTTTCCAGTTTCATCCATGTCCCTACAAAGGACATGAACTCATCATTTTTTATGGCTGCACAGTATTCCATAGTGTAAATGTGCCACATTTTCTTAATCCAGTCTATCATTGTTGGACATTTGGGTTGGTTCCAAGTCTTTGCTATTGTGAATAGTGCCGCAATAAACATACGTGTGCATGTGTCTTTATAACAGCATGATTTATAGTCCTTTGGGTATATACCCAGTAATGGGATGGCTGGGTCAAATGGTATTTCTAGTTCTAGATCCCTGAGGAATCGCCACACTGACTTCCACAATGGTTGAACTAGTTTACAGTCCCACCAACAGTGTAAAAGTGTTCCTATTTCTCCACATCCTCTCCAGCACCTGTTGTTTCCTGACTTTTTAATGATGGCCATTCTAACTGGTGTGAGATGGTATCTCATTGTGGTTTTGATTTGCATTGCTCTGATGGCCAGTGATGATGAGCATTTTTTCATGTGTTTTTTGGCCGCATAAATGTCTTCTTTTGAGAAGTGTCTGTTCATGTCCTTTGTCCACTTTTTGATGGGGTTGTTTGTTTTTCTCTTGTAAATGTGTTTGAATTCAATGTAGATTCTGGATATTAGCCCTTTGTCAGATGAGTAAGTTGCGAAAATTTTCTCCCATTTTGTAGGTAGCCTGTTCACTCTGATGGTAGTTTCTTTTGCTATGCAGAAGCTCTTTAGTTTAATTAGACTCCATTTGTCAATTTTGGCTTTTGTTGCCATTGCTTTTGATGTTTTAGACATGAAGTCCTTGCCCATGCCTATGTCCTGAATGGTACTGCCTAGGTTTTCTTCTAGGATTTTTACGGTTTTAGGTCTAACATGTAAGTCTTTAATCCATCTTGAATTAATTTTTGTATAAGGTGTAAGGAAGGGATCCAGTTTCAGCTTTCTACATATGGCTAGCCAGTTTTCCCAGCATCATTTATTAAATAGGGAATCCTTTCCCCATTGCTTGTTTTTGTCAGGTTTGTCAAAGATCAGATAGTTGTAGATATGTGGCATTATTTCTGAGGGCTCTGTTCTGTTCCATTGATCTATGTCTCTGTTTTGGTACCAGTACCATGCTGTTTTGGTTACAGTAGCCTTGTAGTATATTTTGAAGTCAGGTAGCGTGATGCCTCCAGCTTTGCTCTTTTGGCTTAGGATTGACTTGGCGATGCGGGCTCTTTTTGGTTCCATATGAACCAAAAAAGAAGTTTTTTCCAATTCCAAAAAAAAAGTAGTTTTTTCCAATTCTGTGAAGAAAGTCTTGGTAGCTTGATGGGGATGGCATTGAATCGATAAATTACCTTGGGCAGTATGGCCATTTTCACGATATTGATTCTTCCAACCCACGAGCATGGAATGTTCTTCCATTTGTTTGTATCCTCTTTTATTTCATTGAGCAATGGTTTGTAGTTCTCCTTGAAGAGGTCCTTCATGTCCCTTGTAAGTTGGATTCCTAGGTATTTTATTCTCTTTGAAGCAACTGTGAATGGGAGTTCACTCATGATTTGGCTCTCTGTTTGTCTGTTATTGGTGTACAAGAATGCTTGTGATTTTTGTACATTGATTTTGTATCCTGAGACTTTGCTGAAGTTGCTTATCAGCTTCAGGAGATTTTGGGCTGAGACAGTGGGGTTTTCTAGATATATAATCATGTCATCTGCAAACAGGGACAATTTGACTTCCTCTTTTCCTAATTGAATACCCTTTATTTCCTTCTCCTGCCTGATTGCCCTGGCCAGACCTTCCAACACTATGTTGAATAGGAGTAGTGAGAGAAGGCATCCCTGTCTTGTGCCAGTTTTCAAAGGGAATGCTTCCAGTTTTTGCCCATTCAGCATATTGGCTGTGGGTTTGTCATAGATAGCTCTTATTATTTTGAGATACGTCCCATCGATACCTAATTTATTGAGAGTTTTTAGCATGAAGGTTGTTGAATTTTGTCAAAGGCCTTTTCTGTATCTATTGAGATAATCATGTGGTTTTTGTCTTTGGTTCTGTTTATATGCTGGATTACATTTATTGATTTGCGTATGTTGAAGCAGCCTTGCATCCCAGGGATGAAGCCCACTTGATCATGGTGGATAAGCTTTTTGATGTGCTGCTGGATTCGGTTTGCCAGTATTTTATTGAGGATTTTTGCATCAATGTTCATCAAGGATACTGGTCTGAAATTCTCTTTTTTGGTTATGTCTCTGCCAGGCTTTGGTATCAGGACAATGCTGGCCTCATAAAATGTGTTAAGGAGGATTCCCTCTTTTTCTAAAGATTGGAATAGTTTCAGAAGGAATGGTACCAGTTCCTCCTTGTACCTCTGGTAGAATTTGGCTATGAATCCATCAGGTCCTGGACTCTTTTTGGTTGGTAAGCTATTGATTATTGCCACAATTTCAGAGCCTGTTATTGGTCTATTCAGAGATTCAACTTCTTCCTGGTTTAGTCTTGGGAGGGTGTATTTTTCAAGGAATTTATCCATTTCTTCTAGATTTTCTAGTTTATTTGCGTAGAGGTGTTTGTAGTATTCTCTGATGGTAGATTGTATTTCTGTGGGATCGGAGGTGATATCCCCTTTATCATTTTTTATTGCGTCTATTTGACTCTTCTCTCTTTTCTTCTTTGTTAGTCTTGCTAGCGGTCTATCAATTGGATAAGGAGTCAAGACCCATCAGTGTGCTGTATTCAGGAAACCCATCTCACATGCAGAGACACACATAGACTCAAAATAAAGGGATGGAGGAAGATCTACCAAGCAAATGGAAAACAAAAAAAGGCAGGGGTTACAATCCTAGTCTCTGATAAAACAGACTTTAAACCAACAAAGATCAAAAGAGACAAACAAGGCCATTACATAATGGTAATGGGATCAATTCAACGAGAAGAGCTAACTATTCTAAATATATATGCACCCAATACAGGAGCACCCAGATTCATAAAGCAAGTCCTGAGTGACCTACAAAGAGACTTAGACTCCAACACAATAATAATGGGAGATTTTAACACCCCACAGTCAACAGTAGACAGATCAACAAGACAGAAAGTTAACAAGGATATCCAGGAATTGAACTCAGCTCTGCACCAAGCGGACCTAATACACATCTACAGAACTCTCCACCCCAAAATCAACAGAATATACATTTTTTTCAGCACCACACCACACCTATTCCAAAATTGACCACATAGTTGGAAGTAAAGCTCTCCTCAGAAAATGTAAAAGAACAGAAATTATAACAAACTGTCTCTCAGACCACAGTGCAATCAAACTAGAACTCAGGATTAAGAAACTCACTCAAAACCACTCAACTACATGGAAACTGAACAACCTGTTCCTGAATGACTACTGGGTACATAACGAAATGAAGGCAGAAATAAAGATGTTCTTTGAAACCAACGAGAACAAAGACACAACATACCAGAATCTCTGGGACACATTCAAAGCAGTGTGTAGAGGGAAATTTATAGCACTAAATGCCCACAAGAGAAAGCAGGAAAGATCCAAAATTGACACCCTAACATCACAATTAAAAGAACTAGAGAAGCAAGAGCAAACACATTCAAAAGCTAGCAGAAGGCAAGAAATAACTAAAATCAGAGCAGAACTGAAGGAAATAGAGACACAAAAAACCCTTCAAAAAATTAATGAATCCAGGAGCTGGTTTTTTGAAAAGATTTCATAACTCTTTTACCCTCGCTATAATTTATGTGGGCTATATCTATTGATATTTACCATATTTGAAATTAATTATCTCTGAAGACTGCTACCTGGAGGCTTCATCTGCATAATAGGAACCTTGGTCTCCACAACTCTTTATCTTAACCTAGACACTCCCTTCCACTGATTCCAGGTCTTTAGATAAACTCTCCACCAACCGCCAATCAGAAAATCTTTAAATCTACCTATGAACTGGAAGCACCCCACTTAGTTGTCACGCATTTCCAGACCAAACCAGTGTATACCTTAGCAGTATTGATTGATGTTTTATGTCTCCCTAAAATGTATAAAACCAAGCTATAGCCCGACCACCTTGGGCACATGTTCTCAGGATCTCCTGGGGTTGTGTCATAGGCCATAGTCACTTATATTTAGCTCAGATTAACCTCTTTGGATATTAAAAAAAAAGAAATTAAAACTGAGAAATTTTAAAAAGTATTACTCATCTAAACTAATAAATAACCCATCATATGTAAACATAAATAACACTTTAAATGAAAAGCAGCTATTTTCCAAGACAAAAGTGGCATTGTTTATCATTTTTTGGATATCTCTTTAATGTCTGCTTTATTAGAAGACAGTGGTATTCTGATATCTGCTTCTATATATAGTCTGTGATGATGTCGTATATCGCGCAGCTGCTAGAAAACTCCACTGTACTCTTGTGGAAAATAAGAATGAAAAACGCAAATACAGTGAAACCCCGTCTCTACTAAAAATACAAAAAATTAGCCGGGCATGTGGCGGGCGCCTGTAGTCCCAGCTACTTGGGAGGCTGAGGCAGGAGAATGGTGTGAACCTAGGAGGCAGAGCTTGCAGTGAGCCGAGATCACGCCACTGCACTCCAGCCTGGGCAACAGAGGGAGACTCCATCTCAAAACAAAAAAAAAAAAGTAAAAAGGCAAATAATATCTTAGTACTATTATGAAAATAGTTTTAACCATGAGGACACCCTAAAAGGGTTTCAGGGACTCCCAGGGTACCTGAAAGACATCTGAAGAACTGCAGGCCTAATAAAAGAATAAATTATTAATAATTAGAATTTTACAAAATTGGGGTAGGTCATGAGATAAATTCTATGTTCCTGGAACAATTGAAGAAAGGCTGAATTACCTAATTTGTCCAAAATTTCATGTTTTAGGAAAGGAGTATAATAAACAACTCTTTCCTCTAAAAGTGTTGTGGTCATTCAACGGCAATGTTAGAAATCACTTTTCTATAGATAACTGTTTCTAAAGAAAGTATCATTTAAAAAATACTCATGTCTACCATGTAAGTATAATCTTAGAGTTGCTAGGAATGTAGAGGTCTGTGGTTCAGTTTCTCACATACCGCAGAATTCTCTATGCAACATTTCTGAGAGGCATTTAACCTCAGAGGCTTGAAACCTTTGATGATAAACACCTATTTCAGGAGACTCAACTACTTCCATTCTGTAAATATTACAAATTCTTTCATTTCCCTGGAAATCTGCTCCTCTTCTACCATTTAGAAGGTTTTTCCTACTTGAACAATCTCCCTCTTGTACATGACAGGCCTTCAAATATTTGAAGACAGGGATTTTATGTTTAGATGCCTTTTTAATAAACTGGTTAGACTTCTTTTGTGAGATACACATAATTTTGTTGGCAGTTTAAAATGTAATCTTGTAGCAAGTGGGCCAAAAGCTATTCCAAATAAAAAGCAAATTTAATGAAAAAGTAACATATTACCAGGAAGTTATATGAGATCTTTCTTCCTACAGAAGTGTTTATTTTTTCTTTTAAGTAATTCCTTTAAAATGCTATGTTGTGTTTCAAAGGAACTCTATAAATCATCAAGGTTCCTCTTCACATAAACGATTAATTTACTAGTCTGAAGTTGACTTGTGGACGGTATTTTTTAATCTATATCAAAATGGAGTTTTTAGCCTGATTTACAGCAGATTAATCAAGACAATACAAAGTGATTTTGTGTTTTGTGAAGTTACATTATATGAAATCTGATTCAGGTTACTGAACGGATTATTAATGGAAGAAATATGTATTATCAATCATAACCTGCAGTCAAAATCTGTTTATGTTTGAGCTGACCCATCAGTTACAAATGAACTTCCCCACCCACTTCCCACCCTAATAATAATGGAACATACGGATCAACAGCAGCCTAGGTGCTCCGAAAACATGCAACCTAGCAGAGCTATGCTAATCAGCATTCACTTTCAGGGACACTGGATTCACGTACAATTAAAACCCAGGGCTCTGCATCTACTCTCAAAAATGCATAAGGAATGGGTGAGTGATTAGTCCTTGTGGTTGCCTGAGTTTTCAACGTATCTCACTTACTAGCTGCTCCCTAGCATGCAAACCTTCATACTGTATTTTGTCTAGCAAATTCCTCAAGTATTTCTTGAGTTTTAGGTGTAGAAACAATGCATTACACTACTTGGGGGCCTTTATAGTAATCATGTAGAACAAACCCAGTCTTTCAGAATAGGAAATGTCTACTATTTTCCAAATTTGAGGAGGTACTTGTATTATCTAAAGTTCTAAAATCATGAAGAATGAGGAAGGTGATTTTTTTTTCCTTTTTTTGCTTGTTTTCGATCAGCGTAAAGGGCAGAGTGAAATAACTATAGACTACTGCTTTGTCTAAGCTTAGAACACTTTCCACTTCAGGACTAAGTGAATTCATCTCTTCCAATCATTGCTGTAAATAATATCTACTTCCCTGCCCATAAACCACTAACATCCTATTGTTTCCTATAAGGTAGGCCCTTAATCCTCCCATTGTCAACTTTTCCACTTACCATAAAAGCATCCCCTCACCCTTTTTTAAAAATCGGGGTAAAATTTACATTTTATATTAAATGCAAATGTCTTAAGAGTATACTTTGATTTATTTTGATAAATGTATATTCCATTCATTCCGAATGTATAACAACCACCCCAGTCAAGGTATGGATTATTTCAGTCCCTCAAGAATGTTCTCTCATGTTTCCTTCCAGTTAATCAACTCTTGCTCACAGTTTTGCCTGTTCTTCAACTTCATGTAATGAACGATATGTTATCACATCAGGTTTTATTCATTTAACATAACATTTTTGAGTTTTCTCCATACTGTTGCAGTATTTTTTTTTCCTTTATATTGGTGGTTAATATTTATTTCATTGTATGAAAATACAAAAATTACTTATTCTATTCATGGGCATTTGAATTTGCTTCCAGCTTGGGGCTATTATCAATAAACCAAATCAACTTTCCTATACAAGTCTTTTATTGCGGATGTAAGTTTTCATTTCTCTTTGGTAGGAGTGGCATTGCTCGACATGGGGTAGGTGTGTGTTTAACTTTACAAGAAACTCCAAACAATGTGTATGAGAGTTTCAATTGTATCACATCTTCACCAAGAATTAGTGTTGAGAACTCGTAACCACCCTCTTTTTTTTTTTTTTTTTTTTTTTAGGGCTAGTTTCAATTAAATCAAGTTACTAACATTTTTAATCATAAGTGGTTATCTTTAAAAATCTTTTGACATTCCCATCAGCTTTTCAAAGTGAGTTTTACAGTTCTCACCAGAAATATGTGGCAGTTTTAGATGTTCTACCTCTTTGTTGTTATATAATGTTACTGACCCTCTCCCCTGCCCCCCACACACGTGTTTAAAGGCTAGTTCTTAATTAAATCAAGTTTCTTGCATTATGTCTCCTTCAAATTATTATTCAGCTTTTATAATCTAAATAACTGTCAAGTGAAATATTCTCAAATGGGAACAAATCTAATTCATGCTACAGATATAATTCTAAAACTGGGTCTTCAATATCATCTGCCCAGTGCCTGAATTTTACAGAACAGGAACCTGAGACACAAAGAGTTTCAAGAACTATCCAAAGGGGTTCTACTCAATAAGAAAATGAGGCGATATTAGTACGTTCTTCTCACCCTGTCTGACAACCTTAGGATGATTCCACATTTTTATTTTTGGTTCAGACAAAGGCTGACATTTTAATGTGAGGGTAACATTTGAGCCAAATGATCTTTTTGATTTTCTTCTCTGAAAGCTAATATTAAGTGGTTTATTATAACTCTTTACATTCATGGTATAACAATACTGTATATTTAATAGCATTTTCAGAAAATATTAAAGATATTTTCTGAGATGGTACTAAATCATTGGTCAACATTACAAGTAGGAAAGAATAATTCCTCCATATTTGCATAAAGGGCAAATGAAGTACAGAGAATTAAGTAATGACCAAGATCAATGAGGCAAAACTCAGTCTTCCCAACTCAAAAGCTCTCCACCAGAGCAGACCATTCCTTTTGCACAGGATTAACTGTTATACATATATGCATATATATATGTATACACACACACACACACACAGAGTGTGTGGTTTCTGAAAATGTGAAATTGACTCAACTTTTTACCACAGCACATTTATTCCTGGGGAGCTTTTACATGGAGTGGTTATTAGTGTGAAGACAACGTGGTATAAATTGCTTTTTAATCACACTGCTCCCGGTGCCTGCTCTAAGCACTCCCCTCTTCGGATTTCTGCGAGGATGACCTCACTTCGGGCTTTTGTTGTGTGTGTGTTTGGATTTTTTTTCTTTTTTTTTTTTTTTTTTTTTTTTTTTTTTTGCGGTGGTGCTAACCAAGCAAGCAAGAAGATGTATTTTTTATAGATTTGTGTCAAAATCAATAATTTTTAAAAGTTTAAAAATCAGTTTTAAAATCTCCTGTAACATAAAGAACACTGATTTGCTATATATCAAAGAGTTGAACACATTTCAGATGTATTGAATTTACAGAAAAATGTAAGCAATAAGGAAAGTTAACATTTTCTAACAGTAAATCCTGACAGGACTTTTGGTTTTGGAGTGAGCAGACAGGATTTATTTTTATGTTATGGAAAACTAGGTGGTTTAAAAACCCAGTTTGTTGCATTGTATCATTTTTCAAATATTGTCTTTTAACATGCATTTCCTCTAACATCAAACTTTTTTTTAATACCACAATTTGAGGCAGTTTTTATAAGCAATTACATTTACCTTGGAAAAACATGAATGTCTTTTATCTCAGGTAGTCAAGCCACTTTGTAAAACTTCTATTAACAGAAGCTAAAAATCTATCATTTGGTTTAGTTAATATTTGAGTTTGCAGGAGTAAAATCATCAGCCGACAGCAGCTGTGCACTGTGTGTTAAATCTAGAGCTGGCATTAGTCTATCAGATATGCAAATATTTATATCCTCATTGGCTAAGTAAACTGTTCAGCTCTGCAGAAACGGTGGATTTGTTTTGAAATACTGTAAGTGACTCCCTTTCCTAATAATGGCTTTTCTTCTGCTGAAATTCATACTTCTATTTGGAATATGCCTAAAATTTCCAACATAAAAACTAGCAGAAATCCTCATATACGTCTGGAAAAAGAAGTCAGATCAGTAGATATCAGAAAACACAAACTATTGGGTACACCAGATACAGAAAAATATATTATTTGCAATATTGGCCTACGGTTTTCAAGTATACAAACTAAGAGATCTTTAGAAAAACAAATTTCATTTTAAAAATTTAAAAAGCAAATATATTAGGGTGCGACTGCTAATGAATAAGGATTAAAGTCTTTGATTTTGTCAATATGCCATACTAAATTTAATTAACCTCCTGTTTTGGGAAATTTAGGGCTTTTTAGTCCATAATAAACATCCAAATGCGTATTTCTCTATGTATACTTTTGATTTTATTTCTTTACAATGGAGGTCATAACTGGAATTGCAGAGTCAAAGGATATCAGTGGTCTTAAAGATCTTGATGATTATTGACCATTGTTAGGCATTACTTTTTATACAATAATAGATTTATTTTTAAATTCTCTTCACAATGTGTAAGGAAAAAATGATCTTGTCAAGAAACCTAAAATATATTTTTCCCATTTTTCCTTCTTTTTAAAAATTTTGAAATGTAACAAACATACTGAAATGTACAGAAACATCAATATACAGCTTAATTAATTGTAATAAAATAAACCACAACATAGTGAGACCTTGTCTCTACAAAAAAGTCAGAAAATTAGCCAGGCATGGTGGCATGTGCCTGTGAGTCTAGCTACCCAGGAGGCTGAGGTGGGAGGATCACTGGAGTCTGGGTGGTCAAGGCTGCAGTGAGCTATTATCACACCACTGCACTCCAGCCTGGGTGACGGAATAAGACCCAGTCTCCAAAAAAATAAATAAATAAGAAACCATTATAATCCCATTCAGGTCAAGCAAGAGAAGTCTTCTGTGTGCCCCTCCTTATTATAAGCCCCTCTTTCCATGGGATAACCACCATTCCATTATGCCATTCACATTCTTGCTTTCTTTTATAATTTTACTACCTAATTATGCATTCCTAAACAACACAGGTTAATTCATGTTATTTTGAATCATGCAGTATATACTCTATCATGTCTGATTTAATATTTTTACTCAATATTGTATTTAAGCAACAAGTCCACACTCGTGGAGGAATGACAGAAGAGGAATGATAATGAACTCTAAAACTTGTTGAAGGAGCCATTAATCAGTAATCAAGAATGCTGGCATGTTTATGGCTACAGATCTAAAGCTAAGGGACAGCAAAGTATATTTGGAGTCATACATATGTAAGTGTAAATTGAACACATAAGTGAAAATAAACTTCCTAAAAGAAGGAGTAAGAAGTGAGAGAGATGAAGACGGGATTCAGGAAAGTATCTACATATGCCATACACATAGATGGAGACCATTTAATGAAGATATAATCGTCTTCCAAAATATAAAAAAAGATAAGAAGAACATTTCAAAGAACAGAAGATGGCTTTTTGTTGACCCAGTTCTACTCTCAGCCTCTCCAGTCTACTTTCAGATCATACCACCCAAAGCAAGAGAGTCATTGACAGCCAAGGACAATAATGTTGACCTTAGAACAGAATAAAAATAATTAATTGTCATGAAGAATCAAACTCCTGGTCTTCGAACCAAAAATAACTAACCAACTATAGACACCCTTTCTAGACTCATCCCAAATTTCTAGTTTAACTACTCATTTCCTTCAGTTCCTTTTGATATGCAAAGCAACCAGTTAAAGATTTTAATTGACATTTTCAAGAAGAAGTCATTGAATATCACTTGAAGTCTTCAAATTGAACTGATAGAAAATTAATCCTGTGGAAACTAGAAAAGCTGTTTTACATGTGGCATGGAAAAAAGGCAGTCTCAGGTTTTACTTAGGCTGAGAAAAGGAAAAGAAACTTTTTTATATCATACATTTCTCCTTTTTAAGGCAAGATAATGGGTTAAAGACCATTTTCACAATTGCTTTTAATGCTATTACTGCCTGAGAAATAATATGCCAAGACACTCTTGGCTGATCTGTTAGCCACATTTTCTTAACATGCTATTCTACCAAGGTAAAAATGTTTTGGGTTCTTCAATTCATAAAGGAATAAACCTGAAACTTGTTGAAGGCAAAACTATATATATACATATATATACATACATATATATATATACACACATATAGATACATACATACATATATATACACACATATATATACATACATATATATATACACACATACACATATATATAATACTTATGATGCTTTATAAACAATCCTTTTTTCTACTTTAGAGAAGTACTATATGGAGATAGTAATCAGCTGTAATTATTGCTTTTGAAAACTCATGCTTTAAAACCCATAAAATACTTTAAAAATAAATGCAGGAAGCTTCGTAAAATACATTTGCTCAATTCAACAAAGAAAAAAAAATCAAACCAGTTAGGACACTCAAGTGTTATTTGCAGCAATCATGATAAGTCAATTTTGGCTTAAACCATGATTGTTATAAACACTCACAAAACATATTATTTACCAGATGGCAATCTTACTCAGGCAAACACATAAAACTTCTGTTTCATTATTATCAAATAAGGATGAACTTGCCACTGGGTTAACCTCCAGAAGTTAAACAAACACATCTCGACAAAACGAGTGCTGTGGTTTCTATCATTGGATACGTACATAGAGTAAAGGAACTATCTTAATATTTAGCAGCACTACCTTATATTCCAAAGAACCAAAGCTTGCAACAGAATGCACAGGCAAAATGGCAAGTTCTTGTTAGCACTTGTACTTTCACTTTCTTCGTAAACTATTTCATTTCAATGTACAAAGAAGGAACAGTATGAACTATGGCCTAAGCTAAAATATCTGTATAAAACAATTATTAGTTGACATTATAAAATGTACAAAGCAATCCTAAGACTTTCTTGTTACTTCCTCTCTTCAACAAATACAATATCAGAGTCTATCATCTATGTAATGTACAATATAAGCATTATATTTTATAAGTCAATTTCATAAACTAATATGACAGCATACTAAAAGTCTATTTGTGATGAATACTACGTTATTATATCAGTGTATGTATACGTGTACTTGTGTATGTGTGTCTGTTTGAAAAGTGACTATTTGTAACTGAAAGTGCCTTTTTAAAAGATCATAGTTTTGAAATTAGGTGTTTTGTTTGTTTGTTTGTTTGGGTTTTTTTTTTTTTTTTTTTTTGAGTTACAGCAATTGAAATGGAATGAGAAGTGAGAGCCTCTTTTGCTTGTTTATTTCCTTCCTGGCCAAAAGCAATACTCTCAAACGAGCTGTAGAAGCTCCATTATAAAATGTGGCAGACACTCCTTGAACTTGTATAAGCATGATGTGAGCTCAGGGGTATCACGGCACTAGGAGCCATGGGAATAATCAGAAATTGAAACCATAGACAGAAACATCAGGACTCTACGAGAAGGAAAAATGACAAATCTTGTCTCCACGCCTTGTCAGGTCCTCTGTGGCCAGAACTCAAGCACTACGGAATGAAATACTATAGAATGTTTATGTCCAACTGGACAATGAAAAGTTCCTATTGTTTCTCTCTAGGCTACCTCACTGGATCCAATGCTTTGATGAAAATTTCTTGGTTTATTTCTTTACCCCTGAATCAGTTGGTGTGGCAAAAGTTGGTAAACTGTCAGCTTTCTGAATGTAAACACAGTTCTTCCACAGGAAATCAACAGAAGCGAATAAAAGAAATTCTGGTCTTTGAAAACTTAAATAGATACATTAAATTAGAAAAGTATTCTGAAGGCTTACCTCTTCCTCAAATTGTTCTCTAAAGCTAATAGTTAAGGGCAGGGACTTCTCTCTCGCTGGATAGCACCAAAGCGAAAGGCAATTTCTCTCCACAGAGGAGTGGGAAGGCACTTCACATCTGCAGAGCATTTCGCCACTGAAGGACAGATTGCCTTTAGATTGCAACTTCCTTGAGGGTTGAGTCTCCTTCTCTATTACCTTCTGAATTGCACCTAAAACACCGAGTACTTTCAAAGAATATTGGTTTGTGAAAGACAAAATGGATCATTTACACTGTACATCAGTACCAAAAACCTTAATGGACTCAAGTAAGGTCATTTCATCGCTACCAAGAAGCCACAGAAGAGACAACTATATCAAGACAGAACCTTTTTGACAGTTGTTCCTTTACTGAGTGCTCTCCTAACTTGAACTGAAATTGAACTATGATTCCAGAAACAAACAAAGTATATGATGTGCTCACAACCTCTAATACCCCAAATAAATTTACTTGGAGTGTATTTTTCTTTATAAAGTCTATCACACTCACTTCTTGCTACTTAGGAAAAAAAATAAGTGACCCAGGTAGGACACATGGCAACACATCCAAACCAATGTCTTACGTGACCATTTATTTTATATATATATAATATATATATATATAATTGACATGTATATTGCTGCTAGTCTATTCTGTTTCCACCCAAATTAAATGCTAGTAAAAATATCTGTGGAGGCCAGGCGTGGTGGCTCACGCCTGTAAACCCAGCACTCTGGGAGGCCAAGGTGAGTGGATCACGAGATCAGGAGATCAAGACCATCCTGGCTAACACAGTGAAACCCTGTCTCTACTAAAAATACAAAAAACTAGCCAGGCTTGGTGGCACGTGCCTGTAGTCCCAGCTACTCGGAAGGCTGAGCCAGGTGAATCACTTGAACCTGGGAGGCAGACATTTCAGTGAGCTGAGATCACGCCATTGTACTCCAGCCTGGGCAACAGAGCGAGACTCCATCTCAAAAAAAAAAAAAATTATCTGTAGAACTGATAACACAATTGTAACACCTAATAAAGGCTTTTAATACTCATTGTATTATAAACATATTTTCTTTTTCTAGTTAGTATAGTTTCATTACAAAAAAGTTTGGAAAGTTGACATAACCCTCTCCCAGAATTCCTCTCCCCTAATATAGCCCCTGTAAGTACTTGCACTGCTCTTTCTGCAAGTGATGAACATGCTCTATGAGGAAGTCAATTTTAGCCCTCACTTACCAGCCTACTACCAGTCACAGAGCCACCCTCCTCCCAGTGATAGCATTACAGAAAATTCTCTTTTAGATTAACACTGAAAGATCTGATTTTAAATGAGCTATCTTCATATAATTGCCCAACAAGTACTATCATTTCAATAATTCTAACTGAATTTTCTCATTTGTGAAGACTGATACTCCTTACCAATTTTTTTTTAAATTGTGACTATAGAGAAACAGAAATTGAACATTCTTCCCTATATACTTTCCTCCCTTATGGACAGAAGGGATACAGTGAATAGTGTTTCTCTCTGTTAACGTGGCTTGAAATTCCACAATATACTGGAAAAGGCTCTCTCTAGCAGACTACTGGGAAATATCATCTATACACATTTGTGCCACTAGTTCTCATATACATCCCTCAATGCCCCTGGTTAATAATATGATATTTCCCTAGATAATGAAAAGCAGAGAGCCATGACCCCTTAAGCAGAAAAACAGCATGACAATATAAGCTCTGACCTGCCATGAAGGCAGGGCACAGTAGCTTTTCCTCTACAGCATATTCAAGTCTACTGGCTAGAGAAGCCTCTATTTGTCAGAATCTGCATGCCATCTCTGAACTTTTTCTGGAGCCTCTCCATTGGTATCAAAACAGGTCAATGTGCTAAAGAGTCTGGGCACAAAGCTTCTTTGCTTTTTCCTCTTTTCAATCCAAAGAGTGAACAAACAAGGGAATTAGAGTAAAAGGATTCAGACTCTGATCTGATGCCACCCCCACCACTTCATGGCAGTCCACTTGATCTTGCCCAACTTCACCTTTCCCATCTGAAAAATGGGGATAATACCGATGCTCACTTCGTGGGGTTGTCATGGGAATCTAAGGAGATGATGTAGCTTCAAGCACTGTATAAACTCTCAAGGATATTATTATGCAATTCAGTATTGAGAACATAATTAGGATTTATTAATGTGAAGATACAAGGTTAAGGCAATTGTTTTCTTGGCATGTTTGGAACTAGCAAAATCAGGAATAATTACTATTGCTCTCATAACAAGCATAGGAATATGAAGCTGAAAACTGGCCACTTGTAATTAGGCAGCTCTGTTCCCTGTAATTTTTAGAGTACACTACAATGTTATAGCTTTTTACTTTTATTAACTGCCAAAATCACTATCAGAACCTATTTTCCCAATATTCTGAAAGAAAAAGGACAGTACTTTTTCCCTTAGATGCATAGATGCAGTTTTATCTACATGCATGCATTTCAGAGGCATTATTTAAGCCACAGTGCATATAATGAACAAACTGTAATCATATCTTTGTCCCAACTCTATTACCAAATAAACTCATAACTTAGAGCCCTGCAATAAATAATCTATTTCCAATTTTAGACTGATCATTAAATATGGTTCACACTAGGAATCTGTTAAATGAAAGAATGCTAAAATTCACTTACACCACTTAGAGCATATTGATTCTGATGACTATTAACCCACATAAAACAAGTGGTACATCTACAGAGAAAACAGAACTTCAGGAAAATTCCACTTAGCTCCTATGAATTGCTAGCTGTGTTCCCTTTAGTCTTCCTTGATTGCCCATCCTGTGAATCTCTCTGTATGTCTCTCTGTAGGTATAAGAATTAAAGTTTATTTCTGCATGTCCTCTCTCTCTGTCTTTTCTTCATGGGTGCCCTAACTCTTTCTTCAGTGGTACCTTTTCTTTTTCTCTTGAACACTAGTGTTCATTTCCTTCCATCATCCTCTACCTATCAAATCTTACTCTCAGGAGGGAAGTGAAATAAATTATTCAAATACATAGATGCTTGGTGATAAGCCTTCAAAAATTATAAATCCCAGAGGTAACTGCATTTTAATAGGTAATGTTTGTCAATCTAGTAAAATGATCGTTTACCTAGAAATCCCTGAAAAAATATACCTGTTTTGAGATGGTAGTACCTCTCTTATTTTTGAAGAAGGGATTAATTCTTTAGACCTCTACATTTTTGTCTACGAAAAGCAAGATCGCAACATATGCAATTTCTAATATTCAACTATCTTTTAAACTCAAAAAAATGGAAATGTCATGGTTTAATGTACATTAAAGTTACTACACATGACACTTGATAGGCTAGGTAAGTAGCATAAATGTGTCAAGTAGGGAGTTGTGGGAAATCAAGGAGGACTGTGAGCCATAGCAGTGTGAAAAACACATGCTTTATTTGAAGAGATTCAGATTAAAAACAGACAAACAAACAACAATCACTATGTCAGCCAAACTAAACAGTGCTGAGAGGAGCACTGGTGGACCACCGGCGTGTGAATGCCAAACTACATGGTTATAGTGGTTCCCTACAGTTCCAGCTTCCTATGATTCTACGAAGTGTATAAGGCTGGAGAAAGGATGTTCTCAAAAATATTAACTTTGCTCTTATGCAATCTAGAGGAGACATCATTGAGGAAGTATGTTAAAATGAAACAACTGCAACAAGTAATATTCTGACACTGCCCCTACAAAGACAAGCTCTCAAACAAGACCTCCCAAGATTAGGAAACCAGAGAGCAAGAAGGATGACAAGTCAACATGAATGAAAAAGGAAAGTCAATAAACTGCTAAATTTTCACCATGACAAACAGAGAAGTTGTAAAACTCTGTTCTACCTTCTCCATTCCAAAAAATGACACACTTCTCTTCAGTGGTCATAAAAAATAAGTGGGGCCACTCTGAAATGCAATACATACTATCATTTATAAAGACAACACTGAGTTAGTCTGAATTTTAAAAACAGAAAGAAAAGAAACCAAAGGTTATCTCCCTTCATGATTTAAAACGTATCTTTATGGATCTCAGACATATATCCAAGAGGAGCTCTTCTTTCTCATTCTTAGCATTTGCTAGACAGGAGACAGAAAATCCAAGCCACATAAGAATGCAAACGCCACCATGTGAGTTTGGTTAGGTTAAATGCATACTCATAATGGGTTATAAGTTTAAAAAATCAATTTTACCCACTTGAGTCAATTGTGGAAGACTTCATATTGACCACATTTACTCAACTGTCTGCCACATATATCTTATGGCTATTTCAAGGTTTATTTATAAATGATATGTATATAACACCCTCTTTTTAAAAAGTAGTTTAAAAATCTTCTGCTTTTC
The DNA here is from genome assembly GCF_006542625.1 of Nomascus leucogenys. NCBI lineage: Eukaryota > Metazoa > Chordata > Mammalia > Primates > Hylobatidae > Nomascus > Nomascus leucogenys. Next base: position 23,078,163 of record NC_044394.1, on the reverse strand, counting down.
TGTTCTCCTTAATGGGGAAATGTCATCAGATCAAAATGTTTACATGCATTATGTAGATCTTCATGAGACACGTACTGACTACAGACACAGCAACTATCAAAAGCAGTAGAGAGGAGTCTTAAAGGTATATTTCTTACAATAAAAAGGTAATAGACTTTAGGTTTTTAAAAAAAGAAAAAAAAACACATTTCTTCTTCTTTTATCTCTTGCTTGCCTGTAAGGACTTGAGTACTAGAGTTATACAGTACTGATAAAGTGGGATACATTGTGAACATATTTTTGCCAATGAGATAGCCAAAGAAGATGACATTGAGGTATATGGTAAAATTTAACAGACTTGAAGTTTCTGAATCTTTAGTTACATCTTAAAGTATTACAGGACATTAAACTCTCAAACAAAATGCATTTGTTTCAGACTTCTTGCAGTTAAGGACAGGTGCTTATAAAATATGGATGTCTAGAATCTATATGCATTCTGCAAAATTCACTGCAATCTGGTTTAAAACATTCCTGGAAGATTTATAATAAGATTTATGACAGTGATTCATTGCTGTCTTACAGTTTCAAGCATCGTGCTTTATGAAGAAAAGCATGTATCTACTCATAAAGAAATATTACTTACAGAATAGCCACTTTTGTAAGCAATATAGTGGATTGATACAATCTGATGTGTGATTATCAGTATGAGGTATCTTTGACATAACTAACTTAAAATCATTAAAGAAACTTAATGTTGGCTATCTCCCCTGGATCTTCTCACTTCTATCTCAAACATAGAATATCTTAACCATGGACTACCAGCTAATCACACCACACTCAAAATCCAAAGTATCTAAAATGAAAAAAAGAAAAACATTCTGAAATTTTCATAAATTTGGAAAATCTCAGGATTGGAAAAAATAAATAAACCAGGTGAAAACTCCAATGTTCACAAAGAACAGAGAAGTAATGTGATGTGTGAAGTGGACTGTGCTGGCCTGTGACAAACAGGAGATCTTATGAACCATCTCAAGGGACAATAGCTACTTTCCTCCGAGGTGTGTCATTTATTAAGGATAGTGCACTATTGCCAGATTTTCTAGTTTCTCAAGAAAAGCTGAAAATTGGTATCTTGTGAATTATCTCAACTTTTAAATGTTGGCAACTAGTTTAAAAATTATGAAAGCCAAAAAGGACTGGGGAAACACTGGGAGAACATGGCCTGCCTTTGGGCCATAGGATAACAAGCCTCCTAGTCCAGGCTTTCTGACTTGCCTCTCTTATTGCCACATTCCTGCCAAGCTGCTGTCTCACACCCATATCTGAACACTTTTAACTATGAAGAATTCAGCATTTCTCAAGTTATCGCATTTAGAGCTTTTCCATATTCTGGAAAGCTCTTCCCTATTTTGAATCAAAATTTTCTTGTCATTATTTTTCTAGAGCTACCCCTTATCATCACTAGAAAACTTCTTCAATATGAAATGCTTTCATATACTGGAAGACATAAACATGAAATACATATTTGAATTAATAAATAAATTTAAATATTTGCAAACTCAGACAGAGGGATGATAGATAGATAGATAGATAGATAGATAGATAGATAGATGATAGATAGATGAAAAGATTCTCACAATTTAGGGATATCTCTTCAGCGATCAGAACACTTTTCCTTCATATGATTTAAAATTTAAAGAAACAAAATAGCATCAGATCTCATGTTAGAAAACAGGAAACATATTGTTAAGGGAGATCTTGCCAGTGGCTCAGAAAAACGGCAGGCAAGAGAAGGACCTCATCAGAGGCTGATGTAATACCCCACAACTTCCCAATCCTTTACCATGATGAGCTCATTCCTTTTCTCAGGTCAGTGCATCAATGCATGTGGACAATGGCCCTGTCCATTTCCTCACATCTATAATTCTGAAATACTACATCCCACTCCTCTATCCTCAATCAATTTCTCTTATATGTACATCCAATTCAAAATTCCACTTCTGGTTTTCAAACTTCCATGGACTTTCAGCAGTCTGCCCCACATCCTTTTGGTCTCTCTGATCTCTTTAAACCACCCTTCCCCTCTGCTTTTCTACAGTCACTTGTTCCTTTTCTCTCCTACCTTTTGGACAGTCTTCCAATAAGTCCCCATCCTGGTAACTCGACATTTATACCATTTCTCAGCTGCCCATCTCCCAAATATTGTTCCACACAAAAGACTTCAGTACTAATTACTGGAGATGTTTTATAAAATAGTTGTGTAATGCTACTCATTTGCCACCTGTATTTAGCTGTTGAGAAAGCCAAGTCAGAAATGAATAGCATTGTGTTTTCTTTTTTTTTTTTTTCTCAGATATGTGAAAATGTAATTTTGTGACAGTTTTGTTAGGAGTGAGAATTTCGCCTTCTTTTCCTCTTCATGCAATGGCTTCCAGTGTCAGCACTGCCTATGAAGTGAGTAAGGCCTTTGAGTTACAACAGCCATATCATTTCTTTTTTAATCAAGGAAATAAGGATAAAGATGAAATCTCCCTCAAGTGCTAAAAAGATAGCAGTTTATTTAAAGAAAGTATTTACACTCCTCACTAATTACTTAGGTGTACTCACACTGATACCAGCACAGAACTTTATACCCTTCAACCATCTTCAATATACCATTAAATTAAATTCATAGAGATGTGGGTTTAAATCAGAAACATGCTTCAGCAATCAGGAATATAATAGCTTTCAACTTTCTCACTTTTTAACAGAGGAAAAAGGAACTAATAGAATCCTCTTTAGAGGCAAGGAACATCTATACAACTGGACATATAGTCTCAGCATAAATATGGAAAGACTGCCCTTATTTGATTGAAGTTTTGTAGCAGAGAAAGTATCTCACCATCTCATATATTTTGCCAGCTGGAAAAGAATTGACTAAAAAAAAATTCAGAGAGACTGACCAATGTACAAAGAAAGAACTTTGAACTACTCTTCCCAGGTTTAGTAATGGACTGTTTTCTTGCCCAGACTTTTTCCTGAATTTTATATATCCACAAAGGAATTTCCTCTTTATTTTATCTTTCTTTCAATTAATATTTACTGAGTGTCTTCAGTGTGTAAAAGCACTGTACTAGGTACAGTGGGTGAAAGCACAGAACAATAGACAAAAGGCTTCTACTTTCATGAATTTTAGTATTTCACTGGGATGGTAAAGATTGACTAGTATTGTCCTAGTTAATTACTTAGTTACACTTTGTGATAAATATTGAATAAAAGAGATTGGTAGGGTATAATAAAAGCATTTAGCAGAAGGACCTGGAAGGTCAAAAAATGCTTCCTTGAGGAAGTGAAAAAGCATCAATTAATTACCTAGCATGTGGAGGTGGATAGTGACCTCCAGGGACAGGGAACAGAACACACGAAGACTCTTAGCCAGGGAGAAACAAGCATACTAAAGGGTCTGGGACTCAGACAGTAAGCAGAGGAGATGTTTAAGCTGGTAGGACAGGCAAATTCTCTAACATTCAGGGCTTGAGACTTTTTGCTTTTTAGTTGTAAAGCAAAGAGAGAAGTAGACAAAGCCAGAAAAAATGGTGGAGGTAAGACAAATAGGACACGGTGAATGTTCAGAGATGAATGATGAGAGTGGACACAAGTGGCCATGGGAAAAAGTGGAAGATAATTTTGTTTGGGGCTAGGCATGGTGGCTCATGCCTGTAATCCCAGCACTTTGGGAGGCCAAGGTGGGCTGATCACCTGAGGTCAGGAGTTCAAGACCAGCCTGGCCAACACAGCGAAACCCTGTCTCTACTAAAAAAATATGAAAATTAGCCAGGCGTCATGGTGCGCACCTGTAATCCCAGCTACTCGGGAGACTGAGGCAGGAGAATCGCTTGAACCCAGGAGGCGGAGGTTGCAGTGAGCCGAGATCACACCACTGCACTCCAGCCTGGGCAACAGAGCAAGACTGCATCTCAAGGAAAAAAAAAAAAAGATTTTGTTTGGGATGGGAGGGATGTCGAGTCCAGTTTTTGAGAGGTTTCATTTGCCTGTGAAACAGGGTGAGGTGCAGCTCACAGAGGAGTCTAAAGAGAAGTCAATTCTAGAGTTAAACAATTACAAGTCATCAGTGTGGTGATTATGCAAGGAAGAATGTAATTAAAGCCATGGGAATAAATAAAATTGCCTGGGGGAAAGGCACAGCAGGCAAAGAGAAGAGGGTCAAGGACAAAGCTTGAAAACTCTCAACATTTAAAGTCTGGGGAGAAAAGAGGGAGCTGATAAAGGCTACTGAGTAGGAGTAGTCAGACTCACAGAAAGAAAACCAGAAGATGCGCTGTCATAAGTCAAAGGAAGGGCATGTTTGTTCATTTAGGAGAGAGAAAAACAATGCCAAACAGATGCTGAAGGGTTACAAAGATAAAAGCCAAGAATGCGTATAGGTTATTGCTGGCCTTTCTGAGAGATGAACTGGTTCAATAATGAAAGCCCAAGTTGAGTATTTTGAGAGTACATAGGAGATAAGTAAATAAAAGCCAGTGTAGAAAAAACCCTTAGAGATGTGTGACTAAACTTCATGTAATATTTTGGCCATGTCTGAGAATGTCTAAGCTCTGAATCTGCAGGGAAGAAGACATGTAACCATTTCACACAGTGTCTTGGCCACAGTCTCTCAATTCCTGTCTCCTTCCTATTGCCTCTCCCACTCAGCAGAAAATTTCCATCTCTGTCTTATCTTCCAACTTTATGCCCACTCACTTCTCTCTCCTATCCTTTACTCCTTAGGCTTTGAACATTCTGAGCAAGAGCAGACTCAACCTAGTAGGCAAGGGACACTTTATAATGTGATTTCTCAGATGTATTCTGGAGACACATTTAACTCATAAGCCTCATAGTTCAAAAGACTGATGACTGATAATTTCTTAAGAAAAGGCATAAGGACTTGATTTTTTAATGTAATAGGGAGTTAAATAAAAAATGTCACTGTTCACTTGTGCTACCTCAACCATAACTGTACTGCATTGAAATTGTCCTTATCTATTCAATAACTAACTGTATCTTGTCATGTAAAAGCTCTGACATGACAATTAACATCTCTGTTATTCTGCAAGTAAAATTGAATCGCTCACTAGTAAAATAGAATAAAGACACCCAGAAAAGGCAGATATGCCACCCATCTTCTTACCCCCATTCTATCCCCATGTGCCTTTTTCTCTATAACTTACAGGGGCTAGGGGAGGGCTTTTGACATTTGTTCTATGATGTAATAGAGGATTTAACCATCAAATTATGTGTCAAAGCATATTCAGGCCCTGCTTATTGGAAGGAGACAGGTATAGGCAAAACACTACAAACTGAGCCCCGCACAGCTCACCTTTCCAAAAGCCCCTCCTGTGTCCTTCCCAGTATGTCTGTGAGGATCAAGTGAAGTGATGATGATGCTAATCGCTATCATTTATTCAGGACCTACCTGTGCCAGGCATGGTTACAGATGTATCATCTTCATTCTCTCCACAGGCATTTAGTTGGCATCTTTGTTCCATTTTTCAGATATGGCTAAGCTATGGAAGTTAATTTGCCCAAAGTCAGCCAGCCATTAAGTAGATAATCACTAAATGTCTTCAAATGTGACAGAGAAAGTCTTTCCATTGTTCCACTGTGCCTTCCAAAGCAAAAGTTATTTTCAAACTGGAAAACTAAGTCAATGTGAATTTTATATTTATATTGGAATCCATTGGGCTGTACAGTATCAGGGTTAGAAGAATGGACTCTGGAATCATATTCCTTGGGCTCAAATCCCAGCTTTATTTCTTATTAGGTGCTATATGATGGTTATGTGGGTAAATTACTCTTTGTGTCTCAATTTCTCCATCTGTAAAATGGCAATAACAACGAAGCAAACTTAATAGTTCTTGTGGGGATTAAAGGAATAGATACAGAAACTCTCTGACTTACAACTGGTCAACTTACAATATTTTGACTTGACAACAGTGCAAAAGCAATACATGATTAGTAGAAACATACTTCCAATGCCCATAGGACCACTATACTTTTCACTTTCAGCACAGCACTCACTAAATTATGTGAGATATTCAGTACTTAATTATAAAATGGGCTTCATGTTAGATGATTTTGTGCAACTGTAGGCTAATGTAAATACTCTGAGCATGTTTAAGATAGGCTAGGCTAAGCTATGACATTCCATGGGTTAACTGTATTAAATACATTTTTGACTTACGATATTTTCAACTTAGGATGAGTCTCTCGGGGCATAACTCCATGGTAAGTCAAGGAGCATCTGTACATGTATCTTGAAATATAGTTAAATTCATAGTAAGTACTAAAAATATTTGTTAGTATCGCCATATTATGAACCCAATTACTGGTAGGTACATCTAGCTTCATTAGTCATAGTTTAAGATTCCTATAAGGGTCCATTAGCTTTACAAAAAGAAAAAAAAAACTTTCCATTCTTTGCAACTAAAATAATGATGTAGACCAGTAACTTGCAACTCCAACTGTGCATACAAATCATTTCTAAAGCTAGGAATGTTGGCTCTCCAACTGAAATATCTGATTGAGTCAGTCTAGGGAAGGACTTTGAAATGTGGATTTTAGCACCCTCTAACTGCTGCTACACTACTGTAGCTGACAACTACTGATGTCACATGGAAAGACACCTACGTTCACTGCAATGAAAAAAAAAATCTAATCAAAAACAACAAGTTCTCTTTCTTCTTTAAAAAATTCAAGATTTTGTCTACTAAAATGTTAAAATTTATTTCTGGGGTGGTGAGAATGTGGGTAATATTTATTTTCTATTCTATTCTTTAGAAAATCTTTAAATTTTTCCAATTCATTTATACTATATATTCATTCTGCATATCTGTTTTCATACCATGTTCTTGGCACTACGGTAGACAGTGAAGATATGACCGAGAACTAAACAAAGCCCCTGTTGGGCTCATGGGCTTACAATGTTGTGGGGAAGGCAAGGGATAAACAAAAGTAGAATATAAGGTCAGCAGGTAGTATTTGCAGTGGAGGAAAGGAAAGCAGGGAAAGGTGATTGAGAGCAACTACTGGGCTATTATACTTTAGGATGTTCAAAGACCTCTCAGAGTTACATTTGAGCAGAGACTTGAATGAAACAAAGGACCCAGCCACAAGCATCATGGGGAGAAAAGTGTTCTAGGCAGGGAGAATAGTAACACCAAGGCCCTGAGTGTTGTAAACATACATTTCTTTTATAATCAGGTCAAAAAAACTGTATGGTTATTTTAATTTGTGTGAAAGGAAAAAAAATTCAAAGGCATAGAATGTCCCCTGGCCCTGGAACTCTATCATCAAACTAACCTCTCTGACACTCCAAGTATCAACTACAAAATGAGGGGGTAGAACTGAGCTTCCACCTTTGATTTTATGGCACAGGTTTCAAAAGCAAATTATACGAAGGAATCGAGTGGTTTTCTTTACCTACTAATATATATGAGGAAAACATGAATCCGCATCATCACCTTCCCGTGTCAAGGAATAGCTTCTGGATGCCTGCACTGTGCCCCAAAACTGACTGATGTGGGGAGATTAAGCAAAGCATGAAATATATTGCTGGCCACAATCTCAACAAAACTACTGCATGTCTAGAAAGATTAGAGACTCTTGTAGGACAGAATACCATTAAGGCCCAAACTGTTGCACGATACAGATGACTAAGACAGAGTCAGTGGGTTCCAGAGGCCAAGAACTATTGTTGTTATTAAGAACGTAAAAACAAACATTGATCATCCCCCTTTAGTCCCCTTTTGTCTACATACTTTGCTTTTAGTCAGCACAGAAAAAGCAATATAAGTGCCATGGTCAGCAGGGCATATTTGCTCACGCCTATAATCCCAGCATTTTGGGAAGCCAAGGAGGGTGGATCACCTGAGGTTGGGAGTTCGAGACCAACCTGGCCAACATGGTGAAACCCCATCTCTACTAAAAATACAAAAACTAGTGGGGCATGATGGCAGGTGCCTGTAAATCCCAGCTATTAGGGAGGCTGAGGTGGGAGAATCATTTGAACCCAGGAGGCTGGAGGTTGCAGTGAGCTGAGATCACACCACTGCACTCCAGCCTGGGCAACAGAGTGAGACTCCATCTCAAAAAAATAAAATAAAATAAAATAAAATAAAATAAAATAAAAGCCATGGTCACGTAAAGCCTGACAGGGACAAGTTCAGAGCATTTTCTATTGCTAGGAATAGAGAACCTCTCAAGCTAGTGAAAGGAGAGTTAGATGGACACAACAATGACGATGTCACAGACATCCATGCATCCAAGGACAGGAAACACAGTAGAGTTGGGCCTGGACTTGGAAACCTGCATGCAGTCACTGAGGCCATCGCCTCCATCTTTTAGGGCCTGTAGGGTGTCATCTTTCCTTCTCTCTGCACATTTGATCCATCCCCTCCACTTGACTGCTTTCTCAGGTCTTCACTACCCAGACTTTCATGACTTCAGTGTGCAGGTGACATCAGGAAAGCAGACCCAGTTCTAATTCTATAAGACCTTGACCTTTCATCTCAAAGGGTCGATCACAGACTGCAAATTCCCTCTGTCCTTGCTTCTAATTTTCTTGATGGGGAAAAAGTCTGATTCATTTAGCCAGGCCTTGTCTTAGTCCCTGGGCTGCCCCAGGTTCAGGAGTCCACCTGTATTCCAACCAGCTCTGGCAGACGGTGGGCCCTTAGAAAGGACATGAGGGTGGGGCAGTTGAAGAATCCTGTCTAGTTCTAATTAGAACAAGTTCATGGCTTTCAGAATGTGTAAAAAGATCCATTGGGCCTACCAGGTATTTCTGAGAAAAAAAAGTAAGTACGCTGTTTATGTTATCAGTCATCTTCTCCAGTCTAAAAGGGTACAGATTTTCTGGTAAGGGGCTTCAAGGGATAGATTTTAGAACCTTGAGGGACTTCTATGGAGAAGTTTAAAAAACCATCTTAGAACGCTAAAAAGTTCCCTTATCAGAGTTTAAACCAAACTTCTTCTATCCAGATGGCTTCCAAGGCCAAGAGGGAGGGAAGTCCTGCTGCCTTTTTGTGTTGGTCTTGATTGTTGTTAATGATCCCCAGCTGTTAGGCTCCCACATCTCTTTAACCTCTCTCTGGTTGGCCTCCCATCTCTGCATCTCTTACAGGGAAAGCGGATCACTAAACACAGCACCCATTCCCAGCAGAGTGTGTGCTGCACAACACACAAAGGTCAACCTCCAAATGGACCCCAAGGCTTGTTCAGTTAGCCTTTGCCAAGACCCTTCATTCATCCTAGAAGAAGCCAGCCTCAGCATTCTCACTCCTGGAGGAACATGGAGCCATACATCTCCCAAAAGGAGAGTTGGGGCACGTGATCACCTATGGCCAATGCTAAGAGGTTTCTTCTTCTGGGTGTGCAGGAATCACTGCCAGACAAGGGCATAATTTTCAGGGATAAGGTATGAACTAGAAATTCTGATTCTGAAATGGGATTCCTTGCTATAAAAATGTTCTCCCCAGGAACAAACAGCTAATGAAGCAATGCGATGTTCGTGACTCTTTACCTGGTATTCTCTTATTCACTCATTCAAAAAAACCTTTCTTGAGTTGACTATAGACTGTAAAGCTAAAACAAATTACTGCGCTAAAGGAGCCCAGAGTCTGGTCAAGGATGCAGTATTTGCCCTCATTTCACTGTATGTAAGGTATGCATAGGTGCTGATGTAACATGGAAGAGAAGCACCCTGTTCAATCTAGGGGCAGCTGGAGGGGAAAGGAGTCAGTTCTCTGGGAAGGCTTCCTGGAGGAGGAGGTGACACAGAAAATATGTTCTGAAAGATAAGTAGGATTCAACCAGGTTATGTATGAATGAACAATCAAAAGAACAAATAAAAACAAAGAGGATCCTTCTAGGCAGAGGGAACACTTGAACAAAGACAATATGGCACATGAGGAGAACTGTTGTTCTTTCTTAGGGCATAGATAAGGACCTGAAAAGAATGTATCAAGAAACAGAGGGCCGGGCGCGGTGGCTCACACCTGTAATCCCAGCACTTAGGGAGGCTGAGGCGAGTGGATCACCTGAGGTCAGGAGTTCGAGACCAGCCTGATCAACATGGAGAAACCCCATCTCTACTAAAAAATACAAAATCAGCCAGGTGTGGTAGCGCATGCCTGTAATCCCAGCTACTCAGGAGGCTGAGGCAGGAGAATCGCTTGTACACGGGAGGCGAAGGTTGCAGTGAGCCAAGATCGCGCCATTGAACTCCCGCCTGGGGCAGCAAGAGCGAAACTCCATCTCAAAAAAAGAAAAAAAAAAAAAAAAAGGAAATGGAGATAGGCACTCTACCTTGTATCCCCTGCTAGGATTCCCTGTTTCATGAAATTTGCTACAAGAACTCCTCAGTAATCAGCACTGATCACTGACCTTTCTGGCCACTCCCATACTACAGACTAATTATTGAAACTGGGGCCAGTTAATGATAGCCAACTGAGTGCTTTATTTCTACTGTTTCTTTGACTGTTTCCTGTGTAAGCTGTTCAGCCTAACCATAATACCACACCCAGAAGAGCAGAGAACCCTTTGCCCTCCTTGACCCAAAAAGAGTAAGCAATTGGCAAATACTTGTTCAAATGAATTGAGAATGTCCTTGAGTGGAATTGTTGCCTCACTACCAATGATTAGCAGAAGTCTTAACCTTTCTTACTGAAAGTATTTCCCTGATCTGCCCCCGACCTCCCACCCTCCCACACACACCTCATAACGCATCCACCAAGTCTGTATGGCAGCATTCCAATTGTTTACCCTAGGATCTTAAGCCTAGTCCAAATGAAATGCCCCAAGTCCAGGTGAATCTTCTACTCCAGGGTTTTAAAAATGGACCCAATAAGGAAAATTCAATTTCTGGGCATAGAATCAAGTTTCCTTTGTTCTTTCATCTTATTCTTGGCCAGAGGGAGCAAGACCCTCCTGGTGTTTTTATTATAGTTCTAAAGAGGAAAAGAAGAAGAGATTTGAATCTTAACCCTGAAAACCCCAGCCAAGATAGAGTAGCCATATGGTGGCATCCAGACAATGGAAAAAGAAGGCTGGGGCAGCCTTTCCAACCAGTACAACAAAGGCTATGCACTGTTTGCCAAACCCTCAGCCCTCCGGCTGCCTTGGTCTTCTCTTCCCTGCCCAAACCCTGGTCCTTTCCCCACTACTTTCCATTCTCCCAATACCTCCCCTATGTTCTATTTCATAAAGCTCTTCTGTCTATCTTTTGTTAGAGCCACAAACATTACCTTTAAAAGTAAATACAATAGAAAAATAGGAAATAACTGCTTGTAGATACCGGGGTGGTTATGCAACTAATATATCTTGTTTCAGGCAGTGCTTGTGTCAAGACCCTTGTTTTTAGTTGAACACTCTATAAAAAGAAGAATGAGTTTTATGTCTATCTGATTATAATGCCTTTATTCTTCCTTCTTTATCATAAAGCAAATTTAAAAGAAAGGCAATAAGATTCATGTAAAAGTTGTATTGAGCTAGCTCTAGATTTCTAGCACATCCAGCATTTATACCAAAAGAGAGAAGCAACCAAAAGAGGAAAAAGAATTTACCTATATCAAGAACTCATTACATGCCAACACTTTACACATACGTGTTAATCACTTACTTTTTTTGTTTTGTTTTGTTTTGTTTGAGACAGAGTCTCGCTGTTGTTGCCTGGGCTAGAGTGCAATGGCACAATCTTGGCTCACCTCAACCTCCGCCTCCTGAGTTCCAGCAATTTTCCTGCCTCAGCCTCCCCAGTAACTGAGATTACAGGCATGCGCCACCACGCCCAGCTAATTTTTTTATTTTTAGTAGAGACGGGGTTTCACCATGTTGGCCAGACTGGTCTCAAACTCCTGACCTCAGGTGATCCACCCACCTCGGCCTCCCAAAGTGCTGGGATTACAGGCATGAGCCACTACATGCAGCCATGTTAATCACTTATTTCTAACATCTCTTGGAGGAAGGTCTTATAGCCATAATAAAGATGAAGACGTTGAGATTAAATCAGTAAGTGACATTTCCAGATTGATACTCTCAGATCCATCTGACCCCCAAAGCCTCTGCTCCTTCTCCCCTATCATATGGCAAATAAAATGTAGCTCCCATCCCCACATAAACATTTAACTCCTTTTGGAGGAATTTCTTATATACCTACTGTGCCAGCCACTCTGTGAGAGGCCACAGATACAAAGGGGATAAAACACAGGAGAAGGGGAAACCTGTCTACATTTCCAGGCCTCAGGAAACAAGACCATTTGTATACAAAAGCCAGAGCATATACAATAAAATCAAGGAGTATTATTTCAAGACACACATCAGCCCTGCCAAGTGGACAGTTATGAAAATTCTGTCCAGAGAGTTGTTGAGATTTTCCTCAAATGCCAAAAGCCAGTCTGTTAAAAAATCACACCTCTGGGAAAGATCTACAATCCCTCCCTGACTCTATGTCATGTTTCCTCAGTTTACTTCCAGTCAAAATGCCTATTTTTTTTCCCACTGCTCCCAGGGCTGGGGGTCAGCTCAGCTAATGAAAATCAAGCTGTCTTTTTTTCCCTGCCATCAACAATGGTCAGATAACAAAATGCAGGTTCTGATCCTGGCATGTTTATCGTTGGTGATGATGTATAAACTGATGGCCGACAGCTTCATTTTCTCTAAGCTGGGAAGGCTCTGTTGGGAGAACTGGGAAGGAAAAAAACTTCTGATTTTGACTAGTAGTAAAACAGTTGGATAAACATGACATGACATGGATGTCAGAGTGCATAATGCAACTGCATGAACCCATATGGGACTAGAGAATCTACAGACACAGACAGAATACATGTAACTGAGACTCAGGCATGGATTTATAGCCCTCTGCATTCTTACAATATTGTGAAATGTTAGAATAGGGTTTTGCCTAAATAGCAAAAGTAAAAAGGTCTTGAAAATGGAAACCAATCTTTTTAACTTTATTATTGTGCAATAAAACAAGAAAAAACTAAAAATCACTAAGTAATTTTGGGTGTAAGCGTATATGCCAAGGACATGAAGCCCTCAAGGTCATCATGGGAGGTGGGGAATTGAATTAGAAAAGTGAACTAGAGGCCGGGTGTGGTGGCTCATGCCTGTAATCCCAACTACTCGGGAGGCTGAGGCAGGAAAATCACTTAAACCTGGGAGGTGGAGGTTGCAGTAAGCTGAGATCGCGCCACTGCGCTCCAGCCTGGGCAACAGACCAAGACTCCATCTCAAAAAAAAATTAAATATATAAAAAATAAAAGCTAGAGCACATTTTTGACAGTGACATCTAAATTAGAACTTTAGGGTGAAGTACAAAAGTGCACTAGATTAAGAATGAGACAGGTTTTTATTCTAGCTTTGCCAAGAGACACTGGATGAGTTATTTATACTATTCTAGGCCTGAGTTTCCTTTCAATGTAAATGCTCCCTCCTCACCATCACCTCTTGAGTTCTCCTTAGCTTGAATAGTTCATCCTAACAAAGAAAACCAGTGTCAGTCTTAGTTCTCGCTATTGGAGGAGTTGGGTTCCATCTTCTCCTTAACTTATTACAAAGTATTTTCTGACCAAGTTTGGAGTACAGAGTAATTTACCAGACATCACAGCCACATGGCCAAAATGTCCTTCTCTTAGGGCACTGTTTTTGCTTAACATTTTATAAACTGCAAACAACTCTGATATCCTAATGAAAGAAAAGGAACTTATTTCAGCTTTTGAAAATGTTCACACATGCAGATTATACCTGGCATATACTAGATATAATCTCAGGAGGTTCAAGAATTCCTTGAAACTGAGGGAGTTTGTGAATCCCAGACCTTGAAGCATTAGAAAAAGGTCTAGTACCCAATCTATTCACTGGACTTCACATATATCCAGCAAATAGCTTCCTCTTAGCTATCCATTTCAGTTACTGAATTCCTTTCCATATTCCACATAACTACTACTTAACAGGATTCCATTGTTCTAGTTGTTGCTTTGCAAACCTCTAATAAACACAAAGAATGAGAAAGACTCCTTTCCTCCTCCAGTTTTGAAGTTTTTATGTTTCTGATATCTATGGACTTTATATTCCATGAGAAAATATCCATATTATGAGAGGCATCAAATAGTCTCAAATCTACAGAAAACTACTTTCCTATGTTTCTTCACTCTCTGCTCTTTCCCAGTCCTTGTTCTTCATCCTCTGACCCAGATCCTGGTCCCCTCTGCCTTAATCTAAGTCCCATTCACCTTAATCAATGCCCATCTCACTCCGTCCTGTCTTGTGCAGCGGTTCCAACCCACTGACCAGCAGCATCAGTGAAGATGGAGAGAGAAGAGGAGGAAAGAAAGAGGGTTGCAGCACCCCTGCGTGGTGGGGGGCTCTCCCTCAGGAATCTGTGAAATTGTGGCCAGTGAGTCTGTTTGAGACCGATTAAATCAATGTTGCCTTGGCTCCAAGACAACGTTTATTGCTGGGAGGAACTGTCAGCTTAATTTGTGGATGAGATCAGCTGGCTCAGGGCCAGAAATACTAGCTCCCCTAGTGGAGGGTCAATACAGAAAGGGGTGAAATTAATCCCCTTGCTGGATGGTTTTCCTTGTGGCTCAGGGTGCAGGATGTTCTTTCAGGGATGAAGTCTGACCCTTCAAGGCTGGTCAGATCAATAATGAGAACAGGACTTGTTAATGGAAATAAACAGGACACATGCTATGGCAGATGGGTTTCTAACTGGAATCTGAACAATTCCTCACTATCTTCAACTCAGAGCTGCCACGAACTGTCTTCAGGCATACACTTCAAGGAGTTCTTTTTAGAACCTTGTTCTTCAATGTGTGGACAGGGGGCTGCAGCTTGTTAGAAATGCAGAATCTTGGGCTCCACCCAGATCTACTGAATCAGAATCTGCATTTTGAAAAAGATCCCAGAGAAATCGTATGCACATTGAAAGTTAAGAAGCACTTTATAGAACCCAAAAAAGATGAGCCTCTTTTTTCAAAGAACTCTCTAACAACCCAGGCTAACCCATTTTCTCTTGGGGTGGATGAAAACAAATTAAATTGGTTTGTGTCAATAGTGAGAGTACGGTTTTCAGAACATATTAGGGCCCGAAAATATGCAATACATATTTGCATATTTGCAATGGTGCTTGAAGTTTCTTCTAAGCACTGGAGAACTGACAGAAGATATACGTGGATGCGTGGGTTCAGGCAGTTGTGGACCAAAGTTTGCCTCAACCACATAAAGAAGGGGCCTAAAACCACAGCAGATCATTCTGTGGCCCAGCACCTTCTGGCCTGAAACTTGCTGGGAGATTGTGGTTCAGTTACTTGCGATTTTCATCTTACTCTAGGCCTTTAGAAAACTCTCCTCTAATTAGTGTCTGTGCAGTGTTTCCAGGTAATAGGCAGTGATAGAGCGCTATGATAGAGCACTTTCTCTTTATTCATCACAAGGCCCATAGATTATAGCAGATCTAATAGAGACCCAGACATGATATGTTATCCATGAACTGTCATCTGTGATATATGAATTATACAGTCTTGGTGTTTTAGGGACTCATGTGAAGTGTCAGATGAAATGATGCCATCAAAAACTTAGCGAAGGGGTAAAAAGAAATATTAAGCACTACCTAGTCACTGATACAATGCTGATATATGAAGCAAATGAACAAAAATCCCCACAACTTCTCAATTGTTGAGTTACCATATCTATATTAGGAAAATACTGTAAAATATACATTCCAATTGCAAAAAGTCTTCTGAAATGTCTCAGAAATCTTTAATCTACCACATGATGTCAGCTATAAGAATCAATAGAAATTTTAATCTTCCTAGTACTTCAGAATGCTTCTCCATGTCCTTTCACTGTTTATAGAATAGTATAGTATTTATGTGAGCATCTCTAAATTCATTCCTATTGAGTCATTCAAGACAGGAATATCTTTATGTATAGTTACAGGCCAAAGGTCAGTTGGCAAAAATAAAGAGGAGACAAAAAAACTATTCATCAGACACTTGTTTCAAAGCCACTGGTAATCTTAGGCAGAGCAACTTACGGTACAGAATAAACACGAAATACAGCAAGTTCAAACCTCAAATAAGATAACAGCACCAATCTAAACAACAGCTCCAGATTCACTGTTGGATGCTATTGGAAAGGCCAGGGCCGGTCAAATGCTAACTACTCAACTACCCACGGTTTCCACACTCCACACCTATTGGATGGCCCAACAGACTCTCTGGCAGACCTGCTAACAGCATTATGTACATGAGCAGAAACATGAAGTAGATGTGCTGCTTCTCGAGAACTGTGTCAATATATGTATTCTGAGGCCTAAACACTTCATAATCCATTCATCGTTTTGTATATTGTGATGCACCAGAATGCTAAGGTTGATTTAAATACATTAGGGGCCAAGTTTCTAAGATGAGACCCAAACTCAAGTTTTTCTTCATGTTACAGGTGTATCAGCAGGGCCAAGGGGGTCCCCTTTACTAGTTTTCTCCTTCCTAAACTGCATTATCCTACTCAACGCATGAGGTTTGTTCAGAGGAGCTTTTGAACATCTATTTTAGAGGCCTGCTCATCTCCTATCTGCTTGTTGATACACTTACATAAAATTTTCCACTGTCAAAGTTAGGGTGCAGTTTAAAAACCAAAGTGTTGGCTGGGCACGGTGGCTCACACCTGTAGTCCCAGCACTTTTGGAGGCTGAGGCGGGTGGATCACCTGAGGTTGGGAGTTTGAGACCAGCCTGGCCAACATGAAGAAACCTTATCTCTACTAAAAATACAAAATTAGCCAGGTGTGGTGGCACATGCCTGTAATCCCAGCTACTCGGGAGGCTGAGTCAGGAGAATTGCTTGAACTTGGGAGGCAGAGGCTGTGGTGAGTCGAGATCGCGCCATTGCACTCCAGCCTGGGCAACAAGAGTGAAACTCCGTCTCAAAAAAAAAAAAAAAAAAGTATTAGCCAATATTTGTGTAAGCAATTAACACAGCTCTCACTCCAGGTCTTAAGAAGATCTTGTATTTGAAATGGACACTGTGGGACATAATGACATATATGACATATATTCAGTCTTCCAGCTCTCTGAGATTCAGATGCTGAGAAGCATCATTACTCCTCGAAGCAAACTAAATAAAATATGAAAAAGAGCATGCTCCCAATGCTTGACTAAATACAAACACATATTCTAATTAATAATAATAATGTTTCCCAGTAACCCTGCTTCCCCCAATATTAAGATACGTGGTAAGTTTAAAGAATTATTAAAAAGTATCTTGTACCCTTTTACAATGAAGTATCCAAGAAGTATGTACAGGAATCCAACAGGCTACACCACTGCTAGTACTGAAGCCCAGTGGTAAGAAAAACCACTCTAGATAGTACTTGTATACTGGAAATAAAGAATTTATGAAACACTCAGATCCAATACTTGCATTTGTCCACCCTCTTGTTCTTCTTTCTGGGGAAGGTCATAGCAAACCTGGCCTTTTCCAAGCTAATCATATGCTCTTCATTAATGATGGATAGGCTAACACAGACATTTGGTCACCACTCATTGAGCAATACTCTGAATTAATCCCTTCCATTTAGGATTTCAGATTTCTGTTATCCATGAACAAGACATCAAAATTTTGCCTTCCTGGGTTGTAGTGGTGGTAGCTTATCATGACATATCTTGAATATGATAATGTATGAACTAGTAGAAAAACCTCCAGGAAATTCTTATGCCTTGATAAGTCAAAAAATTAAAAGAAAAATGTAAAATTTGGACCCTCTAGCTTCCACATCAGAGTTGTTGAGAGTGGCCCAATTCAAGATAAGAGAGATGGTCATCTGCTGATGTCCTCCAAATACAGAGCAAAGAATTCCAGAAGAACATTAATATCTATCTTCCACAAAAGCCATCAAACCTAAGATACTTCACTGGCTTGTAGAAAAACGTGTTCTATAGATCTGAAATCACTAGATGCTTTCTGGATTCCTAGTCATTTTCCAGCAATATTTGTTGATTGTAATGTGTCACACTGTCCAGCAATATTTGTTGATTGTCTGTAATGTGTCACACTGTTCCAAGTGCTAGGGTAGATAAGCGACATTAGCTTCAAAAAACAAAAAATGTGGCAAGGGAATTAGGAAGGATGAGTATTATAAAAAATTTAAAGTGAGTCAAGATGGAAGTACACAATTCACCAGCAACAAAGAAGGGGGAGCCAAAAAAAAAGCCCATGAAATATTCAGAAAATGGCAAGCTGTTCAACTGGTCTGGGGCACATAGATAGTGTCCCAGAGGGGCAACAGAAGAGAGGAGACACAAGGTTAGAGGTGAAGGCTAAGACCTATACATGTGAGAAGGGCCAGCAAAGGTTATTTGAGCCGAGGAACAACATGATATAACTGTTGCTATGAATACCAGAAGGCGTGGTGTTCTAATCAGTTTTTCTTTCTTTTTGAATTTCTATCAGAGATTTGTTTCCATTGCTGCCTGCTGCATTGATTTAAAGTTGTAGAACCCAAAAGAGGTTTTGTTCAATAAGATCAATTTTTTAAAAGAATAATGAAAAGTAAAAACAATAAAACTCCACAGAATTAAAAATTTTGAGCATTTTATGATAAATTATGAAATGGTGAACACCTCAGATAATATTTCTACATTTTCCCAAATGAAGA
Organism: Nomascus leucogenys; assembly: GCF_006542625.1. NCBI lineage: Eukaryota > Metazoa > Chordata > Mammalia > Primates > Hylobatidae > Nomascus > Nomascus leucogenys. The sequence continues at coordinate 23,059,485 of NC_044394.1, read as the reverse complement.
AACTGAGGGCTAAAAATGCTAAATAGCTTGCAGAGGGTGAATTTGAAAGGTGGAAGTAAGAAGAGATTACAAACCAGGTCTTCTAACTGCAGTTCTATACTATTTTCTACTATGCTAAGTATGGTTCATCTCTTTAATATTTCCCACATCTAACACTGGTCCTTTATAGAGCTAAGACCTCAATAACCTCAGTCTAAAACATATATGCTTGAAAAAAAATATGTTGAATGAAAATTACTAAATGAGTAGACAGTATTCATTTATATTTTTAAAACTCATAGATTGAAATTTTTGTTATTTGGTGGTTCTATTTGTCCAAAAATAATTTGGACTTTGATGATTTTGTGTGCAAAAAAAGGGCCAATCTCACCAACACATCATAAAGTAGATTGCAGGCAATAAAACGTGTACTGAAGCACAGAAGTATCAGACAAGTCAGTCATTCCAAAATGGCAGTTTGGGATGAGCGAAACCTATATAATTAAAAAAAAGAGAGAGAGAGAAGAGGAGGTGTGTGCAAGGCAAGTTATTTTCTATATTTTCCAGAACAGAAAATAGGCACTGCTAGATTTGGAACTCTTTTTATTCCCACACGTTAATGCAGCAAGAGTTCCTCCACTCCCAATCAAAACTTTTGCAAACCTTTCATTTGTATTGCATTTTGCCTTTAGAGACCGTGGATAGATAAAGCTATTTTGGGTAATGTTCACTAGGACTGTGTGTATATTTGCTTCTGTCTAAATTATTTTGGAAGAATTACCTGGTTATAATCCAATAGACAATCTGTTGAGAATATCAGAAATGTAATACATACTGGGTCTGACGATGGTCTAGTCAGCCTGGCATTCTGTTTCTGGGACCAGGCAAGGTACCAGAAGCATTTTATGCATCAAATGCCCCTCCTTGTTCTTATCCTCATGCCTTCAGACCCCATTCCACTGACCCTTCACCACATTTAGGATGACCCTTAATCCTGCCCATTTTTGATGGTTACTTAATGTGGATCTAAAACCCATGAAATGAGTTTAAAACTTCTTTAAACTTGTTTTAAAATATACTGTAGTGGAAAGTTATATAATTTCAGCAGGTACTCTTCAAACTGTATCTCAAATCTCCTTCCTCTAAATGTCTTCTTTCAAGCTTTAAGGACTTTCTCCAGGTTAGATTCTAGAGTCTGTGGAGAAGTTAACTTTCTTTTTTTGTTTTTGGTGTTTTGAGCCAAATTCTTATTCTATCACCCAGGCTAGGGTGCAGTGACACTATCTCAGCTCACTTCATGCTCAGCCTCCCAGACTCAAGCAATTCTCCTCCCTCAGCCTTCTGAGTAGCTGGGACCATAGGCATGTACCACCATACCCAGCTATTCTTTTGTTTTTATTTTCTGTAGAGATGGGGTCTCACTGCATTGCCCAGGCTGGTCTTGAACTCCTGGGCTCAATCATTCTCTTGTTTGGCTTCCCAAAGTGCTGGAGTTACAGGTGTGAACTATCATGCCCAGCCAAAGTTTACTTTCTTGAATCTCACTATGAGATCTTACGCTATTCCTCCTTCTAGTCGCCTTCACTATCCCTTCTCAGTTGCAGAAGTTTAATGAATGTGATATGAGTAGAAAACAAAAATGCAGGCAAGGTTTCTCACCTTCCACGATCATATAGCTAACAGTCATGGTACTGTTAAACCTGAGTTCTGTCTTATTCTGCCTACTTTACTAACTAAATAAGTTAATTATTTCTTGTTAAACACCAGCACCAACAACAATGAAAACCTTCAAGAGATAGACCAAGTAAAAAAGGAAAAAAAAATAGCAAGCCGGATAAAATTCAAATTGGTAGGTTCTAAAATGTATGAATGATGATAATCCTAAAAGCTATCATTTCTTGAGTCTTTGCTATGTGTCAGGCAATGTGCTAAGCATTTTCCAAATACTGTTTCACAAAACACTTATAGCAACCCCATGAGCAAGTTCTTTTTTTCTTCTTTTTTTCTTTTTTTGAGACAGGGTCTCACTCTGTTACCCAGGCTGGAGTGCAGTGGTGCAATCACAGCTCACTGCAGCCTCGACCTCCCGCACTCAAGTGATCCCCCATTTCAGCCTCCCGGGTAGCTGGAACTACAGGCGCGCACCACCATGACTGGCTATTTTTGTATTTTTTGTAGAGACAGGGTTTTGCCATGTTGCCCAAGCTGGTCTCAAACTCCTGGCCTCAAGGGATCCACCTGCCTCAGCCTCCCAAATATGAGCAAGTTCTTATTATCCTTTTTTTCAGAGGAGACAAGTCTCAGCACTATTAAGTAACTGATTCAAAGCATATAGCAGGTAAATGGTACATAAAGCATTTCTGTCTGATTTCAAGGTCTGTATGCTTAACCTTTATCTACACCATGACCAGGTACTTTTAACCTTGTGCTTCAGGACACCCTAACATCTCAGTTCCACTGTTGCAGCAGAAGCCAGGATTCCACATCTCATCAATTCTGTGGATGTTACTGCTTCTGACAAAGAATTTTCATTATCATCTAGCCTTATAGTTGTATGATGGTATCACAGAAAGATCAGTTAATAATCATTTATTAGGGGGCATGACAACAATGGTCTGACACATAAGTGGCTCAGGAAAGAAAGTGCTCAGCACCACTCATTCGCTTCTCTCACTATAAAGGAAGTTTTAATACTAAGAGTAAGCTCTAAGAAGAAAAAATCATTTTCTCCAGTTGGGAAACAGTTTTAGTATACTTAATCTATTTTTAGATGTGCATTAACTTTTTTGTTAAGAATGCTGCCTTCCTACAGTAACCAAAACAGCATGGTACTGGTACCAAAACAGAGATATAGACCAATGGAACAGAACAGAGCCCTCAGAAATAATACCACACATCTACAACTATCTCATCTTTGACAAACCTGACAAAAACAAGAAATGGGGAAAGGATTCCCTATTCAACAAATGGTGCTGGGAAAACTGGCTAGCCATATGTAGAAAGCTGAAACTGGATACCTTCCTTACACCCTACACAAAAATTAATTCAAGATGGATTAAAGACTTTCATGTTAGACCTAAAACCATAAAACCCCTAGAAGAAAATCTAGGCAATACCATTCAGGACACAGGCATGGGCAAGGACTTCATGTCTAAAACATCAAAAGCAATGGCAACAAAAGCCAAAATTGACAAATGGGATCTAATTAAACTAAAGAGCTTCTGCACAGCAAAAGAAACTACCATCAGAGTGAACAGGCAACCTACAGAATGAGAGAAAATTTTTGCAATCTACTCATCTGACAAAGGGCTAATATCCAGAATCTACAATGTACTCAAACAAATTTACAAGAAAAAAACAACCCCATCAAAAAGTGGGCGAAGGATATGAACAGACACTTCTCAAAAGAAGACATTTATGCAGCCAAAAGACACATGAAAAAATGCTCATCATCACTGGCCATCAGAGAAATGCAAATCAAAACCACAATGAGATACCATCTCACACCAGTTAGAATGGCCATCATTAAAAAGTCAGGAAATGACAGGTGCTGGAGAGGATGTGGAGAAATAGGAACACTTTTACACTGTTGGTGGGACTGTAAACTAATTCAATCATTGTGGAAGACAGTGTGGCGATTCCTCAGGGATCTAGAACTAGAAATACCATTTGACCCAGCCATCCCATTACTAGGTATATACCCAAAGGATTATAAATCATGCTGCTATAAAGACACATGCATACGTATGTTTACTGCAGCACTATTCACAATAGCAAAGACTTGGAACCAACCCAAATGTCCAACAATGATAGACTGGATTAAGAAAATGTGGCACATATACACCATGGAATACTATGCAGCCATAAAAAAGGATGAATTCATGTCCTTTGTAGGGATATGGATGAAGCTGGAAACCATCATTCTCAGCAAACTATTGCAAGGACAAAAAACCAAACACCGCATGTTCTTACTGATAGGTGGAAATTGAACAATGAGAACACTTGGACACAGGAAGGGGAACATCATGCACCAGGGCCTGTTGTGGGGTGGGGGGAGGGGGGAGGGATAGCATTAGGAGATATACCTAATGTTAAATGACAAGTTAATGGGTGCAGCACAGCAACATGTACATGTATACATATGTAACAAATCTGCACGTTGTGCACATGTACCCTAGAACTTAAAGTATAATAAAAAATATATATATATACATATATATAAAGAATGCTGCCTTCTTAATTGGATACTATGGTCTCCTCAGAGCTTTCCTGTGGCCTACCCAGAAGAATCACAGATTCCTGTGAAGCAGATCCTGAATGCTAAGAATCAAACAGCCTTGCAAACCTCAACAGAGATGTCAAGGATTCACGCCTAAGCCAGAAGTGGTAAGTCTATCCCAAACTAGCCATTTGAAGGTATATGGAACTTACACGATTTTTCTTAGCAAATGCAGTATTGCACTTTCAGTTCTTTCAGTGGGTCTGATATAATGGGTATTAGTTATTACTCCTGCCGAGGTGTGTCTCCGCACTGCCCAGTACAACATTATCTTCTTCATTATCTGCTCTCTACAACATTATCTATCTGCCTCCATCATCCCATCCACAAAATGGGGTTAATAATATTAGCCCTCATTTATCTTGAACAAATGCAGCTGGGGAAAATGAGAATATAAATTAAATTGCTTGCTGCTCCTCGGAAGAAAGTTGCCTTAGAAACACAGGCTTATTATTTCTTCATAGAAAAAGCTAAATATATTAGGGTTTGCACAATGTTGCTAGCTGTGATTTTGCTCTTTTTTAACCCTAGGCAGAAGGACTACATTAATTCCAGTCCCTAGGTGAACTTTTTATTCCATTTTCCACTGGAGGAAAAAAAGTAACTTTGCAAAGAAAAGAAAGAAAAAAAATGTAGTATTCCCAAACCTCATTTACGGAACATTCTGTTCTCCAAATTACAGCACAGCAAGCAGGCAAGTGGGAACTTTTAGAATCCTGCATCCAAGCCGGTTCCACACAGCACCCACTAATACAAAATGGCTTTAATTACTTTAATATAAATCCTGGAAATGTGCAGATGGATTGTAATAATTATGCAAAACTGCGATGGTCCTTTATAGAAACACAGATCTTGCTAGCTTAAAAGAGAATGAAAGGAACACAAGTTCAACACAATATGTCAGGAAGCATATCTCCTAAGAAGTCCTGTATTTCAAATGCCAAGCTGTACGTTTCATCTGATGTGGCAGTTGTTATGGAAACTATGCTTTTTGATTGAATAGCAGAATAAATACCTACCTAAAATCAGCATGATGGTCTAGTGCATAAATTAAGAACTCCCCAAGACAACAATTACTTGGAGTTCTTCCTTGAGATAAATTCAAAAAAACACATACATATATATATATATTATATATATACATACACAATCTAATATGAGTTTAAATTTTTCTGAACTGAATATTCTTCCTCACCTAGAACAGTCAAACCTGCTTCACAGTGTGTATGAGTGTGACTACGTTTTCGTCCCTCAAACACACTCACTTGCACCCCTACACACTTAAAGCTTAGTGAATGAAACGATCTAATGCTTTGCCAAAAAGACCATTTTTTTAAATAAAAGTCACATTTCTTCACTTTCTTCCTAAATTAGTATAGAAGGAGCCTTGGGAAATGAATGGTCAATTATTACTGTGATTTTTAAATCAAGTGGGTCATATATAAATGTGGCAAAATTCCTAGGCATAAGAGAAAGGTCAGTTAAACATGGTTTTTATGTTTTCATGAGTCTGACATTAGACTGTTGCTGATGCCTATTAATATTAACAACCTTTCATAAATCATAATACAAATACTTCTATCTTTCCATGTAGATATAATTTGCCGATTTGCTGACTTAATTAAAGGCTCATTGCATAAAATATGAAATAAAACATATTGAGGTTTGTTTTCCTCTTTCACATTTTACATGGAATGATATGCCAAGGAAAAAGTGTGAGTGCAACAGGCACCCATATCACAAACTTCTCCATAATGGGCATGCATTCGCCCATTGGATCAACATCTTTCAATTTATTAGCATGACAAAGGACACAATTATTTTGGATATGCCTGAATGCAATTTTCATTAACTTTGCGATGATTTATTAACAAAAGTGTCAGGAATGTAATAAAAGCAGCAGGACTCCTCAAAATGCCAAAAAAAAAAAAAAATGAAGAATACAGCAGAATTTCCCAACACGCCTTACGGCATCAGGTCAATAAGGTTGCCTGATTCCATCAAAAGCATCACCATGGTGAGTGAACTCTGCAATTAACAAAGAGTAAGCACCAAAAATGCTAATATCTCATTTGAATGTAATTATGCACAGATTACTGTTCACTGGAACAAGAAAAGGGATTTTAATTGTCATCCAAAGTTACATGCAAGCCCTGGATTCTAGTTAACTTTTTTTTTTTTTTTTTTGGTTGGGGAGTTCATATGAGAATAAAGCATGCAGTTCACAAATTCTTATGTTCAGGGACATTGTAAAAGGCATTGTCTTTGTTTAAGGGATACAACTTGCAAAGTTTTAAAATAACATCATTCCATGTATGTTGGCAAGGTTAGTTTGTAATAAGTTTCACCATCGTTTGCATTTTAATACTATTTGATCTCATTTACATGTTTAAATTTGTTCCTGTAATAAAATTCATTAGTATGTTTATCATAACCACATAATGAATATAGCCCTTATGTAAAATAAAAAATTGAAAGTACATTAGAGACATTACAAGCTGTTTGAAATTACTGTGCTTTGCATATTATACCTTATTAATTAAATTATAAATTATTTATTTATGTATTTCTTTAATCAGGGGCAAGCACTAGAACAATATTATATTAGTATAAGAAACACAATACAACTCAAAGCTAAATCACACATGGACCAGTTTTATGTACAGAGGCATGCAGATCCATTTTGCCATGGGGTAGCAAATGCCACTCCCCCTGCTGTGCATCAAGGGATGCAAAATAGCTGTTTAAAGGGGAGTGGAGAGTGGAGGGAATAAACGTTTCTTGTGCAAGTTAAAAACTTCACTTGTTAGTATAATATCTCCCTTTGCCTTCTTCTTTTATTAGTATAATTAGATCAGATATGCAGATGAAAGCAAAGAGCAAATCATTATAGGAGTTAATACCATGTCCATTTTATTTGGAGTCCATGAGAAAGGAAAAAGTAATCTTTTCCATTATTTCCTTTTTTCTTTTTGTTTCTTTTGACAGCAGTGATAGAGAATATAAATCAGAGAGAAAGAGAAGGAAAAAGAAGAAAAAAACAATTGGAAAAAGAGCCCAATATTTAGGAAAACAGCACTAACTTCATTTTTCTTATTTATCTTTTAAGGTAATTAGTTAAAAATAAGCAGAATATCTGTGATCTCTTTCTATGTTTATAGGACTTCCCAATCTGTTTTTAAGCTATTTTTCTAATTCCTGGTTTGAGTACACTGGTTTGACCACAGGCTCAGCCTGTCTATACTTAGTAGATTTGATGGTTTTGGTAACCAATTACTTCAGTCTACATTGTCATATGTGAACTTTGCATAGGGCCTTAAACCACTGAAGAAACTTGGAGATGGAGGGTGAGGAGGGGAGGATCATTCAGTGAACACCCCTGTTGTGGCAAGTGCATAGGTTTTATAGCCAAAGAGATCTGTATTTTAGTCAAAGCAGTTTCCTCTCCTTCCAAATAAGGGATAATCCCCAAATCACAGAGTTGTGAAGTTGTTTTGAGGAGTAAATAAGATTAATAATTGTAAAGGGCTTACCAGGGTACCTACATAGTAGCTGTTCAATTTCAATTCCAGGTCTATTTTCACTAAGGAACACAATAGAACTTTATACCAGAATGTCCTTCTCAGAATTCCACAAGCCTGCATGGTATGCTGGAGCTTATTTTTAATAGATGTCAGCCTGTGATATAGGGAAGCACAAGCTAAATACAGTAAGTCCTCACATAACTTTATGGATAGGTTCTTGGAAACATCAACTTCAAGTAAAATGATATATAATGAAACCAACTTTACCACAGGCTAATTGATAAAAAATAAGAGTTAAGTTCCTACAGTGTATTTCTGGTCACAAAACATCACCTAACTTCTAAATAAATCCCCAAAACACTTCTAATATTAAACATGGAAATAAATGTGAGTTCTACAAACATTTAAGAAAAAATAAAAACAAGTAAGATAATGATTTACCCGCTTATTCCAGCTCAGAGTCACAGATGGCCAGGGCCCATCACAGCAGCTCAGGGAGCATGGCAGGAACCAGCCCTGGCCAGGATGCCATCCCATGGCAGGGCGCACTCACATACACACCCACACTCACTCACATCAGGACCACTTAGACACGCCCATTCTCCACATGTGCACAGCTTTCAGATGTGGAGGAAACAAGCACCTGGAGAAAACCCTCACAGGCAAGGGGAGAACATGCAACTCCACACAGACAGTGGTCCCAGATAGGAGTCCATTTTTTTTTCTCATCAACATTATAACGAAATAATGTTGAACAAAATGTTATTCAAGGACCTGCTGTACTGAGATTAATCTTCAAAGCAAACTTTAAGAGACCAATATGTGTCATATTTTCCTAAATAAAAAAAATTTTATTTTCTTTGTCTGTTTTAGGTTAGTGTGCAATTCCTTCCCATTTCACAGTTTATATAATTTGGTAAATAGCAGAAGAGAACAGAGGTGGGGGAAGCAGTATCATTAAGAGAAAATAGCAGAATGGGGAGAGGTCCACCACTGTGAGTGTTTCTGGTTTCTAATTTAATAGGGTCTGTGGCAGATTGCTAAGACTCAGACATATCTGTATTCACCTCTTTTTGGCACTCAACTAAACCACCTTTCTGGGCTACTCCTGCAGTTAGATACAGCCACATAGCTGAATTCTAGCCAAACAGATAGGTATCTGCATATACAGAAATGAAAGGTGCTATTTCTAGGCCTGGCATCTAAAAACTCTTACCAGTCGACCATGCTATTTCCTTGTTGTATATCCTCACTGTCAGGATAGAAAGGATCCTGCCAAGAACACTGAGTCTTCGGGAGACAGGGTGGGATAGACCACTGGGTGGAAAGAATGTGGGTCCCTAAGTGACAGAGAAGGGAAGCACCCCTCCCCGCATTCTATTATAATTGGACTACATCAAGGAGTAACGAAACTTTGACATGTTGTGTTATCCCGTGGTGAATTTAGACTTTTTGTTACAACCATCAGGCTATCCTGACTAGAATGAGGTCATAAGGCAAGGTGAGCGGTTTTAGTTTTTCTGAGAAGCTTCCTTCAATTAGAAATAGAATTCTAGATATAATTAATTTGATTTGTATCAGACAAGATGCCCTAAAATCATTTTTAAAGTTTTAAATAAAAATTGACAAAGATAATATAATCCCACAATCTAATGTAATACATAATCTTACATTATTTTGTCAAAAGAATCTGATTCTTTTAACAAAGGAGTTTCTTCTAGGACCATAAGTGTTTTATAAAGTAATAAATGATTACTATGCATGACTATATATTGTGTTTTCAAGCAGCACTCTCTACATAACTACAGGACAGGAAAATTAACACTTGTAGAAGAAATAAACCAATACATATAGATGTTCATTACAGAGAAATTAGTTTCACTCAACAAAAGGTTTCATCAAAAACATGATTCCAATCAGTGTGCTCTGTTTTCCTGAGGGCAAATTTCCAGCCTAAATGCTTCATTAGCAAATAATCATGACACCCTGAGCTTTTTGCTCCTTCTGAACTGGGGAAATGTGAGTGGGCCACATGTAAAGGATGAATATAGAGACATGCTGAACACAAAAGCTCTGAAATCAATAAGTAAAACGAAAACATATGCATGCTATAAACCCACTCACATGGGCCAACATGGATGCCACATGGGAAAACAATGTCAACAGAGAGGAGAAGCAAAATTGAATATTATTACATTTCTAGTAATTCAATAGGTAAAGAATCTCCAGATGGTCTAATAGTCTATCATTCGCTATGTTGATCAACACATTTTAAAAAATCTTAAAATATCATTTGCACCTGTCGATATTAGACATTTTTTGTAATCTGTGTGCATTTTTTTCAGTGTTTATTTAAGCATCTAAATAGCCTGTTGGTTATGAGTCTATTAGCATGAGGTTAAATATTCTTCAAGGGCAAAGACCTAAAGGTCCATCAAGTTTGCTTAACTTGCTTACATAATAGCACCCCGCAATCCAGATGGTCTATTAATAAACACTTGTGAAGACAAGAATTATGGTATACTCACGAGGAGAGAAAATATAAGATATGGCTTCGTTCAAGTGAAGGTATGCTCCGAAACTATTTTAAATCAAGAAACAGAGACTATAGCCAATAGATACAGAATGACAAGTCTTTAGAAGAAATGAAGTAAACACATAATCACACGGTAATATGGTTTGACTGTGTCCCCACCCAAATATCATCTTGAATTGTAGCTCCCATAATTCCCACAGGACCCAGTGGGAGGTATTTGAATCATAGGGGCAAGTTTTTCCCATGCTGTTCATGTGATAGTAAGTCTCACGAGATCTGAAGGTTTTATAAAGGGCAGTTCCCCTGCACAGGCTCTTGCCTGCTACCATGTAAGATGTGCCCTTGCTCCTCCTTCACTTTAGCCATGATTGTAAGGCCTCCCCAGCCACGTGGAACTATAAGTTCATTAAACCTCTTTTTCCTTATAAATTACTCAGTCTCGGGTATGTCTTTATTAGCAGCGTGAAAACAGACTAACGCACATGCACGTAACAAATAATTTACTCTCTGGACCCTACTTATATCTAGCTATCTATAAAAAAATGGCATGAGACTGTCAGTCAGAAGGTGAAAGAAAAAGAGAAAAGTAGGACAACTCATGTGTTTGTTAAATACCTACCACGTAACAAGTGCTCTCCTTCCCACATCCCCATGGAAACATATCTTCTCAAAGCCTGTAATCCCAGCACTTTGGGAGGCCAAGGCGAGGCTAATTACTTGAGGTTGGGAGTCCGAGACCAGCCTGGCCGACATGGTAAAACCCCGTCTCTACTAAAAACACAAAAATTAGTCAGGTGTGGTGGCAGCCACCTGAAATCCCAGCTACTCAGGAGCCTGAGGCACGAGAATCACTTGAACCTGGGAGGAGGAGGTTGCAGTGAGCTGAGATCGTGCAACTGCACTCCAACCTGGGTGATAGGGCGAGACTCAGTCTCAAAAAAAAAAAAAAAAGTATCAGTGACTTCTCCTGGTTTTCCATATTCAGCCTGCACCTCTCCACTGAGCCCCAAACTGACATATTTGCTGAACTTCCAGCTCATAGCTTCACTGGAATATCCTATAGGCTTCTCAAATTTTAACACAGGTTAACTCAACTTGGATCTTCCTGCCTCCCCACACCTGTTTCTACCACAGATTGAATAATAACTCCTTTTTTCCAATTTCTCGGGCCAAAAAAATTCTAAGTCCTTGACTCATCTTTTTTCTCACACTCCACATCCAATCCAACAGCAAATCCTGCAGAATCTGACTACTTCTCACACCTCCGCTGACACCAAACTGCAGAGGGAGTTCCCCTTTTGAAAACAGAATTAGATCTTGTTATTCTCTTACTCAAAACCTCCAACAGGTTTCCATCATTTTAAGATAAAAACCAGAGTCCTTAAAATAACCCACAAGGTCCAGCATGATCTGGCCTCACAGGCAGCTCCCTGACTTTCTCTTCCTCTGGTCTCCTGTCCACTTATTCCACTTTGGCCATCCAGGCCTTTGTGCATTTCCTCACATATGCCAAGGACACCTCTGCCTCGGACCCCTTGCACTTGCCGTTTCCCTGCCTTGAACACTCTTCCCCGTGAGACTTTTGTTCAAATGCTATCTTTTCTGATGACCTTACTTAAAATTACCATCTTTCCACCTGGCACCTTAGCATCCCCTATCCCCCTTTTCTTTTTTTTTGGCTTTTTTTCCGTAGCATATATTACACTTGTTATTTGCTTATTTTCTCTCATCTCTTATTAGAATGAAAGCTATATGAGAAGTATTTTTCTATTTTGTTTTCTGCTATATTTCCAGAGACAAGAAATCAAAAAATATGTATTAATATTCATGCTTGGGAGGATTATATTATTTTACTTAATTCAAATGGACACTTGGAGTTAGTAATTATCTCACTTAATAGTTAAAAAAAAGCTTAGGCTCAGAAAGAATAAATAATTGTCCAGGTAGCAAAGGTAGGAAGAGGCAGATGGATGTCTCCATCAAGGTCTCTTTGATATCTTTGCTATCTTTTGGGACACCTTGTTTCTGTCATACCACCAACCTTTACATAAAACATACTACACCTTATTTACTTAAAGCCTTCTTGGGCTCTAAAGTCTGAGATGAGTCAAGTATTTTGTTATTGTTTTGTTTTTTTCTCTTTCCCTAATCCATTTCATTGGGTTTTGGGTCTTATTCAAATTTTAAAAATGATTGTATCTAAAAATTGAAATAACGTTACATCAAATTTTTTCTAAAGTATTTCCTTCAAAGTTTACATATTAACTAACCAGAAACAGATTCATGAATATGAACCAACTTCCCAGGGTATATGGGAAATTTATAAAACATTTCCTTTGGTTTCATGCTATAAGAAAAAAAAAAGTTTGAAAAATAAGTTTCATGGGCTGATCATAATTTGGAATTTTTTCTAATCTTCCTGTACTGATATAATTAATTTTTCATTTAATAAATGCATAAAAGAAAAAAGAAAAAGGTTATATTGAATATTGACAATTAAAAAATTAAAAATAATAAAAAAGAAAAGAAGAAGGGAGGAGAGTTGAGTGTAGGGACAGGGAAGTAGGAAAAGAAGAAAGAAAAGAAGAATTAAAAGGAGGAGAGAAAGAGAGGCAGGGAGGAAGAGAGACAGGAAAAGATGAAGGCCAAGAATGTTCTACTTTACAAATGGGTAATAATTATTCTTATTCACATTGGCTTCCTGAAAGTTAGAGAAAATTTAAAGAGTTTTCCAAGTAGATTTGGGAGCCTTTATGGACTATAATTCAATTTTGAGAGCAATTTACAGTCGAGATTATATGCAGAAGTGAATCCAAAAGCCAAGACTTCATGCTCAGAGAAATGAAATAAACTGTTTCATTGAACTAATTTAGTTTTCCAGATAAAACACACACACACATTCGGCAGACATTTACGTTAAACCACTTTGATTACTGGGAATTTCTGCAGTTTCTTATGATTCTCAAATTGGCATCCCTTATCATTAACTTATTGGGTATTATTCTGTGGATTCACCCTGTTAAATTTAGAGATGAAAATTAATTTCTTAAGCCTAGATGTTTACAAAAAATTAAAGGTAATTTTTCCTATAAAAAGATGCAGAAATAATATACCTGCTGCTAACTTCTAAATATTAAGTTTAATATATGGAAAAAGCCTGCTGCAATGAGTATGTTTAAGTCAGGAGGGTGAGTTTGAAGCCATACATATTCCTCTTACAAAAGCCAGTTGCTTCTAAAGGGATCTAACATAGATGTTAAAGCTTAACACATAATAAAAACCAACATCTTAGCAAAGTTTCACATCAAAATAACAACTGCAGTTACAACTTCTACAATTTGAGAATGATTTTTCAGTTCTCTAGGTGAGAAGATACCAATTCTGATTGGAAAGAGCTAGGTGAGAAGATACCAATTCTGATTCATCTCATTTGCCTCCTAATCATTTTGCATCCTTGCTGCATAAAGTGTAGAACATGGACCAGCCGCGCCAGTTTCCCTTGGGAGCTTCTGAGAAATGCAGAATTGTGGAGCTACCCCAGACTTGCTGAACCAGACTCTGCATTTTATCAGGGTCCCCAAGAGATTCACATGCACATTAGTCTGAGAAGCATTATACACACTACTGTGCAAAATATTTTTGTTTAAGCAAGTTATAAAAATTAAAGTACTAACTGGACTAACAAAAACAAAACAAAAATAGGGCACAGTTATAGATATTGCAGAACTGATCTATTTGGAAAGAGACTATTCAACTTGGGGTCTCTCATTTCATTTAGGGAAGAAATGCAAATGGAAACCTATATGAAGCAGGTATGGCAACTAGAATATTGACTCAACTAGTCTGAAAGCAGTGTTTTTGAGCTCTGCCAAGAGGACTGCCATTATCACCTCAACAGAAATAATTTCATTCTCAAATCTAACATTTAAATGATACAAGATTTCAATTTAATTAGGACAACAATGTGAAGCCAGCTCAAATAAAAAGCAAGAACAGTTTTCTAATGGATTTAAATTGCGAGCTTGTGACAGACTATGACACATGACATATTTACTTTTCATGGGAGCTAAACGAATACCTCAGATAAAATGTGAGCTAAAAACACAGCAAATTTGGAATTAATTAATCCACTGACAACTTTTTTTTGAAAAACACTTTCTCTTATAAAGGAAAATAAATCTGTAAAGCCGAACAGTTAGTTAAAATGGTAACATTTAATACATTATTGGAGCTTAGTAACAAGTTGGGAATTTAACCTTTCTTCAGAAATTGAAGATGCTCTAATCAGAATTAGCCAGGTGTAGATAGAGGTCAAACATCATGCTGAAGTTCCACTAAATAGCTTCTATGTGGCCTCTGATCACAAATGCTTCAGATCCCAGGCTTTGACATCTCAGTGACTTCAGTATTATGGCTAGGCAGCTGCCACTTACTTCATTTTCAATGCATCCAGCTTTTGCATGCCTCGACTAGGGGCCTTTTGGCAAAATGTTTAATCAATTCATCATCTAGCATTTTGTCTTCCTTATCATGGCCTTCATTTCTTTAAGAAATAGAAAATTCAAATATGCCTGTAGAAACTGAGTGGAAAATGAGAATGTAAGTGTACACATGCTTGAAGACATCACGGTGAACTAATGACTAATTACTGTGCAATTGAATACTAATGGAGAGATTCATGAAATCAACATGAACAGGAAATGAACTCAATATGACCAATGGTTCTACAATTAAAATCAAATAAACGCCTAGTAATAGAAAGAACTTAAAAGATATTACTACAACCAGATAATTATTCTTCAGGTTACACTATACTAAAAAATAAACACAATGCTAGGTACAGGTATCTAGCTTGATATCTTTTGAAAAGTTAATGTGCATCTGAAATGTGAATTACAGTATTGTAATTATCTTCAAATTAAAGTACATAAAACTAGTTCAATAGCAAGTCACTTATTAAAGCAAATCAGATCAACATGAATTTCAGGAAGGAAACTTGAGAGGTTACTTTCTAGGACCGTTTAATTAATTAATTGTCACTCTGAATATTTAACTCTTTGAGTCTTAGCAGTCCAGTCAGAAAATTTTCAATAGAAAGCAAGTTTAGGGATTGAGAAGAAACACCAAACAAACAAACACATTTGAAAAGCATTAACCTTTAATGCATAAAGAGCTAGAAGCAATGTATAAGGATTGATTAATAAATTTTACAACCATTTTTTTTAAAAATTGCATGTACGTTTCCTTTAGTTCTATTTCATTTACTTTCTTTTCCACAACCCAATGGGCTGAGTAAGGCAGATTGAAATAAACTGCAATATTTTCTCTTGAAATATCTACTCACTTATCAGCTGTGGATCTAATCAAGGACCTAATAAGTCCATAATGGTACATTTGCTTCCCAGGAGAAACCACTGTTTCTCGTCATTGCAGAAAACACTCCCTTGCAAGGTGCAACCAAGAGCCACAGATTCACTGCAACAGTCTAATAATTTGATTGGGAGCCCTAAGGCAGGGATAACTTAAATTACAATTAGAGAGCCCTCACACTGGTGCTAACATCTGTGTACTGAACCACTGTATACTGATTAAAGGTTTTTAAAAGAGAACTAAGTACTTCCCACATTAGAGATGAGTCTAATTCTAATGGCCCTCGTCCTTGGTATATAATACTTCAACATTCCCTGCTGAGCTTCATGCTTGTGAGTCCAAAGAATGCACATCCTGGATAATAACTGTCTTGGAAATGTCCAATAAATTGCTCAGGTGTAAATGGGCAGAAGGGCAGAGCCCTGGGAAGGGAAAGAAAGCACTGTTCATTTCATCACTCTTCCTGTGCCTATTTTCCCCGAGTTTGTAGCTGCAGAGTTGAGGTGTTTTTGTTTTCGTTTTTCCATTAAAAGAGTGATTCTAAGTAGAGGGTCAGAACTCAGAGAAATTGCCATGGGGGCACCAATTAATGAAAGTTAAAATGAACGAGGACACACACACTGCATCCCTCAGTGTCCTCCCTGCCTTGTTATTAAATGAATTGTGCATGCAAGGAGAACAGAGTTAGAAGAAAGCAAAGCCACGAGCTCTCCCCCCACGCCCTAACCACTTCTCTCCTTCCCCCTCCATTCATTAGGGCCTTTTTCAAGCACATGGCTGCTGCAGATGTCCCTGAGAGAACATTTTGTTTCCCCCCTGCATCCAGGCTCAAACACCTGGGCTCTGACATGACGTCCAGTGGAGGCTATTTTCTTTCTCCTTTTTTAAACTTTCCTTTTATTTGGTTTGCATACAAGGCTAATAATGAGGTTTAAAAAACTATACACAATCAGTATACAATTACACTCATCGGGAGCCTGACATGTAATTTCTGATAAACCCATATAACTATGAACAGCAAAAGGAACCACAGAGCGCACACAATGTGTGGGGTCATCAGAACACAATGCCAACACAATCTCTGCGTCATGTCTTGTTGCATAGTATTAATCAGTGCAAACATTGTTTGGGAAATGAGAGGGGAGAGAAAGAGCAGTTTCCCAGCTGCTAGTGCTTTGCCATCAAATCTGATAGTCAGTTCCATGGAATATAAGAAACTTCAGTAATAAAGCTTAGGACCAAATAATGACTCTTGAAGAGAGACTACTTAAATTATTCAAAATGAAATCAAATAATAACTCCTTATATATAATCCCAACTCTCCTGATAATTTCACATCAGACATTTCTTTAGCGACTTGTATATTTTCATAAATTTAGAAAACGTATTTGCATCTTTAACAGGCCACAATAGGCGGGTACTGAACATCCACATTATCCAAATGATCAGTGTTACTGGTTAGTTAATTGCTACAATTTTGATTTATTTCAAATTTTTTATTTCTATATGTTGAAACATAATTATTTTTCTGTTGATTGTTATAGGTAAAGGACACGATAAGGTTTCATTAAGAAAGAATTATCCAGGACCACAAGATGACAGGCTGGGTCACTAGGGAGCACAATGCAATACTAGTGTCAATACTATTGATATGTCTTAGGAAAAGTGAGTCTGGGAAATGCAGAAATGTCACAAGCTTTGTTTTACCTTCATTTTAATAGAGCATAGCATGACCTATATGGGAGGCGTTGACTACTTCAATTAGGTTTATGCTATTTTCGATAGGACTTCCAATCAGTGCATTTAGCTGGAAAGCAATTCCTGGCTTTATTATTACTGTTGTCATCCTTAAAATGCATTCTATTTATTTTTTTAATTTACCAGGAGGGGCAAAGGGAAGATGGGAGCAATAAAGAAAAAGGAGCCAGTAACATGCCCTTAGGGACCAATAGCAAAAGGAGAAGAATCATAGGGGAAGAGAGATAGGAGATGAAAATGAAAGACGTATCTTATTAAACCATCATAATTAAGAAGTAATAGGTATTCATAAAGAGACCCATGCCCAAAGGCCTGAAGATGTCTACAGTAAAAAGGGCCAATGTTTTCTAATAAGTAATAATTAACAAATAATCCACATTAAAAAGCAAATGGGACCCCACAAGAATGAGAAGGCAGAAATATGCCTTCTTACAATTCCCACTCCCTCATAGTTTAGTGTGAACAGACCTAAACTGAAACACTAAAGAAAAGGAAAATCGGTGACCTCTTTTCAACAACAAGTAAATTCTGACACACACAGAGGTAAAAAGCATTTGATAACAGAGCACCTCATTCCCGTCACCTGTGGCTTAAATGCGGGATGATGCCAGCTCTGAACCCTGAGATTACAAAGGCTGCCAGAGATCCAAGGGAATCGGGGCCTGATGATGAAACTGACCCCACATTATTTATTCCGGCACAAGACAGGAATTAATTGGATGGATTTTCCCTTAGCTCCTGCACTTTTTAAGTTAGCTGGACCTAAGACAAGTCTGAAGGGAAGGAGGAATACATTTGGTCCTTGGACACCCCCTAGTGTCTGTACTAGCACGAAAACCACTCGCAGGTATATCCCTTCCTTTCCTGCTATGCGGAACAAGAGGGCCAAGATTGGCTCCTCAAGGCGGAAGTCCCAGGACTGCAGCCTCGAGGGAAATCGACTTTCCTCTCAGGTCAGGAGGCCAAGTGTCAGACTCCCAACCTCTTTTGGATACTTTCTAGAATTTCTGTTTGCCAGTAACTTCGTCTCAATGTGTTGTAGTTTGTCTCAAGAAAATGTGAAAAATTATAGGTGGAGCCAGGAGGGGCCTATAATTTGCTTCAAAAAAAGAAAAAACAAAAAACCAGATGAATTTCAGTCAATATACTAGATGCAAAATGAGAAAGGGAAATGGAAGAAAAATCTGTTTCAGAGAATATATGGTAGTTTGTCTTCTATAGATAACTTGTGAGTGTTTGAATAAGCATTGTGATGTATTTATGTTTACCCATGTGATTGGATGTGAATACTGAATAAAGTCAGGGAAGACTGCTTGCCACTTCTCTCAGTCAGCGGTTCTTTCAGCAATATTTCATTTGTGTAATGAAGATATAATTTAAAAGTGGCTTGGAAAAGCTTTAGTGTAAGCGCCTTTGAAAGTTCCCATACAAATTGTATGTGACTTCCTTTCCATCTAGGTAAATAAATTGTGTGTGTGTAAGTGCGTGCGTCCCAGGATATCTGTGGACTAGGCTTCTGTGTTAAAATATTACTAAAATTATGAAGTATTACAATGAGTTTTATCCACTGTCATCTCAAAATTATAAATATCCCAGACTGTAATTACTATGTTTGGCTGTTGTAATTACCCACATCTGCCCCAATACTGACCACAGTTCTAAGGAAGGCATCACATATGGTTTTTTCTAGCATAACGCTTTTGCTCAACTATTTTCAGGGAGTGGTCCATCATTCTATTAAATTTTGAAGCATATATTATGGCAATATAAACTACTTTTTCTTGCTGCATCTGAGAGGGTTGTACTGGAATTTATGCAAGATCTGACCTTCACAGAATCACACAACTTTAGAGGCCAAGGGTCCTGAGAGACCACCTAATTCACATTCTTTTTTTTTTTTTTTTTTTTTTGAGACGGAGTCTCGCTCTGTCGCCCAGGCTGGAGTGCAGTGGCACAATCTCGGCTCACTGCAAGCTCCGCCTCCCGGGTTCACGCCATTCTCCTGCCTCAGCCTCTCCCAGTAGCTGGGACTACAGGCGCCCGCCACCACGCCCGGCTAATTTTTTTTTGTAGTTTTAGTAGAGACGGGGTTTCACCGTGGTCTCGATCTCCTGACCTCGTGATCCGCCCGCCTCGGCCTCCCAAAGTGCTGGGATTACAAGCGTGAGCCACCGCGCCCGGCCGAGACCACCTAATTCACATTCTTATTTAAGGAAGGCAGAGTGCAAAGTGATTTCATGATTTCCTCAGAGCCATGTGGCCAAGCTGCCAAAGAAGTTCTGCACCCAGCCCGTTTTGGGTCACTGATGTTCCTAAGCATAAAATTCTTTAAGAGGAGCCTGATAGACATGAAGATGTCATCTGTGGCTAGACATGGGAAGCCTGACTGTAATATGGGCACCCTCCATGTTAGGGACACACCTTCTGAAAGGAGAGGGTGTCCCAGGCAGCTCCTACAGTCCCCAGGAAAAGTGTAACTGTGGACCCAAGGGCTCTTCTGTCCTTGATTTTTCGTCCATGACTCATACATGAGGCTTACACTGTAGAAAGAGAGGAAAGAAACTAGAGAAGAAATGTCAGAAACATCTTGCGCACACACCCCCCCCCGCCCCGCCCCGCCACCACCACCACCGCACCCCAAGTGTGTGAATGAAACTGTTTTGTTCCTTCCTCGGCAGGAAATGCTACTGTTTTAAATACCAAACAAAGATAGTGCTTGCTTCTGGTTACAGCCCACACAAAATAAACTTACTTTTAAAAAGAAATCTTGGCATATGGTAACAAAACCTATATAATTCTCTTGATCTTTAATCTCTATGCCAATGTCTGTTTTACAGATTATGGCCTCAGCCCCTGACAAATCTGCTTAGTGAATTTTTGGCTGACAAATCTGGCAACACAAACGCTGTCTGAAATACATTCAAAAGGCTAAACATTTTCATAATAGCTACTTTACATAGCCTAGTAGGTTTCCCTTTAGGACACTAATTAGTTTTTTTTTAAAGTGACAGTGTTAATTTTTATGATTACACACAGAACTGAGATTTTTATTTAATACACTGGGCCTTCTTTTAATGCTTTTCAAGGGGATCAACCACTTTGCCAACAGACGGGTGTTACAGCAGGGGTGATTATAGTAATTTTTCATGTAATTGGGAGTCACCATTTGGTTGCTATCTTTCACATGCTTGTTGACTCATCATATAATCCTTTATAATGGGGGTTTGTTTTATGTCACAGGAACGTGCCAAGCAGCCGGGAAATAACAAACAGAGGAACCCCCCAGCTGGTGGGGGGGACCACGAGGGCTTTTAACATCTGCCCGGTTCTTTAGACTGCACAAAATTTTTATTTAATAGCAGTGACCAAATACTGAGAGAAGGGTTTTGGAGGATTTGGGAAGAATCTGTGTTTTCTCTCAAGAGAAGATGTCTTTTAAAAACAGACTCTATTATATACTGCAGAGAGCACAGTTTTCAAAAGATAAGAAGGTGTAAGCAGTCATTAGAAATATCAGAGTCCCTTTGCCCCTTCCCCTACCGTCAAGAATTTAAGCCCAAAACAAATGCAGCATGTTGTCCCATGGGTTCACTTATCACAATTTCACTTTTCATCTCATCTTTTGAATCCCATCAGTTAGCATAGTGCTTTAATGGAACGAATATATGACCAGAGGTTGCATGCCAATATTAGATGCTGCATAGAGTCAGAGCTGGAACTTAAGACTCCTCAGTTCTTAGCCCAGCTCTATCATCTTGGGAAAGTCCTGTGAACATAATTAGGGCTCAAATTCCCTTCACATTAAAAGCAAAGAGGAACACTACTATGATTCCTGAGTTTCCCTAAGAAAAAAGTAAAAATAAATAACAGAGTAAGTCTGAAAATATTTCTTGAGTTAAAACACTAAATACTAGGCCTTACAGTTTGACTTGAGATGATAGTTTCCATTAACACTTTGCCATCTGTGAACCAGTAAGGTTGGCAAAGCCATCTATAATGTACATTCTATCTGATGGAGTGCATATTTCCTTTGGAATTTTCCAAGAGTATTGGAACAAAGTTGCTTATTTTTATGAAAAGTATCTGATGAAAGTCTTGTTATTTGTTTATAACAGGTTCAAAGGAATGACTTATTTCAACTTATTAGGAATTGCTTTTTATTCCATTTAAGACCGTGACCACTGACAGCCACGCTGTCTAAAGACAACAGCTAAAGTTAGATCAACTGGATCCAACTCTAGAATATTGACTTGATGAAGAACCTAAATTTGCTTTTTAATTTAATTATCTAAATACTATTTCATAATGGAAGCACAACATTAAATATGTCAAATTTTATTTAGTTCCTAAGATCTGAGATAAAGGTAGTTTGCCTCAATAACCATGTGATACAAACTAACCATAATATGAGTTAACCCTAAGTTAGTTATCTTCAACAAATCCTATACAGTTATATGTTATATTTTTAAATAAGTAAACATAAGATACAGTTATAAGTAAAACATAAGATACAGTTATAAATAAAAGCCTAAAACACAAACAAACCATTTATTTAACCAAGTTTAACTCTTATGACATCAAAATGAATGCAAAATGAAATTATCCTATTATACAAATGAGTATGTGTCATG
Organism: Nomascus leucogenys; assembly: GCF_006542625.1. NCBI lineage: Eukaryota > Metazoa > Chordata > Mammalia > Primates > Hylobatidae > Nomascus > Nomascus leucogenys. The sequence goes on along the minus strand of NC_044394.1, from coordinate 23,037,408 downwards.
TATTTTCAGACTGCTGCTTAACCATAATTATTTCCAGCATTTAATTTCATATACTCACTGCTTTCAAAGGCCATTGGTAATATTGATTTCTGATAGAAGCTAGCCAAATAGCAGACCATCAAAGAAGATAGTTGGTAAAATTGAAATCTATGTTTATCTAATAATTCCTTAAGAAACTAAAAATAAAGGCAGAAGCCATGAAACAATTTCCTTTATAGTGATTAAAACTGTAAATAAACAAACAGATAACTTTATACTCTGTAGGAACCCCTAAACATTGAGAACACTTTACTCGAGTATTCATATCTGTCCAGTGCTATAGGAATAAATAAGTAAATTATCCATGTATACATAAAGCTTTCAGAAGCAGTATTAGAAGTTCATTTTATGAATTACAATCAACTTTTAATTTATACCAAAGGGAAAAATATCCTTTTGTTAAGTTCAGTTTTACTATTTAGATTGGGAGGACATTGCAGTGATAGTGACTTTTATCCCACTCCTAATGTTCATGACTACAGAATCTACAACATACCAAATTATAAAACCAGCTTAGAGATGATAATGCTATTCCTTTCCCCAACAGAGGAAAATATTTTCTCAATGGAATCATATTTAGAAAAATAAATATGCAACATTCTCTTTTCTTTCACAGCTTTACCTTGTTGGGTACGCACATTTCCTTCTGATGAACTACTTGTATCCAGCCAAATGACACTGATCAAATTATAGCGCAAAAAAAATTATGTACTCTTTGTCACATTTCTTTATTACAGAGCTAACAACTTATTTAATTCCATTAATGAATGTGGTTCAGTAATGGCTTATTATTTTCCTCTTTATTTTTTAAAACTGAGAAAAAGAGGGAGGTTCACAGAGACAACAGTGTATTAGGATTGATGTATTCTCCAGTTTTCCTCTTGAGTTTAAAATCATAAACTATTCACTAATGTGAATTCTTAGGAGCAGCCTGTCAGATCCATTGTGATAATTAATATAATGGCATACTGCACATGCCACTGTTGTTAAGGCTGTTATCTTGGTGACTGCTGTAGTTTCTGACAATGCTATTTATAACATTACTATGTTGATAATGATACTAACAAACAATGTTAAACACAAACAACACAAAGTACTTTGCACTGTACATACTGCAATAAAGTGAATTTCCTGGCCAGAAGTTGATAATCTAAATTGTGAATGACACCCACAGTGCTTGTCTTCAGAGCATCTAAATATTGGATATAAGTGAGGCTTTGTCAAACAAGTACTGGGAAATCAGTTTTATGTAATAGCTCTTCAGATACAAATTGGAAGCTGGAGGATTTTATGAAGATTCAAAAAAGAGAAATCTTTGTTGAGATGAGACCAGTGTGAGTTGAGAAGTTATTGAAAAGCAAAGCAAAGATTTAGACTGTTAGAATATCAAAAAAGTATACATTTTAGCAGTAACAAAGTAATAACTGAAAAGGAACTTTATTTCCCTAAACTTAGTTTCTGAGTACAAATGCAATATATCTAACTTTAGTAAGTAGACAGTACAGAATACTATAAAGAAGAAAACAAAAAAGCATATGTAACACTATCAATGGGTAGATAATTTAAATTTTCAGTTATTTATTTTGTAATAGGGAAGAATCCCAATTAGGTAAACACTTTAAGTGCTTTTCAAACACTGCATCACAACCCACTGATGGAAGGTACATCAGTTTGGGGGTTTATGATCAGCATCCTTTATTACAATACAGTGGGAGATTGTATAGTATGATGGAAGTTTTTCATAAAACTTTTATTCATATTCGCAGGTTTATGGTCATGATGTAAAACATAATTCTAAGTGTGGGTTGCAGACAAGACACTGAAATTAACTGCTAAAAGACTTCGATTTTCATGACTTTAGTTGATTTATTTGAAAAGGAGAAAGGTGCCAGGCATGGTGGCTCACACCTGTAATTCCAGCACTTTGGGAGGCCAAGGTGAGAGGATGGCATGAGCCCAGGAGTTCAAGGCCAGCCTCAGCAATATAGCAAGATGCCATCTCCACAAAAATTTAAAATATTAGCCAGGCATGGTGGCATATGCCTGTACTCCCAGCTACTTGGAAGGCTGAGGTGGATCACTTGCAGCCGGGAGGACGAGGCAGCAGTGAGCCATGATCACAACACTGCACTCCAGCTTGGGTGACAAAGCGAGATTCTGTCTCGAAAATAAATAAATTAGTAAAAAAAGGAAGGAATTTGTATAGCGTTCTAATAATGAGACATCTTTTGTAATAAACTTAATCTTGATAAGAAATATCTTTAAGCCGGGTGTGGTGACTCAAGCCTGTAATCCCAGCACTTTGGGAGGCTGAGGTAGGCAGATCACCTGAGGTCAGGAGTTCAAGACCAGCCTGGCCAACATTGTGAAAACCTGTCTCTACTAAAAGTACAAAAAATTAGCTGGGCATGGTGGCAGGCACCTGTAACCCCAGCTACTTGGGAGGCTGAGACAGAAGAATCGCTTGAAAGCGGGAGGGGGAGTTTGCAGTGAGCCAAGATCGCGCCACTGCACTCCAGCCTGGGGGCAACAACAGCGAAACTCCGTCTCAAAAAAAAAAAAAAAAAGAAATATTTTTAAAATACTGTTTTATTGTGAAACTGGTGAAGATATTAATTGCCTTTCCTTGGTTTCATTCATACATGCTGGATGTCACTATCATTGAGCTGTTATTTACCTTAGGAGCTCACAAACTAAATATTAATCAAATAACCACATAAATATTTGTAAAGTTTCAGCTGTGATAAATTCCATGGTACTCAGAGGACCCCAAAAGATAGTATAATCTAATTTAACATAAAAGAGAATTCAGGGAAGACTGCCCTAGAAAAATAAGATCACTGCATTTTGAAGGATGAGTATGAAGTGAAAAGGAGAGAAGAAAACATTCCAGACAGAGAGGATAGCATTTTCAAATGTCTGATCGCCACAGGGGTCTCAAGGTGTACGAGGCCAAATGATATTCTACTTCAGATAGTGAGTGATCTGCTCTCAAGGAGATTGTTACAGGTCCTCAGTGACCTGTATTTAGCAGATATATGTGTCCAGTGGGGAGAGACACTGTCCTTCCTTGATGACAACAAAAAAGGAGCCCAACTCCTTACAAAAGTTTCTCTGCTTGAAATATAAACATGGTGGGTGTTTTAGTTTGTTTTTTATTACTATCATAGAATACCACAGGCTGGGTAAATTATTTTAAAAAACAGAAATTTATTTCTCACTGTTCTGGAGGCTGGGAAGTCCAAGATCAAGGTACTGGGTGTTCACATGAAGAAGAGCAGAAGAGAGTGAACCCATTCCCTCAAACCCTTTTCATAGTGGAATTAATCTATTCATGAGGGCAAAGCCCTCCTGATCTAAACACTTCCCATTAGTCTCCACCTCCCAACACTGTTGCATTTGGAAATAAGTTTCCAACACACAAATTTTGAGAGACACATCCAAACCATGCAGTGGGTTAGGTGATCTTTTATGTAGACTTCCAATTCTGTTATTTCTTTGTTTATTTTTAAATATATTGATAGTTCCCTTGTAAGTCAGGAAGCTGAAAAGCCTAAAATGTAAATGGACACCTTGAGGGTCAATGTTTGTCTTTATATACAAGTGAATATGCATATACCCCTAAGAGTAATTTCTTCATAAACCACCAATACATCCATTATAAAAATAATAGCCCATTAATGTCTCTGCTTAGAGGGAAAAGAACTAAAAAACTTTAAATATATCTAGTATATACTGGCAAGCACATAAATACACACTGAGCAGCTATCATTCTGAATTCAAAAACCTGTGGGGTAAAGGCATATTTTGAGCTCTTGATTCCTTCAACTCTAAAATAATTTATCAGGTTGTTAGGTATTCAGCATTAGGAAACTTTAACTTAAAGAAAGCTAAAGTTCCTAAAAAGGAAATACATTTAATTTAAGCAGAGAGTTCTGAAAAGCACGATCTCTAAAGCGCTTTTGCACCAACATAATATTAATATATAAGAGTAGGAAAAAATAAATAAAAAAATGTGAGTTAGGTAAATTTTATGTTTAGAATCATATTATAATACTTTCTCAGAGCCATGTTAGTAGGTAATTCTCTGGTGCTGACTAACAAAAATTCATTTGTCTTTTAAAGCATTGTTCTACATTTCATCTGCAGATCCAATTACTCATTTATTCTTTCATTCATTTAACTAACAACATGAGACACATATAATTATGATTAAAAGTGTTTGTTGAATGATCTAGATATGAAAGAAACCCCTCTAATCCATTTCTTACACAGCAACAGGTATGATTTTGTGAATCTTAATTATGGCATTGCCCTGCTTCAATGGTATTCCTCTGCATTTTATTTATTTTATTTTATTTTGAGACAGAGTCTTACTCTGTTGTGAGGTTGGAGTGCAGTGTCACAATCTTGGCTCGCTGAAACCTCTGCGTCCTGGGTACAAGAGATTCTCGTGCCTCAGCCTCTCAAGTAGCGGGGATTACAGGCGCCTGCAACCATTCCTGACTAAGTTTTGTATTTTTAGTAGAGATGGGGTTTCATCATGTTGGCCAGGCTGGTCTTGAACTCCTGAGCTCAGGCGATCCACTCACCTCAGCCTCCCAGAGTGCTGGGATTACAGGCATGAGCCACTGTGCCTGGCCTCCTCTGCATTTTAGATAAAAATCTAAATCCATATCACGTCTTCCAAAGCTTTACAAAAATCTGGTCCTTGCCTATTTTCTAGCCTCATCTCACCAGCCCTCAATTACTATGCTCTGCTTATTCCGGTCAGTTTTTTGTTTGTTTGTTTGTTTGTTTGTTTGTTTTGAGGCGGAGTCTCGCTCTGTCTCCCAGGCTGGAGTGCAGTGGCGCGATCTCCGCTTACTACAAGCTCCGCCTCCCGGGTTCACGCCATTCTCCTGCCTCAGCCTCTCCGAGTAGCTGGGACTACAGGCGCCCGCCACCACACCCGGCTAATTTTTTTTGTATTTTTAGTAGAGATGGGGTTTCACTGTGGTCTCGATCTCCTGACCTCGTGATTCGCCCGCCTCGGCCTCCCAAAGTGCTGGGATTACAAGCGTGAGCCACCGCACCCGGCCCATTCCAGTCAGTTTTTATCTCCTATTTGGAGCCTTGACATAGGCCATTTCCTTGGAGGGAACAGAATTATCTCCATTCTTCACCTAGATAATAGTTCCTCATTTTTCAGGTCCCTACTTACATATTCTGACATTCCAATGAAAATTATGTCCCTCTGAACTTTTTATTCATAATACTTATCAAACTTTATAATCACATATATTTTTACATGAAGTTTTTTTTTTAATATTAGTTTCCCCCTCTAAACCATAAGCCCCAGAAAGACAAAGATCATGTCTGGTTCTTTCATTATATATATAGATATATATATATATATAGTACTAGCTAGAGCTTAACTCAATAAATATCTATAGAATGCTTTTGTTTCAATCCTAGGGCCACTACTAATTATTTAGCCTGGCACAAGTCACTTAACCTTCCTAGAATCAATTTTATCCTCTGAAAATGAGTACAATACTACTTTCCTCTTGTATTATATTGAGGTCTAAAAAATACCATGCATACATTTGCCCAGAAAAAGTGTAGGGCTTGATAAATAAATAAATTCCTTTCCCCACCCTGTTCTTTTAATTCCATGCACATCTAAAAATGTTTCAACACTCTTGTCCAAAATAAAGAAATGATTCACAAATCTGGCATTTACCAGCCACTAGTTTACTTTCCCTTCCTACTCCCCAATTAAGAGAAAGCTCATTTTGAGGTTTAATGGAGAGTGTCGCAGGTTCATCAGAGTTCAGTTCAGCAGTCTGGAGTGAATCTGTAATAATCCATGACCACAGACCAGTTTGTATTTTCCCACTAATAAAACTCAAGAATGGCTATGTTTAAATGGAATTTTGCAGGTCATTAATCCATTCTAAGGACTGACTTTTTTGGCTGTTTAATTGGGAAACAGTGGTGGTAGAAACAGATTCAGAATCTGGATTTATCTAGGAGATAAGGTGGTAGACTGTTTATGTCTTATCAATATATACTTCCAAAGAATTTCTGAATGACTTAAACTGAAACAATTTTAAAGCCACTGACACCTTTCTGCATCAAACAGGATTTAGATGACAACATTTGTAATGACTGTACAATCCTAACTCTTACGGGTCAGAAGGTTTTTTCTTATTTGAAACTGCTGGACAAAAAGCTTTAGAAGACTGCCCTTTCTTGTTCTGAACTGACCAATGTCTTCTCTTTTGCTGCCTCAGAAAAACACATCCCTCATGTACCTGTCTGGTTCAAACACAGGCAGATGCCACGATTCTGGCCAAAGAAATACCAGGGAGCATCTATAGGGAAATTTCTAGGGGAGCTTTTCACCTCTTTAAACGGTACAAAAATCAGACGCATTCCGGTCGGGCGCGGTGGCTCACGCCTGTAATCCCAGCACTTTGGAAGGCCGAGACGGGCGGATCACGAGGTCAGGAAATCGAGAACATCCTGGCTAACACGGTGAAACCTCGTCTCTACTAAAAATACAAAAAATTAGCCAGGCGTGGTGGTGGGCGCCTGTACTCCCAACTACTCGGGAGGCTGAGGCATGAGAATGGCGTGAACCCGGGAGGCGGAGCTTGCAGTGAGCCGAGATCTCACCACTGGGCAACAGAGTGAGACTCCGTCTCAAAAAAAAAAAAAAAAAAAAAAGAGGCATTCGTTTTTTCTGCGTCTGGATGTCATAAACTGCAAGAGACCTAGTATATGGCAGCTGTTTGGGAACGGCAGCTTGGTGCATGTGAGATAAGAAATATTATTACCTATACTCAACAGAAGAATAACTGAAGTATACAAATGAGTAATTTTGTTCATGACACAGATTGTCTCAATTGCTACAAAATATCTGGTAACTCTCTACTCTCTCCCACACTTGCCATTTTTCCCATATTCCAACCTATCCTGGAACTATTTATCCTGGCAAATTCCCACACCAATTCCCCATCACTCTCAAACACCATATATTTTTTAAAGTTCTAACATAACAACTGAAAGAAATATGGCCATTGGCCAGGCGCGGTGGCTCCCACTTGTAATCCCAGCACTTTGGGAGGCCGAGGCAGGCGGATCATGAGGTCAGGAGATCAAGACCACGGTGAAACCCCGTCTCTACTAAAAAATACAAAAAATTAGCCGGGCATGGTGGCGGGCGCCTGTAGTCCCAGCTACTCGGAGAGGCTGAGGCAGGAGAATGGCGTGAACCCGGGAGGCGGAGCTTGCAGTGAGCCGAGATCGCGCCACTGCACTCCAGCCTGGGCAACAGAGCGAGACTCCGTCTCAAAAAAAAAAAAAGAAATATGGCCATTTATTAATCTCACACTTCAAGGAGATACATGGTTGGAGGGATGGATGGATGGATAGACAGATATATCTTACACATACATAATTTAACATATATTGAATAATGTCTACTTAACACATCATGAGAATATATGGATACATGTTTACATATGAATACATGAATACATATATAAACACGTTTAACATATCTTTTTTTTTTTTTAAGACAGAATCTTGCTCTTTTGCCCAGGCTGGAGTGCAGTGGTGCTATCTCGGCTCACTGCAAGCTCCACCTCCCGGGTTCACGCCATTTTCCTGCCTCAGCCTCCCGAGTAGCTGGGACTACAGGCGCCCGCCACCGCGCCTGGCTAATTTTTTGTATTTTTTTAGTAGAGACGGGGTTTCACCATGTTAGCCAGGATGGTCTCGATCTCCTGACCTCGTGATCCGCCCACCTCGGCCTCCCAAAGTGCTGGGATTACAGCCGTGAGGCAGCGCGCCCAGCCACGTTTAACATATCTTTAACATATATACATTTAACAAATATGTTTAACATTGCATATTTTGCACGTATACTTTACAGAGAGAGAGAGAGAATAGTTAATGGCTCATGAAAATCCAAAACGAGACTGGAAATAATCCCCAATCTCCAGAAATTCACAAATTCCATGTCTATGTGAATGACTAGCATTGTTCTTTTGCTAGCCCATTGACAAGGAAAGTTCATGAAAGCAATGTTGGTAAGTAGTTTCTCTGCAGAGGTTCTAATGACTCACTGCCATTCCTCTCCTTTATTTATCTCTCTTTTATGGGATAGTAATGACTGGCCCTAAAGATGATGACTGCATATCTACAGTGATTTAATACAGTCACCCATGGTAAGGACATAGCTAAAAACTCTGTCAATAATCGGGATAATCAGGAAATACCAGATTTCTACAAGAAAACAAGTAGCCACTAGACATGTTCAGTTGGGGTTTCAAGTGGGTGCATATAAAGTTAAAAACAAGCATGTTATCACTAACAGAACCATTCTATTACTATCACCATCCTTTCTCCATTTTTTCTTATACTTCTATGACATCTTTAAAAGCTAAAGTTGAGAATGGAATGTTTGTTTTTTCTACTTTTGTCGGGAAACTTGAAATCTTAACTCTCTCTAAATGTAACATCCCTGTCCCTTGTATGTAATATTATACTTGTATCTAATATTAACAAGCCTGAGAATAGGAGTGGTCTCCTCTCCTGGTCTGGTGCTTGCAGGTGGACAAGCAGTGGGTGGGATTCAGAAAATGGAATTCTGCATGGAAGTAGAATGCTTTAAAAAATATGAGTATAGGTACTTATCATTTATTCATAAATTATGCACCTATCCTTCCATCTCTAAACCACTAAGCCACAACCAATGATCAAACCATCTCATCACTAAAAATAAAATTACTTTTCTTTTTGTCTGCTAGTGTTCTCCTTCAGGAGCTCCCCCAATCCCCGCCTTTTTGCCCTCTTATCAGTGAGGTGAGCCAAGAAGAAGTGTATGATGAATTTTGATGTTAACAAACATCATGGCACACCATACACCTTGTAAATGACAGCAGTAGGATTTCAGAATTAACAGAAAGTATCCGATAATTTGTTTTTGTTTTAATAATATCTTATTTTTAAATTCAGAATTACTAATTGGAATAGCTAGCTTTTTTATAAATATCAACAAATTAACAATAAGAAATATATATTGTCTATTATAAGATAGGCATTAACACAGAATACTCTAACATCTAAGACTATTACCAAAATATATCATTAAAACCAGGATCATATATGTGTAATATGCTGCTTCAAGAAAAATAATGGATTTAAAAATTACAGCCTACGAGACTCCATTTTAAGATGACATAATAGTGGATATATTAGTCAATGTTTCTCACAAATGAATCAACATATTGTATAATTACAATCATATTTAATCATTGTAGCAAAGTACAGGAAGTAACATAGTCTTTTCTGTTTGGACAACTCATCTCAGATTAAAATTCGCTTGCAAGTAAATTTATAGAGGGTTGGTTATGTGGTTATATCTGACCATTGAATATAAATTAAATTTATTTTAAAAGTCTGGGTTTGAACAGAAACATGGCTTTCTAAAATAAATGAAGGTGTTTTTTTTTTCATGCAATGACTTAGTGTTTGTTTAATGTTTTATTCACTCAAGAGCAATTCCCTCCCTTAAAGCATTTGTGAAGTAGTTTGTGGACATGCTTGCAGTAGTATACTTGTGTGCAAAAATCAAACATAAAAACTGATCACATGCTCACAGCTGGAAACCGTGTCAGGCTTTATTCAGTAAGGTATCAGGCATTATCATTTAGCGCTCCCACAGCAGGAGGAAAAATGGTGGCACAGAGGAGAACGATCACATCAGACACACTCCAGGGGTTTCCTTTCCCTACATTGTTCCTCTCCCAAATGTAACTCTTTAAATTTTAAATAGGAAAAGAACACACAGAATCATTTCTCAGAACAAAAAATAAAATAAAATAAAAGGAGTGGGGAGTGGATATGGAAGGGAAAGATAGTGGCAAAACAAGAAGGAAAACATTTCTCGTTAAGTAAAGTGAATATTAGAAACTTCAACATACACTTTAATGTGTCCTTAAGACCTAAAGAAGCACACACATCAAAGAGGTTTTGAAGATCTACTTTAGTTCAGATAGAGCAGTGTTTTACTGTGCTCTGTTTTACCATTGTTGATCATGAACAGGTTATTCCTTAGTAACCAAATGCAAATGTACTCAAGAATAGCTAATTGATGAGGTTTTCTCTTATAAACCTATACTTATCACATATAATATATATTAATACACATTAAGATAATTGAAAGCGTTGAAGATACATGAACTGGAGCACATCTTGTTTTTCCTTTTTAGAGAAGAAATCACCTTGAAACCCTGTTATCTAATTCTATTTCTTCATAGAAAATTATAATTTAGGAATTAATTTTAGCCTCCACAAATCTCAATTTTCACGTTAGTTCTTGTTTAATACAATTAATACCATCATTATTTTGGGGGAAAAATCACATTACTAAGCTTATTTTACCAGAAAAGCAAAATTCATAAGAGAGGTATAGTTTCAGAAAGTGGAGGAATTTCTAAGAAATAAAAATTGTTATTTCATGTTAATGATATAACCCCTTCCAATGCCTTCAATGGCTTAAAACCAACACCTGGAGGTCTGCAGATGGTTGGTACATTCAATATATTCTTCTTCAATGCATTTGCTGTACCTACTGCTTAGCCTTGTTGATACTGCAGGCACTCTTTGCAATGTAGACTGAAGATAGCCCTTCGAAACCCAAACACTTGGCTATCTACTCTGCTTTCGGAATGATTTGAGAAAGAAATACCTATCAGCATGCAATAGCTAAGTAAAGATAGAAAACAGATCTCAGCCCATTTATCTATCCTTTTGTAAATGCCCTAGGATTTGAGGTGAATTATCCTCATCCCTAACTTTCACTCTGAAATATTATGCTAACATTCTAATGTTTTTCTTGTGACTTTGTCACAAATAAAGAAAATAAGCCACAGGCAGATTAACTATATGTTTAGCTTAAAGTAAATGTTAAACAAAATTTGGATGTGATCTCTTGGCTGTAGAGCTATGCTTTCCATCAGCTCCTATCTTGAGCCGTGCGTGTGTATGTGCACATGCGTGTGTGTGTGTATATGAATGATATATACATATGAATATATATGTTATTTATACATGTGAATCTATACATATATACATACACATACATCCTTTTAAATTTTTAGGGTATTTTCTCAAAGGCAAAAAAGAGATAAACCCTTAGGCCAAAATAGGAAGAAACAAACTGAATATATGCATTTTCCTTTTAAACAGGGATTCTGATCAGCCTAACAAGATGTTTCCCTGAAATACTGGCCTCAAATGAGTCCATTCAGCCATGGCAAGGAGAGGTTTCCAGCCAAAACATTTAATTAGTGCCCAATTAAGACAGCCAGAATGATGTGGAGTCCGGGCGCTGGCCGCGTGCTCGCCTCAGGATGGGTAAGCAGCTTAAGTGAGTCTAGTCTGACTAAAAGCTGTCAACTGTCAAACTGTCAGTGGGCCATATGGGTCAGGCAGCAGCATCTCTCTGAAGAATTCGGCTTGTCCACTCATCAGGGGAAAAACACCTCTGACACCATTGGGTTGACAAATAACCTGCAGTTCCTCAAAGCACAAAGAAATTGAAGTTATGGTCCGATTAAAGGGGGAACTCTGTCATGTGCCATTTTAAACTTTACTAGCACACCATCAGCTATAGGAAAATGTCCAAACTCCTTAACATGGCAGATAATGACCCTGCCTAATTATCTGCCCTCATCTCTCACCTCTCCCTTTCTATGCTTTACCCCTGAGCAACACTAAACTGCTGGATGTTCCCTCCAATATGCACAATGCTCTTTCTGGACTCCAAAGCTTTGCTAATGCTGTACGCTCTGCCAGCAATACCATTCTCTCTTCTTCTTCCACCCCAGCTTATTCATCTCTTTCACCCAAACTTATCCTTTTATTTTAAACTTTGGAGTCAGCAGCTAAAGGAATTCTTTTCTATCCATCTCCTTCACCATCAACCTCAGACAGGGTTAGATACCCCTCTTCCAGGCTCTCATAAGGCCCTGAGTATCTAGCACTGATTTTGGTGCATATAATTATTACCATCTCTTTATGAGCTGATTTTCCTCTCTTGACAATATACAACTTGATGGTAGGAGTATGTCGTCTTTGTGTTCATAATCATAGCACCAAGAACACTGATTGTTCCTATCATTTGTTACTAAGAATTAACAAATTAAACTGGAAGTAATCAAATTAAAATCAATCTCACCCCATGTTTATTTTCTTTTGTTTTAAAATGTCCCTTTCAGGCAGGCAAATATCACCATGCAATTGGATTGATTTGCCTGTATAGATATAGTAAGTTAATACATGAGTGAGTCGCTACAGCCCTATTGCTCCTCCTGTGCTGAGGTCGGTGGGCACGCCATTCCAAGAGGGTATACACAGAGATTGAGAATTGATTAAGGTATTAGCCTAAGTTATATCAAATGGAAGAGTGTACTGGAAATCAAGATGATCTTTAAAATAAGTTACTACTTTTTATTTTTTCTTACCTGTCAATGTAGTTTCATCAGTTGTAACAAATATACCACTTCAGTGGGGAATGTTGATAATGGGGGAAGCTATGCATGTGTTAGGGCAAGGGGGTATATGGGAAATCTCTATACATCTCAGTTTTGCTGTGAACCTAAAACTGCTCTAAACACTAATTAATTAATTTAGCTTTGCTATGTTATAACCAGGAATCTAACAGGATGTGAAAGAAGCTAGAGCTGTGGGGAAAAAAATCTTGATTTGTGGAAATACCCTAGTCTTCTAGCCTGTCACTCACCAGAAATGTTTTTATATAAAATATTAGAAAGAAGAAACTGTCAGACTAACTTGAAAAGGAGAGAGGATGAGAAGAGATGCTACCAGAATTCAGCTACAGCTTGAAGCCTGTGTGTGTATATGTGCTGGAAGTTAAGGTACTAATTCCCCAGAACCTATTCAGCAAATATTGGTGATTAGGACCTTTTCATTCATCTGTCCACTACCTTCTTGAGTAAATGTGCAGCATAAACTCCTTCCAATAGAGGCCCATCCCCATCCCCTAATGAGCAACCCCTGATACAAAAGGGTGTTGCTTCTAATAGTCCTGTAAGAAAATGTAAAATTTTCTTTTTTTGTTTTAGATGTAGGACTAGCCATATCTTTAGAGTAACTATCTGAAAATCAGACCAAAAAGCAGAAGTACTAACTCAATCTCAAATGTCACATAATAAATTTAACCAAAAATTTTGTAAAACTTTGACAAAAACCATGCATTAGAAAACAATAAACATTACCAAACTTACTACCTCCTAAGCTCAAAACAGATGTAGAACCTGTGAACTAATCATTTGACAGAAGTATCTTGAAAAAAAGCACATGTAACTGATGTCATCTTGCAAATATCAACTATTGGTCACAGTTCCTAATATAGCCAAATCAGGCCATTCCTATCATAACATAGTTAAAACATAAATTATTTTAATAAATTGATGAACCACTCTCAAAAATAATGCTTGTGCACAAACCTGGGAAACTGCTTTCGCTGGCTGTAAAGAAAAGGATCCCGAAGTTACTGCACTGAATAATTGCACTAAGATATATTAGAGGTCTGGCCAAGCACAGTGGCTCACGCCTGTCATCCCAGCACTTTGGAAGGCCAAGTCAGGCAGACTGCTTGAGCCCATGTGTTCAGGACCAGCCTGGGCAATATGGCGAAACCCTGTCTCTACAAAAAATACAAAAAATGAGACAGGTATGGTGGTGCATGCCTGTAGTCCCAGCTACCCGGGAGGCTGAGGTGGGAAAATTACTCCAGCCAGGAAGGTGGAGGCTGCAGTGAGCTATGATCACACCACTGCATTCCTGTCTGGGCAACAGAGGGAGACCCTGTCTCAAAAAAAAAAAAAAAAAGAAAGAAAAGAAAAGAAAAAAAGATGTATTAGAGGTCACATGCTTCTCCCAGGGGTAGGGTCTGTGGTGTGGATAAGAAATTGGTGAAGGCCAGGCAAGGTGTCTCATGCCTGTAATCCCAGTACTTTGGGAGGCTGAGGTGGGCAGATCATTTGAGGTCAGCAGTTCAAGACCAGCCTGGCCAACATGGTGAAACCTTGTCTCTACTAAAAAATATGAAAATTAGCCAAGCATGGTGGCACACGCCTGTAATCCCAGCTACTTGGGAGGCTGAGGCAGGAGAATCTCTTGAACCTGGAAAGCCGAGGTTGCAGTGAGCCAAGACCATGCCATTGCACACTCCAGCCTAGGTGACAGAGTAAGACTCTGTCCAAAAAAAATAAAATAAAATAAAACAAAGGAAAGAAAGAGAGAGAGAGAGAAAGAAAGAAAGAAAGAAATAAAGAAAGAAAGAAAGAAAGAAAGAAAGAAAGAAAGAAAGAAGGAGAAATTGGTGGAAAGAGTCTTATCCTAGGGTAGGCACTTCCAGTAGAAAAAAAAAAAAAAGGAAAAAGTGTTATAAAGACTTTCTATATAAAGTATCAAATGTCTTGCCCAAAATTGTCCTCTTTCCTCCATTCCCAAGAAGTCATAGACAGAAAAGCTTGTCTTGTTTCTACCTTCACAAACCTAAGTGTCAAAAGGATACACAATCACCAAGTCCATGAAGGACCTGCAGGAGGCAGCCCTGACCAAGCCCCAGTGGTGACAGCAAGCAGCTGCTTTTCCTCTCTACTTTAGGCACTCACTCCGCTTTTCCTACAAGAACAAAAGCAACCAGAAGTGTTAAATCTTCTTCTTGCCCTCTCTACTATCTGCACAAGAAATTCTGGAGTCTTTTCAAAGAGGTACTATGAATACTTATGTGACAGGATGGAGCTTCTTTACCCTTTTTCACCTGCCACTTTTCTTCTTCACATAATCCCCTTCTCAGGAGGAGGCTATTGGTGAGACCCAAAAAAGACAGAGAATCTATTAGTATAATAAAGTATAATAACTCAGACCACAAGAGGTGGTAAGAATTCCTAAGAGAGAGAAAGAGACAGAGAGAAAGTTCAGGCACCTGAAAGGATGCAGATAACATGCAAAGGCTAATGAGCTCAGGGCCTGCTGCTGCCATTCAGATGCATCTAGAAGGAAGATCACAAACTTATTGACTAAGAAGCAGAGCTCTGGAAAGACACAAAAATGTGAGCAAGACATTAGAAAAAAAGGGGGAAAGGGAAGGAGAAGGAGGCCCCTGAATGCCCATATGATGTGTATGGACTGATGGCTGATTCCTTGGAAAAAGTAAAGTTTGATGCAACAAATTCTGTATTTGTCTATGTTTTTGACTATGTAATGGTAAGACTTTTTTTTTTCCTGATAATGGACTATTTACCCCTCACAGGCCAAACTTAAGTGTTGCACTTAGAAATAAGTCCCTGAAACCTCTCTTGCCCCCTTCTAAAGAGAATATGGGAGGGGTGGGGAGCAGAGCTTTCTCTCTTCCTTTTCAAGGGGCATTCCTTCCTTAACTCAGGGAGAAGTTGACTGTGTGTTGCAAGGAGTCCTTAATTTGAGTATGCTTATCTTGCAATTAACAGCATAGGTTAGAAAGGAATCAGAGTAGGGCCGGGCGCAGTGGCTCACGCCTGTAATCTCACCACTTTGGGAGGCCAAGGCGGGTGGATCATGAGGTCAGGAGATCGAGACCATCCTGGCTAACACGATGAAACCCCGTCTCTACTAAAAATACAAAAAATTAGCCGGGCGTGGTGGCGGGCGCCTGTAGTCCCAGCTACTCGGGAGGCTGAGGCAGGAGAATGGCGTGAGCCCAGGAGGTGGAGCTTGCAGTGAGTGGAGATCGCGCCACTGTACTCCAGCCTGGGCGACAGAGCGAGACTCCATCTCAAAAAAAAAAAAAAAAAAAAAAAAAGAAAGGAATCAGAGTAAAGCTGTCTGAATAGGCAAAAGGAAAGTCCTAGAAATTGATGTACTAGGGAGAACTTCTGAGATTCTTTATGCCAAGTCTGCATAGTGGCTAATCATAGGTAGGGAAGAAGTGAAGGTCATAGGTAGTAAATTGACCTCATACCCAAAAGAACCATGGTGGTCAGAGTCAGGGAAGAATCTGGATCTGTAGCAAAAAGAATCTGCAGCAAAAAGTAATTGATGTCAGAATCAGACATCTGAGCCAAGATTTTCTTTTTTTAGTCAAACACAATTGTTATAGAAGAAATATGACTCATTCACAAGTCTTCAAGGGCAGGAACACAGAGCCAGGTCACAACTAACAGAACAATAATATCTACATATATGCAGATTTTAATAGCAAAAGCTAAAAGAATAAAACCTGCAAAAACTTACATAGGTACTATTCTAATATTTATTATGTAAAGACATATCACAGTGCAAAGAAAGTACCAAACTCCACAAGCCATGTGAAAGTAATAATAAGCTTTGTACTGGTAAAAGGAAAAGATTATAATTGAACATTAATTGATGTACACTAAATAGAGAAAATCAAGCACTCAAATTTCTATCGACATACAAATGTTAAATTAGGGAAAAAAATAAACAGCCAATTCCCTGGACTTGGATTGACACAGATGACAAGTCTATTAAAGCAAACTGAATGAGGACCCTCTAGGTGATAATGATCATTATGTATGTAGACAATGTCTAAAATGAAAGAGAAAAAAAAAAGCTGAAAAATATCTAAGATGGTGAAACACTGAAAATCAAATTATAACTGTTAGAGAAAGGAATGAAAATTGAATTTAGCTGTATCAAAATCATTCCAGGTTATCTATGAATGACTGTTCTTTATAACAATGCTGAAGACTATTTTGACTGAATTTTGACTCAAAGTATTAAGATAGGTGTACAAAAATGTAAAACCAATGAAATTTTTAAAAATTAAATTATATATTGTAGAAAGTACATTTTTACTACTATATAGTAAAAAGTATATATTTTTACCATAATATAATAGAAAGTATATATTTCTACTAAAGAAAGTTCAAAAAAGTAAGATAAGAAGAAGCATTTAATAAGTTGTCAGACTGGGATGTAATGAAACTAAGGAGCTTCTGCACAGCAAAAGAAACTATTAATAAATAGACAACCTACAAAATGGGAGAAAACATTTACAAATTATGCATCTGACAAAGGCCTAATATCCAGAATCTATAGGGAACTTAAACAAATCAACAAGAAAAAAAAAACCCTATTACAAAGTGAGCAAAGGGCATAAACAGACACTTCTCAAAAGAAGTCACATAAGCAGCCAACAAACAGATGAAAAAATGCTCAATACCACTAATCATTAGAGATGCAAATCAAAACCACAATGAGATAACATCTCACACCAGTCAGAATGGCTATTATTAAAAAGTCAAAAAATAGATGCTGGCAAGGTTGCAGAGAAACGGGAATGCTTATACACTGTTGGTGGGAATGCAAATTAGTTCAGCCCCTGTCAAAAGCAGTTTGGAGATTTCTCAAAGAACTAAAAATAGAATTACCATTTTACCCAGCAATCCCTTTAGTGGGTATATATCCCAAGGAAAAGAAATCCTTGAACCACAAAAACACATGCTCTTGCATGTTCATTGCAGCACTATTCACAATAGCAAAGACATGGAATCAACCCAGGTACCCATCAATGGCAGATTGAATAAAGAAAATGTGGTACATATATACCCTGGAATATTACACAGCCATAAGGAATGAAATCATGTCCTTTGCAGCAACATGCATGTATAAAACATACATATGTTCCCCCTGAATCTAAAATAAAAAATAGAATAAAGTTGTCTGTCATCTAGTAGGAGGCATGAGGGGGACTTCTAGGATACTCCTGTTTAGTTTATTAATCTGGGTGTATTCAGTTTTTGAAAATTCATTCGGCTGTACACTTATGATTTGTGCATTATTCTGAATGAATGTTATGTTTATATGAAAAGCTTTCTAAAGGAAAAAATTACTGGTCATATGCCAGGCGCAGTGGCTTACACCTGTAATCCCAGCACTTTGGGAGGCCAAGGCGGGTGGATCACGAGGTCAGGAGATCGAGACCATCCTGGCTAACATGGTGAAACCCCGTCTCTACTAAAAATACAAAAAATTAGCCGGGCAAACGGCTGTAGTCCCAGCTACTCGGGAGGCTGAGACAGGAGAATGGCGTGAACCCGGAAGGCAGAGCTTGCAGTGAGCCGAGATCGCACCACTGCACTCCAGCCTGGGCGACAGAACGAGACTCCATCACAAAAAAAAATAAATAAAATAAAATAAAATAAAAAAATTACTGGTCATAGTCATATTCATAAAATTTGAGTTTATCTTTGCTAGGATACTTAACAATAAGGCTCAGCATAAAAACAGATAATAACATCCTAAGTTGTAAAGAATGTGGTTCCCTTAAAAGGATTGAGAAAAACTCACACTTGGTCAATATATTTAAAGTCTTGAAAAGGATCTTAAGATATATCTACTTGGATCCTAAAAAATGGGCAATGAGCAGGGAATCTGACTTTGAGATGTGTGAAGCTAGGTCCGCTTGAGTGAACTTATTTCAGGAGTAAAATATTGTGCTTATGTAAATTCCTCAAGATCAACTTAATGACCTAAGAAAGGAGAATTTCTTCTGATCCATGATGACATAGCATGCCTTCAACTATAAACTATATTTCCTATATTTAAGTCCCAATTCTATCACTTCTACACTACCTATATTTGGGTAAGACATTTAACATCACAGATTCTATGATTTCAATATACATAGAATGGGATAACATGGCATGCCCTATCTGCCTTCCTGGGTTATTTTGACTTGTGTACAAGATAATACAAGTGAAAGTGCTCTGCAAGCTATAAAAACAAATGATAAAAATTTAAAATAAAATGACTCTGAATTGAATGGCTTAAGCTTGATAACCCAATCTGATTTGGCTACATTTATTGTCCTTGATCTAGCCTGTGTATATTAAGCCAATTTAGACTTCCCCAAAACACATAGTTGTTACACTGTGCTTCTGTTTCAAAACTTCAGCATCCTTTCTCTGTCTACAGCCTCAAATCTTTCCTAATAAGGTCTTGCTAGTCCTTTTAATCATCTACAATGTCCCATTTGGAGCCCAATGCCATGGCTTCCAAATCATACCACATCCCTTCCTGCCTCTACAAATTTGTGCCTGTCATATCCTTCCCTTCCTGTGCTCTTCCTACTCTGTTCTTTTCAAATTCAATGTGTCCTTTAAGGCCCTATTTACGTCCTTTCTTTTCCATGAAATCTCTTCCATTAACCCTAGTATATTGATCTATTTATTATCCCTAATGTTAATTTCTTTTTTTTTTTTTTTTTTTTTGAGATGGAGTCTCACTCTGCTGCCCAGGTTGGATTGCAATGGTGCAATCTCGACTCACTGCAACCTCCGCCTCCCTGGTTCAAGCGATTCTCCTACCTCAGCCTCCCGAGTAGCTGGGATTACAGGCATGCATCACCACGGCTAGTTAATTTTTGTATTTTTAGTAGAAATGGGATTTCACCATGTTGGCCAGGCTGGCCTGGAACTCCTGACATCAGGTGATCCACCCGCCTTGGCCTCCCAAAGTGCTGGAATTACAGGCGTGAGCCACCATGCCCGGGCCCTAATGTTAATTTGTTAGACGTTATCCTCTGCATCTAAATTTACAATTTGGCTGTATGTTTCTTTAAATGCCCACGTGTATTAAGACTCCTCACCAAACCGTAAAACCCCTTTAAAAGATGAATTATCTTCTATTTCTTTTCCCTATTCCCAGGAACTAGCATAGTGTTGGAGAAATGGAGATGAAAATGAGGTTCAATAAAATTAGAGTTCTCAATAAATATGCATGGAAATGAATTAAGTTGCTGATTCCTAAGAGAGCATCTGACAGTTATATTGATATCTGTGTATCAATGGCATTTTTTTTTTCTTTTTTGAGACAAAGTCTCAGTCTGTCACCCAGGCTAGAGTGCCATGACGCATTCTCGGCTCACTGCAACCTCTGCCCCCCAGGTTCAAGCGATTCTCCTGCTTCAGCCTCCCAAGTAGCTGGGAGGTGCCTGTCACCATACCTGGCTAATTTTTGTAGTTTTGGTAGAGACGTGGTTTCTCCACGTTAACCAGGCTGGTCTCGAACTCCTGACCTCAAGTGATCCATCTGCCTCGGCCTCCCAAAGTGCTGCGATTACAGACGTGAGCCACTGCACCCAGCCATCAATGGCATTTTTTCTTACTCATTTCAAACATGTCTTCTGAGAATTGCTTTGAGAAACTGCAGATAAATGCTCTCCTCTATTAGAAGGACAAGAGAACAAACCTGTCACTGTCCCTGATACACAGTTCTGAGACCAATACAAAAAAATTTAATCCATACACAGGACTTAGAGGAATATAAAATCAATCCAAAACAAACAAACACAAAAAACCCAATAATCCAAAATATGAAGGTGCAGAATAAATGCTTTAGGAGTGGTTGAGTTTTGACAAAGGGCGTTCCACCAAGTTCTACCACAGTTGGATTCAACAAAGGAAGTCACTAAAGTAAAGATAGGGGAAAAGGGTGGAGAAGAAAAATTCAGCTGTATTTTGGACATGGTCATTATGTGCATCTAATTACACTCCTTTAAAGGGATCTGACTGTAGGTGGGTGATGATGCTGAGTTAGGCAGAGTATGCAGTGTAGAAAAGAGGAGAAAATAAAAAGGGGAGGATAGTAAGGAAAGGAAGGGAGGGGTATTTGGAGACTAGTTGGCTGACCTTTGTGGTTCTACGCTTTCCTTTTTTTTTTTTTTTAATTTTTTCCTCCATTTTGTACTCATGCCCAGATTCAAAGTGATGGCTTCATAATAATAAATAAATAATTAAGGACTCCAAGAAAAGATCCAAAAGGCATGCCAAAAAGGGTTATAAGCTTGGCTCCAGATCTCTCTTGAGTGAGAGACAGAAAACAGGTTTGAATTTGCCTGCCTGGATGGCTAGAAGGCAGTGACAGACATCCAATTATGAAGCACAGGGGGCATTTTCTCTTGCCACCAGTAGAAGCCCAGGCTCCCTGGCATTCATAGTTTAAAATGTTTCTTTTTATTTCCAGATTTTAGGTGACAGTAATAATTTTTCCTCCCTTCTAGGTGCTTCAACGTACACATATCTTCCCATAAAGCTTTCTTTGGCTTCAGGAATGAGCTGGGATTGGAGAATACCTAGACTCCTACAGATCTAACACCCAAGATAACTGGCCCAGCTGAGATTATATGCTTTTCAGCCCTTGCCTCTAGCTTCCAAGATATGACCAGTGAACAAGACGGTAGTGGGTCATGGGAAGAATAGGTGCTACAGAGAGATGATCAGTTAGATAGCAATCACTAACTGAAGTTCATGGACTATTTTATCTTTTTAGAGTTTATAAAATGTTTTCATAACTATTATCTCATTAGATCCTTACATAACCCTGTGAATCCAGCAGAGTAAGGATTGTCATTTTCATTGTAGCAACAAGGTAGTAGTCCAGAGATACCATCTGTCTAGTCCTTGGTCACAGAGTTGGTATGCTGGGCACTGGGACTGGAGCCAAGGCACCCCAAATGCATCCAGACATACAGAGGCTCCAGTAACAGAGCACTGAGCTCTATGAACAGTGAGGAGCTCTGGGACTTCCTGAAAGATGTGAGACAGACACACAATCCCCAAACCGGAAAGGGGCTTAGAACATATCAAAGTCCTACTCCCTCGTTTTACAGATGTGGTCTAGTTTGGTTGAATAACTAATCTAAAAGTATCTATCAAACTCATGTAAAAGTCAGCTCTCCTAACTCTCAGCCCAGTGTTTTTTACCCTCACCTTGGTGACATCTCCTTCCATGTAGCCTGCGGTAAACAAAAAACTCAAAGGTGTTCTGGATAGGAAGTCAATGAGACACATTAGGATCCATTTGCTATGACCAAGTAAATTGAAAGTTTGATCAAATAGGCAATGTTTTCTACAAATGGATTCCCTAGAGTTAAAAGACTCCCCTTTATAAAATACAAAAAGCTGAGAAGAGGGCTGGGAGGGAGGAAAAAGCACCAGAATTAGTAGATCCTCATTTGCCTCCTGGCCCTGCCCCTTCCTACAGAATGATTCTGGAAGCCTGGCACACGGTCAATTTCTTTACTTGTGATAAACTCATGAACACTGCCTACTTCATTGATTTGTTATGAGAAGGTACCCAGATGACGTGTGTGAAAGTTCACTGCAAATAATGATAAGGTATTTTCATCCTTATTGCTGTGGTTTGTTTCTCTAAATTACCTGGCTAATTGTTCTTCCTTTTACTTGATTTTTGTTTTTGTTTATGTGGCCTAAGCTAGCTGCCTACTGTGAGGATGAAAAGCCATGGTGTAATCACAACCAGATTCAACTATAAAAGTACTCAGATTGTCCTTTTCCACACAGGCACTCAAACAAGATAGTGAGGTTAAATGCGCGCCCTAGAATGTAGAACAAAGATTACTTCTGAAAGCTTGAAAAACAGCACCTAATAAAAATAAGACTTTAAGCCAGGCACAGTGGCTCACACCTGTAATCCTAGCACTTTGGAAGGCTGAGGCAGGCAGATTGCCTGAGCTCAGGAGTTCAAGACCAGCCTGGGCAACATGGTAAAACCCCATCATCTCTACTAAAATACAAAAAAAAAAAAAATTAGCCAGGCATGGCGGTGTGTGCCTGTAGTCCCAGCTACTCGGGAGGCTGAGGCAGGAGAATTGCTTGAACCCAGGAGGTGGAGGTTGCAGTGAGCCGAGATCATGCCACTGCACTCCAGCCTGGTGACAGAGCGAGACACCATCTCAAAAAAAAAGAGACTTTTTTACTCATAGTTTTACTCATAGCCATCTATGAGTAAAAGTCTCATAAGATATTTAGTTATGCATGACTAAGGAGATTTGGGAATATTCAAATTTCAAAGGAATGTGGATATTGCTAATTGAGCTAAAATTGAAGAGGCAAGAAGAATAAATGAACTCCCAAATTAAGAGTTTCTCAAGGTATCTCCAGCCCTGTCCATGGTAGAGGATACTTAAACATTTGGGTTCCAACAGTGGAGACAAATCCACAAGGCTATCAGAACTTAAGGACACTAGCTTAAGATCCAGATAAATCCACTAATTATGAGGCCTTGCATGCCAACTAAAATCTGTGCTTAAACCTTAGCTTTTAAACAAAACTTACCTGTAGGGAACAGGCTGACGAGCTGACACAGTGCCCAATCTCATTTTAAGTGAATAAACCAGCATCAGTTCTTACACAAATTTCATGTGAGCTTGAGTCACAATTGATTGGTCTTGACCTTAGTTACTCTGGGAACAGAAAGGAAGGGAAACTGGAAGACCTCAGTCAAACCTCATGTTCTTTTCATCTTCAGCTTTTCTCAGGTCTGCAACTATCAATTTGTGGCTCCAGACACCTGTAAATGGGCTAGGTTACCCATGACAACACTCAACCTGGGTGGAAAAACCATGTTACTCATGGGGTTCAGGACACTATAGCCCAAAATATTATGCCACCTGACATATTGAAAAATGGCAGAAAGAAGAAAGTCTCTCTAATTTCCCCACAACCACAACCCTTCTCCCCTAAAGCAGATCATGAAACTAAGAAGAATTTTATGAGGTTTCCCTGAAGCAGCTCATAAGACCTTCATGCAAGAGGGGAATCTCTTTATACCTGGAGGAGGGGAGTATCTTTATCTCTGAAAGTGAAGAATCATAGTGAAGAATCTGAACAAAAAGGCCTTGCTAAGTTTCCCCAGTTTGCCACCATTAGATCACACCCTTTGTCCTATCCTATTTCTTCTCTTCATCAAACCTAGCATGAAAATACACAAGTTTAACTGTTTCTTTGGGTCTTTATGTCCTTATGAACTTGTGTCACATAGAACTTACATTAAAAAAAAGTGAATGCTTTTCTTTTGTTAATCTGTCTTTTGTTTCACAGGCCCCAGCCATAAAGCTATTACTCAATCTTTCTATGCCCATAATCAATGAGAACTCAAATAGAAAATATATTAACTCAATTTTCCATTTGAAAGTACTTTTGGAAGCCAGGCGCAGTGGCTTACACCTATAATCCCAGCACTTTGGGAGGCTGAGGCAGGTAGATCACCTGAGGTCAGGAGTTCAAGATCAGCCAGGCCAACATGATGAAACCCCATCTCTACTAAAAATACAAAAATTAGCCAGGCGTGGTGATGCATGCCTGTAATCTGAGCTGCTTGGGAGATTGAGGCAGGAGAATCGCTTGAACCTGGGAGGAGGAGGTTGCAGTGAGCTGAGATCACACCATTGCACTCCAGTCTGGGCAGCAGAGTGAGACTCCGTCTCAACAACAACAACAAAAAAAAAAAAGAAAAGAAAAAAGAAAAAGAAAGTACTTTTGGAAAAAGAAGAAAACAACATTAACCATTTTTTTAAAAGTTAGGTTATGCTTCATATTAGGTACAAGTTTAGCACAATTCTTTCTTCTTCCTAAAGCATTTTTAAAAATGCCCAAGATGACAATGAGAAAGCATGTGAAGGCCTAGATGTCATGATATTTCATATACTATACTGCTAAAGTTAAAAAGTGAACAAATATATTCAAGAAAAAAAGGTTCAATTAAGGTAGTTGTAATTAAAGGAATTATATTACCTTTCAACTAACCAGAAAACTCAATTAACCAAAATCACTTATTGGCTGTGTTTTCCAGTTAAGGAAGATTTTGGAAGATTTAATTGTTAAGTACACATCAGAGTTTGTCATGAAGATATATCCAGTTGTTATAGTAAATATGGTACAGAGAATTTCTTTCAGCTGTTATTGTATTGAATGTTATCTATTTCAGAAATAGTCTAGAGTTAAAGAGGAGTGACATTCTATTAATTAATCTTAAATTATTTCGGGATAGGAACATAGACCTAGGCCAGAAAAATGGAAATGATGCACCAAAAAAAAAAAAAAAAAATCAGCAATTTCTTCCTCAAACTTCCTAATCCAAATGGCCAACTGCTGCTTGTCATTGCATTAATCTAATTATAACTCTTTCCTATTGAATTTTCAAATACATGAAATGACTGGGAAAAAATAGCAACTTGTAAAAATCAAAGGGTTCCATGGTTAATGTTACATTCAAAGGTAATTACTTAACACAGGCAAAGCTGAACTGCACAACCTACAATTCTGCAACTTTCTATAGGCCCTTTTGCTTCTACTTTAAATAAAAGAAATTCCTTTCATTTTGTCAAGAAAACTTTTCCCTACCTCACTACTGCCTGACAAGGGAACAGATGGCAATTTAAGGGGAGAATTTATGAGAGCCACAATCTTAATGTTGCATAAAGGAAAGAAAAAGACTCGCATCAAAACCACTGACAAATGTACTTGCTAATATTAATGCACTCCCCATTCATCCAATATGCTTCCTAATTGCTTTTCTGTACATAATAATGTGGCACCTGCTGCTCAACATTGCAAACGCATCAGGATTTCTCCAAAGTCAAACAGCTCTGCAACTGGCCCTCTCCCAGTGATAAATGTAGAGCACTGTATCACGCACAGTTCCTGTCAGTGGCATAATTAAAATTTTATACTTACAGAAAAAGATAGTAAACAATCAGTTCTTAAATGGATTCACAAGAGGAACTCTTGTTACAGCCAACTTTATAATTAGTATGCATCATGTACTGCTAATATATCCATGACAAGAAAATAGGAAAAAAATTAGAAACTTGAGTTGTTCCCTTTAATGCAATGTTAAACTACTTTTAAAAAAAGAAGAAAATAATCTACTATTACTGTACTATTGCATTAAGAACCTTCTCTCATATTAGCATAACTGCTTCTACTATATAACCTGTCTATGCCTTCTCAAGTGACAATGAGAATGAGATTAGAGTAGAAGGGAGAAAACTTTTGTACGCATACACATCAACGAAAGCATGGTACGTATTTTGTAGTACAGGGGTCCAAAAACTACAGCCGCTTGGTAAAATCCAGGCCAAAACCAGATTGTTTTGTAAAGCCTGTGAATTGAAAATGGATTTTACATTTTTAAATGGTTGGAATAAAAATCAAAAGAAAAATAATATTTTGTGACACCTCAAAATTACATGAAATTTAATTTTCAATGTCCATAAATACAGTTTTATTGGAACACGGCCACACTCATTCATTTATTTATCATATTGTCTATGGCTACTTTCTTGCTACAAGGGCAGAACTGAGTAGTTGCAACAGAGACCTAGTCTGCAAAGCCTAAAATATTTACTATCTGGTCCTATCTAGAAAGAGTTTGCTGATCCCAGATCTAAGGCATTTGTACTCTACAAATCTATGTAATTGCAATGTGTCGTTATTTACATGTATGTGCACACATAAACAATTAGTGATCTATGAGATAAAAGTAGGGTTACCACAAACATATCTGTGTGCATGTACATGTGATGTAAAAGGTTAAAAACTATAATTCTAGGTGTAACTAAAAATTAATGTTTGCATTGTGATGAAAATCAAATTATATTAATTATCTGGACTTTTATTTTGATTATAATTATATCTAGCAAATTAGTGCTTTACTTTTGCATGTATGTATTTTATGTTCCTTATGTCTGTGAAGAGTCTATTTTATTAGACAATAAAACAACCAAAACAACAACAGCAATATATATATATATATATATATATATAAAATTTTTGGCTATCACTGAATGTGGAAATAATGAGTGATTTAGTGAAACACCACTGTTGAGGCCACTTTGCTATTTTTTTCCTGAAGCTATCAGTAAGCTAAAAAAAGAAGTTATTTGATAAAATTGTTTAAGACTACATACACACACAGATACAAATGAATCCATGTAAAACTGGTGAAATCATAAGGTGCTTTCAATCTGTTTCCTGAGTTTGACTGTATTACTGTATTCGAATTATGTCACATATTACCAATGGGGGAACTAGGAGAAGGGTACATGGGACTTCTAATATTTTTACAATTTCCTGTAAATCAATAATTATTTCAAAATAAAGATTTTCTTTTTAAGTTATTTGAGAAGGGAATCCTCTAGATTATATGGGTAGTTCCTCTATCTGATACAGAATTACATTGTACCAAGATTTTCAAAAATTTTACAGGGAAAAAGAAAATGAGAAAAACTGATAGATCTAAAAATTTCCACACTTGCCTTATATGAAATGAGGCTGAAATTAATCAATCAGTTTAATTTTTTCTAATCAATATAATGGAGTGGAGGGAACCCAGCTAAACAGATTACGTGGTTTGGTGGACAAAGCCTCTAGTTGGCTGGCTGACCGGTTTGCTTCACGTGGGTTGTCAAGTGTTCCTCTTCAGTAAGTCCGGCCTGCAGAGCGTGATGACTATTTCTTTGCCCCAGTGTCCCTCTTCTCATATTCCCCAAGCATATTCCTATTGGCCAGAACATTTCCTTTATTGTACAATTACCATCTTTTACATCTAGATGAAAATCCTTTTCTTTACAGCTGAAA
Organism: Nomascus leucogenys; assembly: GCF_006542625.1. Lineage (NCBI taxonomy): Eukaryota > Metazoa > Chordata > Mammalia > Primates > Hylobatidae > Nomascus > Nomascus leucogenys. The sequence continues at coordinate 23,009,896 of NC_044394.1, read as the reverse complement.
GCTGGAAGTGAAGGGAATTTGAATCTAGAGGATTTTAACTTGTTTGCTTCACTAGGAAAGCATGCCTCATACGATGTAGTGCCTTTTTAAAAGGCTGTTCCTTTGAGCAAACAGTATTAATTCCAATACTTTTTTAAAAGACGGGGAGACCTACCTGTGAATGTAAATAAAGTGACAAATTCCACAACTAAAGATCTCAGGGAGATTAAAGTCTGAATCAGAAGCACAGATGCAGATAAAATAACTTGTATCATGAATGAAAATGTTATACACTAAAATCCTAGGAAAAACAAAAACCTTTTCTTGAAGATAAAACTGCATAAAAATTACTGATGTGAGTGAGGAAATAAAGTATGTTTTTAGTTTTCATGCCAGGAAGGAGATGAGATTCATTTTTATACCAGCTCCACAAAGGCTTGCTAGCAACCTGCTTAGAATACAATAGATGGGATTTAAATTTTCTTTTCCTGTACGTGGTTTGCTCATTTGCATGCTAGGCCCCAGAATGGTCTTCTCTCTCTCTCTCTGCCATTTCACAGAAACACTGGGATCTGAGCGCTGGGAGCAAACTGAAAGGTTCAAGGGTGCTTGTGAGTTCAGCAGAAAGCTCTTTTATCAGTGTATTTGCAAGGGAAAAATGTAGTGCTTTCCTCACTTCATTGGGCAACTTTTCCTTTGAGGGACAGCTTCAAAAATCTCCTCCCCAGAACACCTCTCAGCCCAGAAAGTGCTCTGCATTCCTCAAACACACAGAAGGAAACTCACCATGGGGACTCCTAATGAACAAAGACAAAATTAGCGTTGGTTTGGAAGGATTTTAGAAAGAGGATCGGTCTACCCTTCTGCACCTGGGTGTCAGTTCCTCAAATGTCTTCATTTAAAATATCAGACATGGCTGTTATTCGAGCTTAAAAGAAAGTCCAAGGGGGCTTAGACCTTGGGCTATCCATTTTAGGACGATTAAAGTATATACAAATGTCACAACTATCCAACCCAGTGACTAATAATTTAAAAGAAGAGAAGGAAATAAACACAAGACATTTAGTCGCTCAAATAGGAAATATCAATCCAATCCAATGATTATAGTCAGTTTTTAAAGCCTAGACAGTACATTCTCATCATAAAAGACATACTGTATATAAAGAGAAATGCTCCCTCATTGCAATATAAAGATCTCAGATGTGACGCCTGACGAAATAATAGAAGGACTGTATTCATCAACAGACTTAAAACTGCACGTTATTCTCTGTTACTGACAGACAACTGTTCATAGGAACTGGAAGAGGTTGGGATGGCATTCCTATGTAAATAAGAGGGAGTGGTGCTGTAGTGTTGTTTTTTTCCAGCATTGCAAGAGCCCTCACAGCAGGAAATGTTTTATTGTAATGCAAATGTATTTGATTTTCTCCAAAATCCCCTTTCACTGTCTTTCCTGTCTGAATGTATCATCACAGCATATTTGCAATTCTATTAAGCACCATTTTATATTAGCCTAATTTACGTAACCTGCCTAATAGGAATCGGAAATGTTACAGTTATTTTACTGGATCCAATTAGTATTTCATTGTTTTAGCCTGAGCACAATATTGTACAATAGTCCTCAATACTCAGCTAAATGGGATAGGATGTACTCCACGTAATACGATAAATGGAAGCATATGTTTTAAGCTAATTAAAACGCAGTTAAAACCTGCCTGAACTGAAACCAACTGCATCCTTTAATATCTGGTGAATGACTATTTAAAAAAAAAAACTAATAATAAAATGTCATATCATGGTGAACTTAAGAAAAAAGTACAAAAGTTAAGTACTGAAAATAGCTGGACTAAATTACTAGTGGATTGTTTCCTGGAAACGCATTTTCTCTTTTTATGTGTCACACAGAGAAGAGTGACTTTTTCCCAAGTTAGATACACAAATTCACAAAAATGTGTAAACATTATTGGTTAACCAGAGGGTGAGGAATAGTTTAAGTATTTCCATAATTAAAAATAGAGTTTCTTATTTTAACATCCATTCAATTTATAGAAATATATTAAATGTTGCATTTTGTGCATATCAGAGATAATATAGTCAGCAAAAGAAGTTACATAATTTCAAACCAAAAAAAAAAATTGCAACAATACTCAATTTTAAAAATGGCTTTATTTAGGAATATCACAGAGTAGGAAAAAAACCTAAAATGTTGGGTTGAAATTGTGAAAGTAACAATAGTAAACACTGTGAGTATTGAGAATAAATATGTATAACATACATATTATATATATACCAAAAATTCCCCATAATGCAGGAAAATCATTTTTCTTTAATTTCAGAATTTTGCTGTTGAATTCATATTGGGTTGTTATGCTGTTTTATCTGGGTATTGTTCCCCTAAGATTACAGGCTCTATTAAAATATGAGTAGGAAGTATATCTAGGAGGAAAAAATACTAAGCTGAGTGATACATAACCCAATTAAAAGCAGATTTGCTTCATACTTTTTATACAGACACCTCTCAAACCTCATTTCAATGAAAATAGTGTATGAAATTGTAACTTTGCCAAAAATAACTTTCGAAAAAAGAAAACAGGTATGAGAGGTTTCTCATAGTAAAAGAGAGGCAAAGTTGAATGTCTGGCAAAATATTAGATACAATATTTGGTGGGAAAAATAATCTTTCTTGTTTTTTTTTTTTCACTTATGACAATGGTAAGAAATAGTACTAAAGTGAACTCCTGGGATGACTGGAGATTCTTAACAATAACATTATGATGGTTGCACTAAACCTGAGAGTGTGCTTTATGTCATTTCTTTCGACTTTGCCATTAACTCCATAACAGCTGGCACCAAATATAGTAAATTGTGAAATAATGACCTTGTATATTGCTAGCAATTACAGAGTTAAGTCGAATAAATCCTTAGAGTACAAAATAAGTGTGCTTTCCACCTGACAATAAAAGTGACATCTGCCTTAATTTAAAATTGCCTAAGATCATATATATAAAAATCAACAAAAAACACTGTGATTGAAACCACATCTCAAAATTTGCCAGGTTTGACTCTATCCCTTTCATATATGTTTATGACATCTGTCATCTCAATCTATTATTTAAACACTTTTTATGCATTGCTGAGTTATGACGTATGTTTGTGATAACTATACTTCTGAATTTGAAAGCTCAAGATGTGAATGCTGCATATCTTGGTTTCCTTGTCAATATATAAATCTGAACAGAAACTAGATAACCAGACCACAATATTCTTTTAAACTATGATACCAGAGGGGCTGTGCCTTTAGAAAAACAATACAATTAAAGACCTGAGGACCAGAATTTGGAAGCTCTTGGTAAACAAAATAAACATCACTTCAATGAAACTCATATATAACATGAAATTAGTGTTTCTTTAATTGGTTTTTGAAAAATATAACTCATAAAAATATAACTTAGACCATATATTAATGGACCATGTCCAAAAGCAGTCTAAATGGCAGTTGCAGTTAGACAGCCTCAAACTGCCAGGGGATTGGGTTTTATCTATCAGCATAAAAACACCTACCACGGATTAGATAAAGGGGGATGGGACAGGTAGCAATACAGGACTCCTCTCTTCACATACATACACAAACACATACACACACAGCAAACAGTAAAAGTTAAGTAAATGCCATGGCGTCTTCGGACTCACCATAGAGCTGGATGTGATTTTGGGAAGTGATTGGAAGAAGTCTTTTGGCTTCTAGGAGGGAAATAAAACTATCCCAACTGATAGTCATATTTTCCCCTTCTGAATATATTTAGGAATAGAAACAATATGTTTTAAGAGGTAGCTCCAGCCAGGCACGGTGGCTCGGCTCATGCCTATAATCCCAGCACTTTGAGAGGCTGACCTGGGTGCATCACCTGAGGTCAGGAGTTCGAGATCAGCCTGGCCAACGTGATGAAACCCTGTCTTTACTAAAAATGCAAAAATTAGCCAGGCATGGTGGCACATGCCTGTAATCCCAGCTACTCGGGAGGCTGAAACACAAGAATTGCTTGAACCCGGGAGGCAGAGGTTGCAGTGAGCCAAGATCACATCACTGCACTCCAGCCTGGGCAACAGAGCGAGACTCCATCTCAAAAAAAAAAAAAAAAAAAGAAAGAGGTAGCTCCTGCTCCTCTGAAAATGTGGCTTCTCATCTTGGACATTCCATATATCAAATGAGTCTATTAAATGTACCCTAAAATCTTTCAGTGATCTGGAATGTATAAGCCCATCTTATAAAGTTGTAATGTTTCCATTCCAACAAAGTAGGCTGCCTGTTTTGGGACATTGACCAATCTCATCATTGCATCATTTCCTATAGAATCAATTTGTATTATTGTGTATGGAGGTACAGATTGGCATTGATTCAAAGTACTGAAATTAGATTAGCCCTAAAAGAAACTAAGCTTGTTGGCAGGCCAGAATTTGAACTGAAGTGGAAATTACAAAATATAGCAATTAACCATGACTTCCTCAGTTACTGTTGGGGCTTAGGACATGCTACTCCAAAATATGGCACCTTGACAGATGGAATATTTTAAGCTGAAGAAATTTGAGAAACAGCATTTGCATGAAGGTCTCCCTGACCTTCCCTTCTTTTCTCCACTAAAACAGGTCATAAAACCTAGGAAGGATTTTCTGACCCTCTCCTAATGCAGGCCATAAAACCCTCATGTGAGAGATGCTCTCTGTATACCTAGAGGAAAAGAGCAGCTTTATCTCTGAAGACACAGGATCACAAAGAAAAATCTGAACAAATGGGTGTTGCTAAGTTCTCCCCTAGTTTATTATCATTAGATCATACCCCCTTTGTCCAATTATATTTCTCCATGACTGTCCACTCTACATCAAACCTACTACAGTATAAAAAGCTCTACAGTTTAGCTGCTTCTTTGGGTCTTAATTTCCTCATGTAGGCTCCCATATCACATAAAGCTTATATTTAAAACATATGTATGCTTTTCTCTCATTAATCTGTCTTTCGTTATAGGGGCCCCAGCCAATGAACCTTAGATGAGAACGGAAAGATATGCTTTCTCCTCCATACTGTCTAATTCTCAGACCTTGAGTGGGTGGAGGCAAAGGTGAAAATCTGAGATCTAAAATTTTTTTGTATCAGCAGAAAAGTTGTATTCCTTTTAAAGGCACATCCAAGGCCTTAACAGACAGCCGCAAATCAAAGTAGGCATTTAAAGCATTAGATAGTAAGGTACAAGATATACAATGGGGGAAAATGCTTCACCATCGGAAGCGTACATCAAACTTGGCTGCAATGACAGCTGAGCTCTGCAAGTGCTGGGGGGTGTGGCTGAGAGTAAGAGCATGTTTGCAGAACTAAAAGAAATGTTTCTCAGCTATTCCTACATGCAGGAACAAAACCAAATGCAAGATACTGCATTTAGAATTCTCAACCCTCTTTCTGTTAGCTGTGCTTTGAGCCAAAGGATTAGCTTTTGCAGTGACCAAAATTGATGGTTCAGATGGCTGAAATGACCACAAAAAAAGATTTGGAGAGACTTAACTGCAAAGCTTTTACTGATGCACATCTTCCCAGATATACACATTTTGCAACCACAGAATGAGACACGTTCTACAAAGAAAAAGGGAAGTGTTAATGAGAATTGCTTCTTTATCAAATGGTCTTCACCTATTCAATATTGCAGAGAATTTGTAACCAGCTAAACTCCTGTGCTTGCCCAGAGCATTTCAGAATTACTTCTGCGAACATCTCTCCTTTTTGTTACTCTGCAATTTTCTAATGCTATCTTAATAATAATAATAAAGATAATATTCTAAAGGAAAAATAAAAGACTATTTCCAATTGATTTGGAAATAAAAGGTCAGTTTTAAAATCTGAATTTATAAAAGTATACCATAATACATAATCTGCTGACCAACATGCCATTAATCTCTTAAATCTAAATAACATGAATTTCTGTTTTACTCCTAACTCATAAAACCATAAGGAACCCCACGGACTGGCATTCATTCTTTCAATGGCCAAAGCTTCAAATGGGACAGGCACTTTACTTTGTTCTGGGATGTGGATTTGTGGGCAGATGACAAGGTGCTAATGAGGAGCTAATGTCCCTGCAGCTGGCTAACTGCCAACCTCAGGATGGGAGGATTAGAGCATTTGTCTGCATTAGCCCTGTACAAAGGAGGGAGGGGCTAGGGGAAAGCCAACTCCAGGTTGAATAACTTGACTCACATCGGATCTTGTGTCCCATTCCAAAGGTAAGGGGCTATTTGAGGATAATTATGCACTTCTCCTAGGTGGCATGGCTAGTTCTCATGTGGATACACTTGACTTGGTTCTCATTGTGGAATAAATTAGTTAGAATAGGCAAGTTCAGAACCTGTCCCACCTCATCACCAACTCAGGATATAATCATATTAATGAGGAACCAGGTGGAACTTCTTGTCTACACTAGATTCATTCATCATGAATGTAAAGTTAGTTTATACAAGTGTCTAACTAGATCACTTCTTGAATTCAAATTTTATTTTTAAAGACAAAGGCGCTTTATTTTCTAATTTTGCCATCAAAAATTCATATCATGAGTTTTGGCTGATTGGAAAAAAACCCCAGAGAGACTTGAAATTTCAATAGAATTATACTGCCTGAGCAGAATACAGCCGAGGTTCTTCCACCTGGCCACTTCCATCCAAGTCTCCCCAACATTCATTTCAATAACAATTATCCCTCTTACATTTTAAAATCTCATGGATATGCTTATTAATGTAGATTTTCACTTACGTAAAAACATAAAGAAGATAAATTTGAATGGAAATGCAGGTTTGAAGGGATAAAACAAATATGCTTTTTTTTCCTGGAAATTGTAAAAAAAAAAAAAAAAGCTTGATACATGAAAATAAGCATTATTAGCAGGCGAAAAAATAATCCTAAACTGAATACACAGTAAGTTACATCCCATAATTTTAATTTTAAGGCATTTCATCTTTTATAAAGACATATGAATATGTGTTTATAGTATTTATTTTTAGATATGTAGTCTATATAAGTTCATTGTTACGTACATAGCAGTGATTTGAATTCCCTGCATGACTTGATAAGGATCATGGTATATATGCTGCAAGCCACACGCACACACAGGGTCCATGATCCTGCATAATCTGCATTATGTCTATTGCAGTGGACTTCAAACTGTAATCCTGAATTCCACCCTTGCCCTATTATTTCCCCACAGCAGCCAGTTGGACCTTATTTTTATTTATTTAATTTTTTACATGGAGTCTCGCTCTGTCGCCCAGGCTGGAGTGCAGTGGCGCGATCTTGGCTCACTGCAAGCTCCGCCTCCCGGGTTCACGCCACTCATCCTGCCTCATCCTCCCAAGTAGCTGGGACTACAGGCGCCCGCGACCACGCCCGGCTAATGTGGACCTTCTTATGAAATAAACCAGAAATCAGATTATATATATCCCAACCTTGCAAGATCTGTCCCTGACCCCACTTCCCCAAGCTCATTCTTCCTGATCTCCACGCTACTCACCAAGCTTCAACTGCCCCTTTCTGTTCTTCAAACGAGGACAAACAGTGTCCAATTCAGGACTTTCAGAAGGGCTGTACGGTGTGCCTGGAATGTCCGCCTTCCCATTGTCAGCCTAGTTGGTTCTTTTTCATCTTTCAGATCTAAGCTTAATTGTCTGCTTCCATCACTCTGTCAAAAGCACATTTCTTTTTGCAGTTCTCTAGTTCAAAACTCTATTTTATCATTTGTAACACCCACAACATTTACTTCTTTCACAGCTGTTTTATTTGGTTTTGTTTGCCCGATTTCTTCTCTACTAGGACCACCTGAGTCTTTGTGGATGCTGCATCCCCAGGGCCTGACATGATGCCTGCACTCAGTAGGTATTCAATAACTATTTGTTCAATGATTGAATGTAAGATGTTGAGTAAGGCCTAAAATATTTTAAGATGTAAATTTTAAGTCTGATGTCATTTACAAACACAAACTTTTTTCTAGACATTGAAGATTAACTGAGCTTTAAACAAAAGAAAAATGTTATTCAGCATGACTTCATACATGATCAATTCTAGTTTCTTTCTTTTTTTTGTTTTTCTTTTTTTTTTTGAGATGGAGTTTCGCTCTCATTGCCCAGGCTGGAGTGCAATGGCACGATCTCAGCTCACTACAACCTCCACCTTCCAGGTTCAAGCGATTCTCCTGCCTCAGTCTCCCTAGTAGCTGGGATTATAGGCATGCGCCAACACTCCCGGCTAATTTTGTAATTTTTTTTAGTAGAGATGGGGTTTCTCCATGTTGGTCAGGCTGGTCTTGAACTCCCTACCTCAGGTGATCCGCCCACCTCGGCCTCCCAAAGTCCTGGGATTACAGGCATGAGCCACTGCGCCTGGTCTCTACTTTATTTCTGTACTGGCACCCAGAGCATCCTACAGGGGAGTGTTCAGGCTTCTGAGAGAGAATGGTAAAACTGTTATGGACCCAACACCCTACAAAAGCACTGGTATTCATTCATTTAACCCCCACATTCTAGGTGAGTTAATGGAAGTGCTGAGTAGATGTATGTATAACTGTCCAGGAATGTACAACATGCAGCCAGGAAATGGAACAGTGAGGGTTGAATCCAGACTCCAGCTGCAGAGACCATGCTCATAACTGCCACAAGATGCTATCACCTGCGTTTCTGAGTGCATAGTGGCCACCTGTGACAAATTGCCTCAGGGCCATAGGCTCTCATTCCATATAGAAATATAAAAAAGTGAGGACAAAAATAAGAGGACTTACAGAATCATGGCATAGTTCCAGTTTGGGGTGGCTGGCTCCCCCATTCCTCTTTCAAGTGGTTTTACATTATAAGTTCCAAGCCAGGCATGGTGGCTCATGCCTATAATCCCAGCACTTTGGGAGGCCAAGGTGGGGAGATTACTTGAGCTCAGGAGTTTGAGACCAGCCTGTGCAACACAGGGAGACCCCAGCTCTACAACAAATTTTTTAAAAATTAGCTGTGCATGTTGGCCTGTACCTGTAGTCCCAGCTACTCGAGAAGCTGAAGCGAGAGGATTGCTTGGAGATCGAGGCTGAAGTGTGCTATGATCACACCACTGCACTCCAGCCTGGGTAACAGAGTGAAACCCTGTCTCAAAATTAAAAAAAAAAAAAAAAGAAGAAGAAGAGAAAGAAAAATAAATTATAAGAACCTTCTCGCCCTCTTACCACAATGCATGAAAAAACTGGTATGCTCATAATCCTGAATAATCCAGTTTTTGCACCTTCTCTTTGTTTTCCTCTGACCCTGGCTTTACTTGAGCACTCACAGCTCTTCCTCTTTTCTTATTTCTTAAAGATGCGTCAGCAGGGCCGGGCGCGGTGGCTCACGCTTGTAATCCCAGCACTTTGGGAGGCCAAGGCGGGCGGATCATGAGGTCAGGAGATCGAGACCACGGTGAAACCCCGTCTCTACTAAAAATACAAAAAAAATTAGCCGGGCGTGGTGGCGGGCACGTGTAGTCCCAGCTACTCAGAGAGGCTGAGGCAGGAGAATGGCGTGAACCCGGGAGGCGGAGCTTGCAGTGAGCGGAGATTGCGCCCCTGCACTCCAGCCTGGGCGACAGAGTGAGACTCCGTCTCCAAAAAAAAAAAAAAAAAAAAAAGATGCATCAACAAAATGACAACTGATCGGTCAGGTCACTACTATGGACCATATCCAAGGAAACTGCAAGTGTGTACTAGATTGAGGAGAAATAATATGAGAACAGTTGCCCACAGGGCAACATGGAAATCTCTGCATGTTTGTGTAAGTGTAAGAGTGTGTGTGTGTGTGTGTGTGTGTGTGTGTGTATGATTTCTAGAAGATGGCTGATACCAGTTGAGGAAATAACCTTAAAAAGGACATATCATTAAGTGAAGAAACTATCAACAGATTTCTGAAGGTCAAAGAGTGCTTGTGGTAAATCAATACTTCACATCTTGAAGACAAAGGCAGGTGTGATCCCACATGAAGACTGCACAATGTTAACCAGATTACCAGCTGAAGGGCATGAATTGAGTCAGCAGGAATTTTGTGAAGGTAGAGATAGACTGGACCCATAAGGATGCTGGAAACTGGTAGGATAAAAGGATGAGAGAAAGCAGCAATACCTCAAGAAAAATACTTTTTTCCAACGCAGTTGCTGGCTCTCCTGGCTTTGCTATCAGAATCTGATAAACAATGAATGTAGGCTCCAAAGATAAGTATCTGGGTGAGTGTGGGTAATATCTAAGTTAAATGATGCCAATTAGTGCCTTATTTCATATACCATTTAAATGATAGTAGTATCATTTTACCCTTGACCCTAAAGTTAATCCGTTTAGCGTAAGTCCACAAACGTTTTCTTAAAAGGCCAGATTGTACTTATTTTTGGACTGCTATTTTGATACAAAAGCAACTGTAATGCAGTAAAGCAGACTCCCTCCCCTCCTAAAAAACGGTAGAGAAAATAGGAATAAATGGGTGTGGCTGTGTTCCAATAAAACTTTACTTTTTTTTTTTTGAGACAGAGTTTTGCTCTTGTTGCCCAGGCTGGAGTACAATGGCCTGATCTCAGCTCACCACAACCTCCACTTCCCGGTCTCAAGCAATTCTCCTGCCTCAGCCTCACAAGTAGCTGGGATTACAGGCATGTGCCACTATGCCCGGCTAACGTTTTTCTTTTTGTATTTTTAGTAGAGAGGGGGTTTCTCCATGTTGGCCAGGCTGGTCTCAAACTCCCGACCTCAGGTGATCCGCCCGCCTGGGCCTCCCAAAGTGCTTGGATTACAGGCGTGAGCCACTGCGCCCGGCCAAAACTTTACTTTTTGACACTGAAATTTGAATGTCATATCATTTTCATGGGTCACAAAATACTATTCTTTTGTTTGTTTGTTTGTACACAGGGTCACCCTCTGTTGCCTGGGCTGGAGTGCAGTGGTACAATCATAGCTCACTGCAGCCCAGCTTCTGGGCTCAAGGGATCCTCCTGCCTCAGCCTTGTCAGTAGCAAGGACTACAGGCACGTGCCACCACGCCTGGCTAATTTTTCTTTTTCTTTGAAGAGATAGGGTCTCGCCATGTTGCCCAGGCTGGTCTCAAACACCTGGCTTCAAACAATCCTTTCACCTTGGCCTTCTGAACTGCTGGGATTATAAGCATGAACCACCAAACACAGACTCCTTTTGATTTTTCTGTTTCAATTATCTAAAAATGTAAAAAGCCATGGCCGGGCGCGGCGGCTCACGCCTGTAATCCCAGAACTTTGGGAGGCCGAGGCAGGCAGATCAAGAGGTCAGGAGATCGAGATCATCCTGGCTAAGACGGTGAAACCCCAAACCCCGTCTCTACTAAAAAAATTAGCCGGGCATGGTGGCACGCACCTGTAGTCCCAGCTACTCGGGAGATTGAGGCAGGAGAACCACTTGAACCCGGGAGGCAGAGGTTGCAGTGAGCCGAGATGACGCCACCTTACTCCAGCTTGGGTGAAAAAAAAAAAAAAAAATGTAAAAAGCCATTCTTAGCTCATAGATTATACAAAGATAGGCAAAAGACCAGATTCGACCCAGGGGCCATAGTCTGTCAACCTCTCCTATTACAAAACAAAACCAAAAACAAACCAAACAAACAATTCTAAGATGAACTTTTAAAAGGAAGTAAGTCTCTTGGAACGTCAGATGTTTTCAAATGAATAAACCATGTTCTTTATATTTGCATGTCACTTCAAAACGTTTTATCCAGTCTTCTTCAAAACTGCAGAAAAGTGCACAGCTTGATGAATTTTCACAAACGAAACACAATCATATGATCGGCACCCAGATCAAGAAACAGAATATTAACAGCACCAACAATCTCCCCTCCTTCTCTTCATCTCTTCATCTGTCAATCACCACCACACCCACTCCAAGAGTAGCCACTATCCTGACTTGTAAGAGCACAGCGTAGTATAGTTGTCTTTTCGTTTTTTGGTGCGGTAGTTGTATTAGTCTATTTTCATACTGCTATGAAGAAATACCCGAGACTGGGTAATTTATAAAGAAAAAGAGGTTTAACGGACTCACAGTTCCACATGGCTGGGGAGGCCTCACAATCATGGCGGAGGGTGAAGGAAGAGCAAACGTACATCTTACCTGGCAGCAGGCAACAGAGCATGTGCAGGGGAACTGCCTTTTATAAAACCATCAGATCTCGTGAGACTTACTCACTATCAAGAGAACAGCATGGGAAAAACCCACCCCCATGATTCAATTACCTCCCACCGAGTCCCTCCCATGACATGTGGGGATTATTATAATTCAAGGTGAGATTTGGGTAGAGGCATAGAGCCAAACCATATCAGTAGTTTACTTTAAAAAAATGTTGTAGGATAAAGTTTTGTTATACAACAAAAAGAAAATTAGCTGCTAGGACTGAAATTCATATTTTTTAAACCATATAATCATAGACTGTAGAAATGGAAGTGATTTTAGAGAAGATCCATATTTACACCTTCATGTTACATCCGATTCCCATAGTAACATAACTAATATATGTATAATTCAATTGTCTATCCAAAAAGTAGTTAGATATGCATTACATACATATGTGGTAAAAATCTATATATCAATAATATTTGCATCAATAATGTTGACAATAAACAAAATAATAAATTAAATTTCTGGTTATGTTATTATTATCAAAGCTAATACCTCCCTCATTTTCATTAATTGACAGGGCTTTGAATTTTTTTGTTACAGTGAATATCTAGGAGAGGCCAGTACTTTCCACTATTGGCACTGCTAATAAAGAGGAAGGCCTTCAATTCACAAATGATTAGCTTTCATGACAAGGTATAAACTCAACAATATTTAATGATTTTATCAACTATTTGCTACATATATCAAGGAATGTCCAAGTTTTAGCTGTAAAAGCAACTAAATATAAAATAACACTTTGCTGATTTTATAGAGGCTACAATGGAAACTTTTTTGTAGTAGTCTAAAATGACTGGACATTTCAACAATTTGATAACAGAACACAGATTTTAAAACTATGTTCTGCATTTCCAAACTCTGACATAAACATAGGGGCAAAGTTATATAAAAGATAAGATAATATACCTGAGGCAGTTTTTTAACACTATTTTATACAATCTCCTATGCAATACCTTCTTTCTCCTCTACCCCGCTTCAAACTCCATGAATGTTTTTACCAGAAAGGTATTTTATGCTAACAGGATCTTAAAATGTTTGTTTTATGGAGAAAAATTTAAATGTGTTATCACTTAAGTGTGAGTACTAATGTGCAATTTATCTTGAAATAACTCATTAGTATATCTAAGAATAAAAATAGACTAATTCTAAAGATTTAAATGGGATTGGATAATCCTGCACAGAGCCGTTCTGGTCTCTGCTTTGCTATTAGCCTGCCTTGTGACCTTGACCCATGTCAAATTACCTTAAACTTCAGCTTCCTCATCTAAAATGTGATATTGTGGGTTTCTTTTTAGCTCTAAAAATATACTTTAGTTATTATTGTAAAAACATTAACCTAATCAATGTCCACGCAAAAGGATTCTCTTTTCCTGAAATGCCTGAATACAGCATATTTAAGAAAGGATTAAAGTTTAAAAACAATTTCTTGCAATGTTGTGAATTTCTCTAACAGTTCAGAGGCTAAATGTCAAAACATTTCAATATTCAGAAATGGATGGTTTAAATAATAAGAATATACTCTCCCAACAGGCAGTTAAACTTTCCAAATGCTGGCCAAAAAACTTGATCAACTCTACATCATTTAAAAGTGAGACTTCTGTGGCTAGCCCATACTGCTTAGTATAAATTCAAGCCAATTTAAAGCACAGTAACAATGCGGGCAGTCTCAGACTATTACTTTCAATGGGATTGAGTCCCTAAGGATGGCAACGACTGAGTCCCATTGAAAGTAACGGAGTAAGCAATCACATGCCATTACTTTCAAGGAGACACAGTCTCCGCTATCCATAATAACATGGTAATATAAATCTGCACTGACTCATCAGCATGAAGAATGAAAATGTAAAAGAATTTCAAAGCTGCAATTGTGCACCCTGAAACCAAAAAAAAAAAAAAAAAAACCCTCTGGATCTCTTGTACTCATAATTGATCAAAGTTGAAACATATTTTAGTGAAGATAGAAAGGTCCAAGAACCCAGGTTAAAGCAATGTGAACCCCAGGGATAGACTCTTGTCTTTCTCACATTTTCTTTTGAGCAATGGTTGGCATGCTGTTAACTGTTATCTGTACTTATACACCTATATCTGGGCCTTTTCCAATCCCACTTTGGTTTTTAGGTATTAATAACTCAGAGAAGAACAGTTTTTTTGCCCTAAGAACCACAGTTGGTCAAATTTATTATAAATGATCTTTTCCCTTCTGTCTTAGTAAGTGTGTGCTGATTTCCCTAATAGGTGGAAAAATGCAATCTTGATTTCTTTCCATACTGACATGTGGGTAAAATTCCAAGAAAACCTATGTCTTAGAAGATAGTTTGCCAAATTTTCTTCACCTCATTTCTTTTTACTGAATACTAGGTTTGAGCAAGAAGATGTTTGCTTACCTGCTCTTCTGAATCTGCCCTCAATCCTACTATCTCTACTACTAAAAACAATATGAACAAGATATTGGACCTACTGTAGATTAAGTGTAGTTGAGTGTCTCTTTGTTAATGGAATGATCAAGAGAATCACAAATACTTGCAAAGGTGTAGTTAAATGTGTATGAATATATGTTTGACATTTAGCTTCAAGATGAGGAAAAATGCCCGGATTGTAACACTCGCCAGTTTTCATGGTGTAAATATTCCCATCATGGCTGACTTCAAGTTACCAAGATGATGATACTAAATGTAGAGGACAGGAAATAGCACATCATTATATAGCATTTTCACTGTAAAGATAGAATAGATGTAAATGAACTCAAAACTATAAAGAAGAGTAAAGGTTTATAAGGTAATTAAGTGATAAGTTTTGCGCATATGTTACATTTATTTTAAATATAGTTAATTTGCCAGTCATGGTGGCTCATGCCTATAATCCCAGAACTTTGGGAGGCTGAGGTGGGAGGACTGCTTGAGCCCAGGAGTTTGAGACTGCAGTGAGCTATGATCACAGCACTACACTACAGCCTAGGTGACAGAACAAGACCCCATCTTTATAATTTATATATATATATATATATATAAATGAATTGTAAGTGTAAAATTTTAATTGTTAATAATGGCTGTGTTTAATAATGGGCTTGCAAAATTACTGACAATTTAACAATTGCTTCTTGTGAGCAAATACTGGCTGGCTCCAGCACACCACTGTGTGTTTTTCCCTGTAAGTTGCAGCAGTCAAGTTCACATCATGTCAAGGATCACCAAGAACTTGCAAATAAATGAGGACTTTCCCAGGTTCCTCTCAGCTCCCCTTTGCTGCTTGTGTGCCCTTGGTTTATTTTTAACTTTGAACTTTCCTTTTGCTTTTGCTAGGTGGTTCCTTCAACTCGTTCCCCAAAACTGGGAGAAAAAAATTGTTTCTTTCAGCAACAATTATTGATGCATTTCTTGCTTCTGTCATCCACCTTCCTTCATTGTGTCCATATGTGGCTCAGCTACCTATACCACCAGAACTTCCAATGCCCAGTTCCCCATCTTCTATCTGCATTCTGCTGGATCCTTTCAAATTACCACTCTTTAATGAACCAAGTACATTAATTTTTAAAACCATGCCTTGCAATGTCCTTATGCTAATCAAATTCTGGCTCCCTCTGGTAATGCCACTATAGTCCAAAAGCCTAAACAATAAAAGTCAGTGTCTCTAAAAATGGGCAGCTCTTAGAGAAAAATTTTAAATGAAAAATATTTTCATTATAAAATTAATGTAGGGTCTGTGAAGTGGGGAAAGTATTAGTTTTCCATTTTAACCTGGGAATACTATGTTGTTTTTCACAGGCTGTCAGTGTTCTACAAAATATAGGGTAAGCCATAACTTAACCTCTAAAACAGCATGCAAGGCTCTCAAAGAAACTGCCACCAAAGAGTCAATTTCTAAAAATTAAAAGTATAAAATCAGACTTCAGATACATTATCCAAAGTATTTTCTAGAATATATGTCTATAGTCACTTAATAAGTGCTTATCGATTTATATTACAAAATTATTTTGCAACATATAGAATGTTCTGAAGTAGAGGAATCTGTGCCAATACAGATACTTTTAGAATCTTTAAGGCCACATATCACAAAATCAGGAGCCCTACAAAAAAATTTGAAAGTTAAAATCTCACTTATATCATGAAAAGAAAGCTTAACAATAAAAAGAAAACCTTTCATAAATTATTATTATTATAACAAAATCTCATTCTGAATAGAGACCATTCAGTTACTAGCCTAGAAACAATCCCCTCCCTTTTCCACTTAACTGTATCTCAATCTTTCCTCTATCAAAGATAATTCCCTTTGGTCACATTATTCTTGCCAGCAGTATTTTGGACATACTCTCTGGCATTAATCTATCCTTAATATTTATGTGTTTCAGAGAAGCCCAAAGAACACAGTTAAATAATGGGAAATAATTTAAACTGTGTGTACAAATTGTCATGAAGAAATGAAGAAATTGTGTCAAAACAGAATTTTCACATTATAATAAAAAAAGAAAGGAATGGTTTTGAATGCATACTGTCTTCTCCAAAAATATTTCAATCCCACTAGACTGAAATTTGAAGATGTCACCATTGCTTGTGAAAACTCTTAAAGCAGAGAAACTATCCCATCCAGCACTTGAAAATAGATAAATATGCTCTTTTGAGGAATCTCATGAACATTTTTTAGGAGCTATTTTGGCTATGTCTACAAGAAGCAATGGTACTGGCACGAGACACTTTGTATTTATTTCCATACTCACGTACGACTCTAGAATTTTGCCTGGTTGTCATCTTACTTAAAACAGTCTCAGGAGTATAAACAATTTTCAACATGAAAGTACTAGCTAGGTGATAATATTAGCAACTAAGCATGAATAGGTTTAAACAAGCTTGATTAATTTACATTTTTAAACAAGTCTTCCTCCTTTTTTTCTTTATTTGCTCCATCTACAGCAGCCTCAATTTTTTTCTATTACATAGAAACTTTTATATTTTTAAGAATTTGTCGGCCGGGCGTGGTAGCTCACGCCTGTAATCCCAGCCCTTTGGGAGGCCGAGGCAGGTGGATCACGAGGTCAGGAGCTCGAGACCATCCTGGCTAACATGGTGAAACCCCATCTCTACTAAAAATACAAAAAAATTAGCCGGGCGTGGTGGCAGGTGCCTGTAGTCCCAGCTACTTGGGAGGCTGGGGCAGGAGAATGGCATGAATCCATGAGGTGGAGCTTGCAGTGAGCCGAGATTGTGTCACTGCACTCCAGCCTGGGCAACAAAGTGAGACTCCATCTCAAAAAAAAAAAGAATTTGCCAATGAAAAGAAGGTAGTCATTTCCTAAAGTGTTCTGAACAGTACAATCAAAAGGAAATAATAACAATAAATTAAAATAGTTAAAATTCTTCTTATAGCTCTTTTTAGAAGTTGTTTTATCTTACTAATACTGGTCAGAAAATAAAAATCTGTCAGTAAACAGTCATTTTTCAGTACTTTTTTTCCTGGCAGGTACACACATTTAACATCTATGAATTGAGGAAGAAGAATAAAGGAATAATGATAGAACAAGAAAGATAGAAAGACAGAGATTGAAGACTGGTTATAATAACATTTTAATTCAGTTCTTCCTAACTACAATCAAAACAAAAAAGAAGGAAAATTTGACAGTAGATTCTTATTTTAATGTGGTTTTGACATAGAGTTGGTGATCTCATGGGCAAATATGGTACATCTAAAACACAATGCCCACATGTAACAGTTTAGTTTGTCTCTCAGATGAATGGCAATTATTATACAAAACCATGTTTACATTTGGTAGAAAAGTGCCAAAGAGTTTTGCTAAAGGAAGAGAGGAAACTGACTTAAATGTGGAAATCTGGCAAAGTGCACCTAACCTGCAGAAACTCAGTTTGATATTTCAGAAAATTTGAAATTTAATATAGCTATTAAGCAATAGGTAAGATTTTCAAGGTAGGGATAAGTGGGAAGCAAATTATTTAAATTCTGTGGCCTTTCCTACACGGAGCTTCTGATTTGTTTGTTTTATGGTACATTGTGGTTTTAGTTCACCTTTCATAGCCTCCAATAGTCACCAGGCTTTCCTCTAGACGTTTTGAATGAGTTTTCTGTGTACAATATTTTATTACAATTTACAAATGTTTTCCTATGTAAAGTCCCACTTTCTCTTAAAGGATTCTGCAATCAGAGAACTTCAGGAAGTCCTATAAAAGTTTGTTGACGGGTGTGGTGGCTTACACCTCTAATCCCAGCACTTTGGGAGGCCAAGGCAGGTGGATCACTTGAGGTCAGCCTGGCCAACATGGTGAAACCCTGTCTCTACCAAAAATACAAAAATTAGCTGGGTGTGATGGTGATGTATGCCTATAATCCCAGCTACTCCAGAGGTTGAGACAGAAGAATCACTTGAACCTGGAAAGTGGAGGTTACAGTAAGCTGAGATTGTGCCACTGCACTACAGTCTGGGCAAGAGTAAGACTCTGTCTCAAAAAAAAAAAAAAAAAGTTTGTCACAGGACAGACAGCCTAGTAAACTTTGCTATTGTAATGCTGCTCCTCTAATAAAGTGGCAACCACATTCTTTGAGAAATGACTGTAGTTCTTCTGTTGTGAATTCAATTACACAAATTATACAGACAAGTTTAACATTCTTTAAATGGAAACGGTGTTGAAGCCACAAAACAGCTTTTCACATGGTATACATATAAAATCTAACTCTAAATGCACTTAAGTCCCATTCTCAGTTTCTGCAAACTATCTTTCCCTGGAAAATTCAGGATTCTTTCGGTGGATATCGCTGGAAACAAAATAATCATAAGGGTTTTTTTATGGTTTGTAAATTTTAAGACAAAAGATGGTAAATAAATCATTCATACATTAAGAACGATTACCAGCCTGTAAAGGGGGATGCAGGATCACCTTAGATATATTACCCGCAATGCTTTTCAGGACGGCAGCTAATTACCAGCAGAAAGGTCATGCAAAAAATAATGTGATTAGAAGAGGCTGAAGGGAAAAAATAGCCACATATTTGGACATAGACCAAATTCCCTTTTTGCCACTGTAACTGAAAACCATTGCTTCAATATTTAATGAAACGCTTATGCTGCAGCACCTGGTCACATTGTCAGCACTGCCTAACCACTGCCTCCCCCGTGGGTCATTACTGCAACCATCTGAAAGGGGGCAAACTGTTCATCGACGACAATAATGCCCGTCTTTAAGAATCTACAGCTACAAAACAGCAGGAGACAGAGTTACTTTGGCTTTGATCTTGGGAAAAATGGCTGGGGGCAAAATGCTGTTTCCTACCATCAGAGACTATACAGTTAGCAATAATTCTGTAAGTCAAAGCTATTCACAGGACTCAACTTGGCTGCCCTGCTTTGCTTTCTCTCTCCCCTTGCAGAAAGCTAGCAGCTCCTGGTGAGAGATCCTTGTCAACAGGAAAACACTAGTTCACGCTACCCTGCTAATGATCCAATGCATCAATACCTCAAACAATCACAACAAGCAGATGTCCTAAGTTAATATAGACTTCCCTGGGATTTTCCTAGTGAAACATGGCTTTAAAAGGCATTAGTCTTTTGTCCTCACTAGAGAACGGCTAAATCCTGGCACCAATTCCTTGGGTATGTGAACCTCAGCCTAATGGAATTTAATTACTTTAGTGGTATTAATCATCTGTACAGTAGAGCAAAGAGTATTTTATTACCACTTTTAAGGGTTATCGGCACATTTATTTCAAATGAAATGTCAAACTGCATTACGTGTAAGGCATGCCAGTTTTGAATTCTACAGCCTAGGTGAAAATAAATTTACAGTTTAAAACTCTTCCCCCATCATCAACATCCCACCCATTCATAGTAGCAGCACATATGTAAGGCTCTCAAAATTAAAAGAAATTAAGTGTTGAATTAGCTATTCATTTTTTACTCTCTAGTTTTATTCCTTATTCCAACCATTTTGACTACTCATTTGCAAAGGTTGCTTTACACCAAGGACCCCAGGAACACCAATTGGCATCAAATAGGCTGTGACACCATTACAGGCTTAGTTACAGAAAAGTGAGGCTAATCTTGTCCATTATCAGACAACAAGCACCAGCTCAATAATATAAGATTCCTCCAATTCACACCATGTAGCAACTGCTTTTGTTTTTGTTCATATTCAGGGAAAATGAATGTGTGCTTTTCTCTTCTCTTGGTTGTTTTTAGCGCAATCTGAATTGTTCTATAAAGAACTCTAAGAAACTCTTGCATCATTTATAAAGCTCTCCTCCTGTGCTAAATAGATTCAACAGTGGATTGCAAGATGCCAGACTCAGGTTAATTCTATAGACTTCACTAAACTTTCTGTTTGTCATAAAGCATTTCTACACAATTTTGGGTAGCCAAGTAGAAGAGTGAGAATCAGAAAAATGCAGGACAAAGTCCTACACATGTGGTGGGAAAGCTCTCTAGGGCTCTGGAATGAGGTTGCCTCAGTTTTAATCCCCCTAGAATTACTTATGATCTTCTCAATAAATTCCTTCACCTCCTCAGTTCCCTCATCTGTAAAATGGGAACAGAAGTAACAGGTTTATGTTAAGGTTCAAAGACAATGATCCATATACAAATAAAATAATCCTAGCACAATTTCTGATGTATCGTGGGCTCTGTTATATTGTCGTTCTGATTATAAGGAAAATACATGATATTTGAAAAGCCATATAACCCACCTTCTCACATGGTTCAATGTCAGCGTTGAACAGATTCCATATAAATTGCAGTGACTTCTAAGACATCTTCATTTGTTTCCCTTCCCCAACCCACCCCTCCTCCACTGAAGTCCTTATAATCCCCGACCTGTTCCACATCCACCTGTTTAAGGCATTTTCCACTCATCTCATTTCAGAGACATTCTGCAGTGAGAAGCAAATGAGAGCAATTTGTGACATGAGATACCGCATGTGCAAAAGACACATAATTAGTGTCAAAATGGATGCATTTGCTTTTTAAAGTCTATTTGTCCTGTGATTTCAAATGAATCAAGCTGCTATATCTCTCTCAACAGCTTCATACTACTCCATAATGAATTAAATGGCTCCTTTGAAAAAACAGTGTAAGCTTTATGAATAAAATGCTTTTTCAAATGTTGGGATAAGAAGGACTTAAAAAGACTCTTATGTCTAGTACCCCTTAGTTTAAAGATCTTCTCCAAACTCAGAATCTTTGAAAGAAAAGCATTCTCCAAGAAAGAAAAAAAAAAAAAACACTTTTTTTCATCTTTCCAAACGTTATAATTACCAGTGGGGGGTAGAAAAAAATCTACAGTATTCAGCAAAGGCAGAATAGGACCCTGAATTTCCCTACCCCTGCTTAGCACTCTGATGTCCTAAACATGCAGTCAAGGCCCCAAATTCTTTTCAAAGACATTTCATAAGAGAGGAAAGAATATTCCATTCGAAGCTCTAAATGTTTAGATGCTACTATTCATGTGCTCTATTTCTCTCTCTCTCTTTCTTTTGTGAATACCTTTGTTTGGTATTGAAATAATATACCCTCTGAGTCCATTCTCTTAACTCTACTTTCAAATAAGCTTGGTTCCTATAAGCTTCCCAAACCTTGGTCTTTACTAATCTCTTTTGGAAAAAAGAAACAAAAAATGTTTGCACCTGAATAACAGTAGTCTCTGGAAAAGGCAGAAAATCACTTAATTGTTTGGAAGACCAAAACTACAAGTGATTAAAGGAGAGAATATTAATGAATAGCTTAATTCAGATTATTTACAAAGTCCAATTTCTAGTAATGAGGTATGCTTCATATTTCAAGAGGAAGTTAAAATTAGTGCTAGGTTTATGGGAATAATCTTTTCCTATTCGAATATGTAAAAAATAAATAAAGATAAGGAAAGTCCCAGATTCCATGCAGTGTTCCACGACAGTCAAATTTTTTTCCTCATTGTCACTTGTATTATAAAAAGTAATATCATTGTGAATCCTGAAAAATAGGCTCGTAGTGAAAGGTCTAGAATTGAATCCTCGTTCCTTTTCATTCTTTCAACTATAAACTCTGTTTCTTCATTTCTGAAATGAAGATAATGTTAATCATTTTAAGAAGCACATGAGGATAAATGAGATAAAATTTATATGCCAAGTTAAACTACATAAATCCAACATTTTATGACAAGTATATTAAAAGAAAAAGAAAATAATTTCATTTCTTTTCTTAGAGGAAGCCCCAGGCTTCACAATAGTGAGCTCAGCCATTATTTCTAGGTAATAGGCACAAAGTTTCCTTGGTAGTGAAAAAGTCTTTTATATAATCTACATGTTCCAGCCTGGAATTCCTTTCTGGTAATATATATGTTCTCCTTCTATACTGAGAAAACACATAATGCAATTTGTTTTGTTAATTAGGAAAAAAGGATGAGAGACTTTATTTTACACTTTTGTGTCACCCTAAATGGACATAAACTTACAATAAATGTTACATGTTGATTGGGACCAGATGCCCAGGGTAAATACACAACCTGGGAAAGAATAAGACCACTAGCCTAGAAGTTCTGCTTCCACCACTGATGTTCCCATTCAGTTCTTTTAAATCTGCAATGCTTTTCTGACCAATCCCGATAACTAGTTTTAAGTGTATCATTCCAAACTTCAGCTAATACATTAAGTTGCTAATTATTTTATTATAAACATCAATCGCCCAACGTCCTTTATTGTGATGTTTTGAAAAAAAAAAAAAGTGACTTCCGGCTTACTAAAACTTATTTGGGGGAAATAAATTATCTTTCTGTGAATTCATCCCCAATTTACTCCTTTTTCCACATTCCTCTGATACTTTCATTCTCTGCTTGACATGTCTGAAGGTGCATTGACCGAAATTAGACTCAGTATTCTGGATGAAAGTATATCATTATTTGACATCACATCAACTTAATATTTCCATATTATTTTCTCCCTTTTTTAATGCACCCTGGGGTCCTATTTGCCTTCCTAACTGCCTCTGTGTGATGAGGAGACTTCATTGAGCTTTCCAAGATGACTCCTAATTCATTTAAACAGCACATACTATTTTAATCATATCTGTTTTCATAGATACCACATATTTTTATAAACTGTTCTTTTGCTAACTTTAGCTTTCTTTTATGTGAAATGTTCTAGATCAGATAAGTAATACAGTATTCAAAGATATAATGATAAAAAGTTATGTTAGCTCAGTGGCAAAAAAATTGATGCTTCAAATATAATGTTAATTATTTCTACAAATATATGAGAACTCCATTAAAAGATTTTCATGAGTTAATATTGAAATATTTAACACTTATGAAAGAGATTTATGTGCCTCTCTTGTTTTTCGTAAGTGTCTTTGCCATTTTACTAATTAACCAAAGATATCTGTGTTTAGACACATTTTATATCTATCACAGCCTATGCTCTTTCTACATTACTTTTTCCTGCAGTAAAATTAAAGCATTCAGTTCTACACACTAATCTTCTTCTAGGTAACAGATTGCAATATTTTGAATACAAAAGTATGAGACAGGAAAATGGGACTTTTGGGCTCTCATCCCAGATCTTCCGCCCAATGTGTGCTGTGCTCCTGGATATATACTGCCTTCTCAGTTTGCCTCAGTTAACTTGTTCAAAGAATGGATGTTGCAGTTTTAAGTGTCTTGCAGGACATCACAATTTTCATGTTTTTTTTTTAAATGTGATTCCTGGTTATTTTCCCCCAGATTGTATTTGAGTATTCCTAATCACATCTCTCTATACTTGGCTAAAATTATGACTGGTCAAAATGTTTCCCACGCCATAGTCTCGGACTTAAGTTTTGTGGCTGAACTCTATTGCTAAACCATTTCTGGTTCTTTCTAACCAATTTCAGTTTTCAAAGCGTATTCATTACTGCAAAATTAAAAGAAGGTATTTTGTTCCCCATACTCATACTTTTCATGATCCCAAAGCCTTTCTTTTCAAATTTTATCCTGTTTTATTTGGAAAGAGGTATCATTTTGTCACTCCTTTAAACCAACAGTTTAATGACATCCTACTTTTGCCCTGCCAGCATGCCTATCACACAATTTCAGATACAATGTGTTCAGGACATTAAAAAAAAAAAGAAGCTCTATCAGTGGTCTCAGTACAATTCTATTAGCGGTCTCAGTAAAGCATAATTAGTAAAATAAAGATATATGTATATACTTAGATATAATGTATTAGATATAAATTTCTATTACATTATTTTTTTCAAATAGTTACTGTGTTCCCTTGAATCACCCCAACTGCATATTAATTTAGTTACTCATTGAAAAATGTGGTGACTTTTTTTTTTTTTTTTTGAGATGGAGTTTCGCCCTTGTCGCCCAGGCTGGAGTGGAATAGTGTGATCTCGGCTCACTGCAAACTCTGCCTCCTGGGTTCAAGCAATTCTCCTGCCTCAGCTTCCCAAGTAGCTGGGATTACAAGCTCCCACCACCAAGCCTATCTAATTTTTGTATTTTTAGTAGAGACGAGGTTTCGCCATGTTGGCCAGGCTGGTCTCAAACCCCTAACCTCAGGTGATCCACCCGCCTCGGCCTCCCAAAGTGCTGTGATTACAGGCATGAGCCACCACACCCAGCCTGTGACTCATTTTTATAAAGAGAAATAAAACATAAAAGAGAGTGGATACAGGGATTGAACATGAATAGCACATTGTAGATACCTTATAAATATTGCTGACTCATTCATTTAGTTCATTATTCTATAGATATTTATGAGTATTTATTATGTACCAAGCACTATATCTTTTAGCTGGGGCTGTAAGAGTGAACAAAACAGGAAAAATCTCTTCTCTCACAGAGCTTACAAACAAGAAATACGAATTAGCTTCCCTGACTACCCTAGGCACTGGCAGTTTTTGTCGGTCAAAAATAGTCATTATCTACAATTTCATGTGGTTTGTCCTAAATGATATGTCAGATGGTGAGAAGTCACATCAAGAATAATAAAGCTGGTGTAAAAGAGAAAGTGATTATATGTAGGATATTACTCTTTTAAATTTGGTAGTCAGGGAAGAAAGAACCTTACATAAGCGAGGAAGCAAGATGATGCAGATCTCTCTGGTTAGAGCATGTAAAGATCTGAAGCGGGATTGGGTTTGGTTACTGAGAGCCAGCCTCAGCACCACTGTAGCTACAGCAGCTTGGGCAAGAGGGAAGAGTGGAAGAGGGTGAGGTCAGTGAGGTGGAAGCAGCAAGATCATGGAGGGTCATATGGTGGGTCATGTGGCCACAACAAGGAGTTTGATTTTACTCCAATAAGACTGAAAGTTTTGGGACGGCTTTGAGTATAAAAGTAAAATGATGCAATTTCCTTTTTAATGAGATCATCCTGTTTGCTAGGTTAAGAATAGCATCTAAGAGGATAGAGAAAAGAGCAAAGGCAGGGAGACAAATTAGAAAGCTCTTACAACAATCCAGGTAAAAAAATAAGGGTGGCATACACCAGATAGGTAGAAGTAAGGCGGTGAGAAGCAGTCATATTTGGGATGTAAACTGGAGATAGTGCTGCCAGGTCTTACTACAGATTGGGTGTAGGCTGAGAGAGAAAACAGAGTGGAGTGAGTTAAGATCACTGCACAGTGTTTGACCTAAGCAAATGCAAGAATGGAGCTGCCTTTAACTACTGTGTGGAAGATGCACGTTTGGTGGGCAGGGTGGAAAAATCTGAATTCAGTTTGGAACATGATGAATTAGTGGGACTTATTAGGCACTCAAGTGGGGATATCAAGTAAACAGATATATAGATTTTGAGTTCAGAGGAGTAGTATAGGATGGGGACATGGGTTTTAGAGTTACCAGCTTTTAAATGGTATATAAACTAATGAATGACACTAGATGGTGTCACCTAGGGAGTGATTACAGATAATGAAGTGATGAAGGCTAAGGACTGAACCTGGAAATAGATCCATATTAGAATGTCAGGAGGATGAGGATGAAGCAGCAAATGGCTACTGAGAGAGGGATAATCAAGAAAAGAGATGTGTCCTGAAGGCCAAGTGCAAAAAAGTATTTCAGGAAGGAGGGAGCTGATTAACTATGTCAGATATTGTACATGGGCCATGTCAGAAGAAGAATGAGATTTAGCCATTAAATCTGGAAACACACTGGTGACAGTGACAAGAATTAGCCATTGGATTCAGAAACTCATTGGGGACACTGACAAGAATTAGCCATTAGATTTAGGAGTTCTTTGGTGACACTGACAAAAATTGTTTTGATGAAACAGTGGAAATGAACACCTGGCTGGGGTAGTTGCAAGTGAGAATATTGGAAGAAAATGACTAGAGACAACTTTGAAAAAAGAGTTTTATTATAAAAACAAACAAGCGGTATAGTAGGAAGCAGGGCATTTGCAGGTAAGATAATTTTTTAAAATAATAGATGATATGACAGCATATTTATTTTGCTGATGGGAGTGGCCAGGTAGAGAAGGAACAAGTGCTAGTGCAGGAGAGAGAAAAAATAATTACTGGAAAAACTCTCCGTGAATAGGGGAGAGGAAATGGAATCCAGGGTAGGAGCTAGAGGTTGGCCTTTGGAAAAACATGGATAGTTTATCCACAAAAACAGTAGGGGAGGCAGAACGTGAAAATACTCTGCTAAAAGAATATGAGATTGACTAGACTAAGGTAATATACTGGGATTTCCAGTAGTACTAGGGTTCAGTTGGGGTCAGTGTTAAAGTGGATTACTGGCATGGTTATGAGTTTTTCTCTAGAAATACTCAGATGAGCCTGCAGCAGTGGAAAGATGATGTAAACAAGGTGGAAATTTGTCTAGGTAAAACGAAGAGAGAGAGAGAGAACATGGAACTTAATGATTACAATCATGGACCATGGGATCTAATAGGAGTAATGAGGACACAAAGGAGATGATTACAAAAAAAAAAAAGTAAAAATGATTCAGGGACCTCTTATGGGAAAGTTGAGATACTAGAAGGAAGTAGGGAGCTGGCAGGATTAATGGTGGTCAGAGAGCAGTTAGCTAGAAATTGGGATGACAGTAAGGGGTAGAGTTGTTGTTATTACCAAGTTGTAGCATAACAGCTTTCAGAGTCACCCAGAAAGCTTGCTAAAGGGATTGCATTGCTGGGCTTCACACTACAGAGTTTCAGATTCCAGATTTAGGGATGAGCCCCCAAATTTGCATTTCTAATAAGTCCTCTGTGATGCTGTGTCTGTCAGTCTGAGGTCTACACTGAGAACCACTGATCTGGGTTGTGAGCATGGGTCAAGGAACTTGGAGGCTGAGGTATTAGAAGATCACCCACATAATGAATACATGAACACAGCTAAATCAATCCACACAGAGATCTTTATTCAGTCACTAATTGTGAATCCAATATTAAGTCTGCTGTGAAGTCTCATACAGAATTAAAAACAAAACAAATACACACACATGAAATCAAGAAATGCCTTCACTTCTGTGAGACAACATTTTAAAATAATGTCTGTCCCACAGGCAGATGCAGCACATTTATGGGCTAATTTATTCTGCTGCAAATTATAGAATTCCTGGTGTGCTTTTTGTCCAGAGAAAAGGACATGTATTTTTGAAATACAACACATAAGTTAATGTTAAATGTCTAGGAGCTCATTACCTAAAATTTTACTTAACTATTTCCTTAAGTGAATAATAGCACCAAATTTATAATTGCAAAAACTTGGATTTTCATGTATGTATTAACGTTGTATGATGAAGTCAGATCAACAAAGAACATTCCACTATGGTAATAATATGGTATTACTATGGTAATACTATCACCATCCAAACAAAAAGCCCTTGACACCAGCTTTGTTACAGAGTATTTTAGTTGTGGTGCCTTCTAACTCAGACCCTCAATTATCTTTGAGTCACTTACAACCTTTGAAAATCTGATAAAAACTATGGGCTCTTTCTCTACGTATTATGATTCTCTACAAATTATATTAATCATACAATTTCAGGGAGTTTAAGGGCCCTATGAAGCACAACCATGTTAAGTATCTTCAATCTAATGGAAAAATGACCACAGAACTGCAGCAAAAACACCTTTTGTATCTTTCCTTTGTCCATATCACCCACCGTCCTTTCTATGAAAAGTAAACTTCTTTTGTTTAAAAAATCTAGTATGTTTTCTAGGCACAAAAAATTTTTTGAATATATCTTTGGTGATCAAAATAAAATCAACAAAAACTGAACTAAACATAAATTTTATTAGATTCTGGGCATTGTGAGGCATCCAAAGAGACAGAAGGTTATGGCTTTAGATCTCAAGAGTTTTACAATATGAAAAGAAACATAAAGCAAAGACACATGAAATTTACCTGAATATATATGGGTGTGAGTAAGGATTCCAGAAAGCAAAAGGAGAGATGTCACAACACTGATAATAAATCTGTTGTCAAAATAAGAGTTCAAATATTGAGAGCAACAAAGGCATTGGCCCTTCATGTCAGAATAGTGAAAAAAAGAGGCTTTCGGAAAGAATGATCCTGGAGTCAGGCCTTGTAAGAGGAGGTGAAACAAATGAAATCAACACATAGAAAGGATGTCTCAGAGCCAAAGGCTACCTGTTGGTCTGAAATTTGAGATGTTTGCTAAGTTCTCCAACAAGATGCACCACACCTGCCATTGGAGAGTGGAATGGGCCAAACAGTGTACAAGATCTCAGTACAGCAGATGAGCACATTCAAATCAATGCAGAAGCTAAGTACTATAAACTATCCTCCAGGAAAGTTGCCTCCCGGGCTCCCTGCCAATGCCTAGGGAATATTCTGCCATCAGCCTTGTTCAAAACACACACTATCATCATTGTTCCCATTATTACATATCTGTGAGGCCTTTACAGTTTCCAAAGATGTTTCCCACGTATGGCCACATTTCTTGCTGTGAATAGTAGTTGTGTGGATCTTTCATTAAGCAATTTCAGGGAGACAAATAAAATAAAGAAAATGGATGCAATTATTTGACCTATGTAAAATCTTGCAGGATTAAAAATAAGTCATTAAGAAGTCACGCAGATTGATGTAACTAGCACCAAGAGAATAATGCAGCAAGTACATTTGCTATTGTTTCTTGTAATACCCATGTAAGGTCGAGTTTCAAGAGTCAAAGAGAAGAAGAATATAATTTGCCTCTGGATAATTAAAAAGGAAAAAAAGCATCACAACCTTCTGAATTTCATAAATTATTGAAACAAATGCATTTTGCTCTTATGTTTTTTTGACCAAATTCTCCAAATTAAATAATGCTGTCAAAATTAGAAATAAGCACAGTATTTTACTAATAAGTTTTCTGGTTAATTCAGGTATAGTACATTGAACATAATCTAATACTTTCTTTCGTAATTTGCAACCTTGAAAGGTCTTCTGATCATGCTGATCATCAGTGATCTTCTGGGGCAGCATGAAGACTAAGACTGAGTTGAACTTGAATGGACTTCACTACTAAGGTGAACAAGGCAAGTGCTGAAAAACAAATCCACTTAATTAATGGTTATGGCGAGTTAGAATTTAAGTTATTAGGCTTTTAAATAAAATAACAATTTTAAACTTTGCATTTTAATTACTTTATCCACTTCACCTCCTAGACCTGGCCTCACTAGCCTTAAAACTTTATTTTATGCCTTTATAATATGCTTTTATTAAAAAGCTTGAGAAGTTTAGCATATCTTTGATATATATAATGAAGATCTGACATATTGAGAAAAGCTATCTTTTCTGAATACTCAAAACATTCTATTACTCAGAACTTTTGCAACTTTATAAAGGAAGCACAAAGAAATCTGGAATAACGGCTAGATCCCCCCCGAAACATGCTGGAGTCAGGTTCTGCAAAATCCTGAGGCATTTTCTGACTCCTCAAAAGCCAAAATACAATACATTTGGTTAAATTTTTAGAGGAAATTAATTTGGCTATAGTTATTGGAAAATTAATAATCTATCAATTATATATGGAATACACACACAGATGAATATTTGGTTTGCACTTTTTTCAATCAGTCCAGATAAGAGTTCACTATATTTGTATTCATTCTTATTATTATTTTAGACACAGGATCTTGCTCTGCCACTCAGGCTGGAGTGCAATGGCATAATCAGGCATAATCATAACTCACTGCAGCCTCAAACTCCTGGGTTCAAGTGATTCTCCCACCCCAGCCTCCCATGTAGCTGGCACTACAGGCATGCACCACCACACCCAAATAATAGTTAAAACTGTTTTTTTTCTTTTCTTTTTTTACTATATTTTAAGTTCTAGGGTACATGTGCACAATATGCAGGTTTGTTACATATGTATACATGTGCTGTGTTGGTTTGCTGCACCCATTAACTTGTCATTTACATTAGGTGTTTCTCCTAATGCTATCCCTCCCCCATGCCCCCACCCCACGACAGGCCCTGGTGTGTGATGTTCCCCGCCCTATGTTCAAGTGTTCTCATTGTTCAATTCCCACCTATGAAAGGATCTCACGATGCTATCCAGGCTGGTCTCCAATTTCTGGCCTTAAAAGATCCTGCCAGTTCAGCATCCCAAATTGCTGGAATTATAGGGTGTGAGCCACTGTACCCAGCTCCTCTATTCATAATTTTAATCACTAACACCAAACCCTCCTCTCCACAACTATCTACCATAATGTAGTTGAAAAGATGAGTGAATTGTTCAGTAAAATGTGCTAAGTTTCTGATTTGCCATGAAAAACTGTACACACTATCCTGGAAGTAAAAGATCTAAGAAGAAAACCCAAATTAATCCAGGACCAGGAAAAAAGCACAGGGTATATAATTTCACCCAATAGCAAGTAAAATCTCCAAACTACACGTAAAATTTTGCTGACTGGATTGAGGCAAAAGATTAAAAAAAAGCAAGCAAAAGTTGTGTGTGTTTTTTATGTAGTAAAAAAAATTGGATAATCATATGCTCTGCTCCACTAGGAAAAAATAACAAGATTTAAAATTGTTGTAATAAGGCAGTGGTTAAGAGTACAACTACGTTATGTAATTATCATAGTTATACAATTAGCCAATGTGAATTACTACACTTATTAAAGGGACAAAAATGACTCTGCTTAGCAGATATAGATAAGTTATAGTAAGGTTTATAGGCTGAGAATAAAATTATGTCTGTTTTGCAATAAAAATGATTTTAAATAGAAAATAATAAATAACGTGAGTGAATATGCAAGTGTAAATAATTAGTTTAACTTTTATAGAGGGCAAGACCTCAGTTTTATTATCAATAGTACATCATATTTGTGTCAGCTCTGTACAACCATAGCCCTCTTTAGTTAAAGCAAACATTTGGTGTGTCATTATGGATTTAATGTCTACATAAGCACATTCCTTTTTTTTTTCTTTTTTGCCTTTTGCACTAATGCAGAAAGAACCAAAACAATTTTCAAAATCTTTTGAACCAATTGTTATTTTATGTTTTGACACAGGGTCTCCCTCTGTCACCCAAGCTGGAGTGCAGTGGTGCATCTCAGCTCACTGCAAACCTCCGCCTCCTGGGCTCAAGTGATCCTCCTGCCTCAGCCTCCCAAGTAGCTGGGACTACAGGCACAAGCCACCATGCCTAATTTTTGTATTTTTTGTAGACATGGGGTTTCACCATGTTGCCCCGCTGGTCTCAAACTCCTGAGCTCAAGCGATCCACCAGCTTTGGCCTCCCAAAGTGCTGAGATTACGGATGTGAGTCACTGCACCCAGCCCCAATTATTATAAATAGTCTTTTCTTCAAGCCCTAGTCAAAAGCTTGGGAGATATACTCAACATCTCCCCACACTGAATCAATTGCTAAGACCTGTGAATTCTATAACCTAAATGCTTCTCAAATCTGTTCATTTGTTTCCCTTTCTACTACCAATATTCCAGTCCAAGTTACCCACATTTCTCACCTCAATTCTGTCAACAGGCCTCTAACTGGCCTCTCTTCTTATGTCTTACTCTGAACCAGCCATAGCACTCTAATATAACCATGTCAGTCCTAAACTTCTCACGGCTCCTAAGGATAATTTCCATTATCCTCTCCTTGACCCACAAGCCTACATAATCTGGCCCCCAACCCACTCCCTAGCTTTGTTTCCGGAGAACTTTGTTATTCAAGTACTTCCCACCTTTTCCCAGATTCTTCAATGTGCGATTCTGCTTCCTCCCTTAAGGCTTTCCCACTTCCCCTAAGCAGTTGCATACTCAGCTTAATGGTCACTTCCTCAGAAAAGTTCGCTTTGATATTTATCAAGATCAGGTCAATAATTATGTGTACCATATACCAGCCTGCTGTATAATTATCACAATGCTAATTATTTGTTTACATATCTATTATCCTTGCCTCCCCTGCCCTGCATGCACATCTCTCCTACACACACACACACACACACACACACACACACACACACACAAACTCTGCATGAGGGCAGAGACCATGTCAGTCTTGTTCTCTCCGGGATCTCCAGCCCCAAGAACAATTTATACTATATACAGTTTAAATGTCCACCAAACTATTGTATAGTCTCACTCCTGGGGAAAAAACAAAGATGCTCCATAAGTTAGGTGTTGAGAGCCAAGGATGGCTCCATTAAAAAATAAACCTGGTTAGCCGGGTGTGGTGGCTCATGCCTGTAATCCGAACACTTTGGGAGGCTGAGGCAGGTGGATCACTAGGTCAGGAGATCGAGACCATCCTGGCTAACATGGTGAAACCCCGTCTTTACTAAAAATACAAAAAATTAGCCGGGCGTGGTGGCGGCTGCCTGTAGTCCCAGCTACTCGGGAGGCTAAGGCAGGAGAATGGTGTGAACCCAGGAGGCGGAGCTTGCAATGAGCCAAGATCGCACCACTGCACTCCAGCCTGGGTGACAGAGCGAGACTCAGTCTCAAAAACAAAATAAAAATAAAAAAATAAGCCTGGTTAAAGAAATGCAGGAATGAAACCATCTTTTCTGAAAGGTTCTTGGCCTTGCTTACCCTAAAAGTCTTATTCTGAGCATCATTAAATTAGGGACACTAATAGCTCCTAGACATCGTTCAAAATGTTGTAGGAACATCCTCTTAAAACAATTTTGATGAAAACACTTTCTAAACTATAAAGAGCTGTGCTCTACAAATGTAAGTTACTACTGCGATGTGTGTATATAAATGTTGATTTGAAGATGTATTTAGATATAATTATAAATATTTATATTTCCCCAACTGTGCTGTGATTTTTCTCAAGGGTAGAGTTTGTGTCTTCTTTTTGTGAAGGAAAAATTGTCTTTGTTTTTCAAAGCTAGAACAAGTAAGGACTTCTTTTCTTGATCTTACCCAGTAATGAGTATACAATGGCTGCCTAAAAATGCTTCATGAATAAGAGTTCAATGGTCTTTAGTAATCAGGGAGCAAGAAGCCAGGCATAGTGACAGGCCCTGCAAGGGGCAGCTAGCAAACAGATTACACACAGCATCACCAAGGAAAGCTTGGCCATCACTCTGCACTTTGCATTTAAACACACTCACAGATTGATGCAGTGATGCCAGTTCCGAGTATGAAACACTCATGATTTATAGAAGGATTTATATAGGAAGGGTTTTATCTCTGTAATTTTTCTCAGAAGCCCAGTCAAATGGCAACCAGCAATCTTTTCTTGATATCCAGGATTAAAATTTACAGATTTAGCAACAGAAACATGAGTATGTTATATAGCCACTTATTTCAGATGAGTTCATAATTATTACTTCTAAGTGCCAAAATTTTTCAAAAGAGTAACTTTTTTTGCCTCCAATAAAAAATTTAATTATACTAATATAAACTTAGCATTTAACAAGGAAAGAAAAATATGAACAATACAAAACCACTGAATCAAAACAGTATGGTATTGGCATAAGAATAGTCAGAGAGATCAGTGGAATAAACTAGAGAAACCAGAAAAAGGCAATAGCAGGAATTTAATATATAGAAAGGTACAATTTCAACTGAGTGAAGAAAGGATAATTTATTTAAAAATAACAATGAAACTAGTGGCTATCCTTCTGAGACAAAAGAAATCTCATGTACCAAAGTTCCAATTTGCTTAAAAATTTAAATATGAACCTAAATCAATAAAAATATTCAGAGAAACTTTAGCAGACTGCATGTTCAACCTAGAGGTTAAAGATAGAAATATCTGAATGTATAAATCTTACACTCTTTTATATGACAAATAATTCTATAAACAAAACCCACTGCCAAATACTATATTAATTTCATAATCCAGATGATACAAAAAGTTTTAAAATCTAGATCTACAAATAGCTTTTCAAATTGATTTAAAAAAAAAACAAGACATACCAACTACATTGATCAACCTTGAAAATATTTTGCTAAGTGAAAGAACAGATACAAAAGGTCATCATTTACATGAAATACCCGGAATGGGTAAATCTCCAGCAACAGAAAGCAGAATGGTGGTTGCCAGTGGTTTTGGGGAAGAGGAATGAGGAATAACTGTTAATAGGTACAGTATTTCCTTTTCGGGTGAAAAATAATTTTTGGAACTAGATGTAGGTGTGGTCACACAACATTACAGATATACTAAAAACCACTGAACTGTTCACTTTTAAATGGTTAGTTTTATGTTATGTGAATTTCATCTCAGTGTTTAAAATAAGACAACATACTACCCAACAGACGTACAAAGCATATGCATACACATCTTACAAACTAGTCCTAATGGCCAATAAAATTATAAAAAGATGTTAAGCCTCTCTACCAGACAGAAAAGTGCAAATCAGAATACCATGAGATATCTTATGCTATCAAATTAGAAATAATTAAAAGGAGAAGTAACATCTACTTCTGGTGAAGACTCAGGTAAATGGCTGTATTTCAACAACTAGCTGCTACAAATATAAACTGTTACAGAAGTTTTTGAAAGTAGTTCAGAAATATCTATAAAATTAAAACTATATAAATTAGGTATGCTGGCTCACGTCTGTAATCCCAGCACTTTGCAGGGCTGAGGCTGGAGGATCCCTTGAGCCCAGGAATTTAAGGCAGCAATGAGCTATAATCATGCCACTGCACTCCAGCCTGGGCATCAAAGTGAGACCTCGTCTAAATTTTAAAAATTAATTATAACTAATTAAACTATATATAACCTAGTCATAGCAATGCTATTCCTATGAATCAATCTCAAAGATAAAACCATCAATAAGTAAGAATGTATGTTCAAATATGTTCACGTAAACACAAAGAATTGGAAACAAAGAAAATGGCTTCAATAAGGAAATGGTTGAATATCAGCTGATTTCAAGGGATTTTTCCCAATGTCAAGTGACAACATGAAGAGAAGTCTATATAACATGATTCCATTTTTCTAAAGCAAAGGAAATATATATGTTTATATATGAATGTGGGAAAGTCATGGAAGAGTACATAGGGGCCATTACCACTAATGACAGAAGGGGGAAAGACAGTATGTAGATATTCTCTTATCTGAGGAGGAGAAAAGAGAGAGGAAAACAGAGGAAAAGAAAAACAAAAAGAAAACCCTGTCTTTTAATATTTATAGTGTCACTCTAAGCAAGTACAAAGTAAAAATCTAAGCGCTCGGCAATAAAAGTCCTGAAGCAAAGAGACCCCTGGTCCCATCTGGGTGTAAGAAGTCCACAATGGGACACATGGAAAGGTTTCCGCTATTTATTTTTTCAAAACCTCCCTTGGCCACAGTGATTATGGATTGGTTTTTTAAACTGCTTTTTAGAAGGTAGAATGTGAGATTTGATATCAGAAGCCACTGTACATCTTGTACGCTTAAATAAAGCTTCCTCCCCTTATCAGCAGTAAGACTTTAAGAAAGTTATTTAAATTTTATAATCCATAGTTTCTTCATCTGTCTATCTATGCCTTTCAAATAATAGTACCTAATGGACAGGATGTTGTCAGAATTACATTAGGTAATGCACCTACAGGTTTTATCACAATGCCTGGCACTTAGTGAGCTTTCCATCAATGAAAGCTGGTAAAAATGGAGTAAGAAGCCAAAAATATAGATAACTCCAAATCCAATACTTTTTCCACTACCCTTGCTCATCTTCCATTACTGGAATTTCAGGAGTTCCCCAATTAAAAATCTACCAAATGAAATGGTCTTGTTTTCTTGAGATTATAAAGGAACACTCTTTCTGTTATGCATGAATATTAGGGCATCTCTCCCTAGAAAAATACAATAGGATTATATTATCAGTGACTCTAGTATGAGAGTGTTTTTCAAGGTGTTTTAATTTTTTTCCCTTTTTTTAAATATTAAGAACTCCATGCAGTCTCCCTATAAAATTTGTACAATACCGTGTAGAATGGGTATAGTCATAATAACGGTCTCATCACAGTGCTGTAAACCCTGTAGTGGCTTACATCTCACTGAAAGTCCTGATGACAGCTTTCAAGAGTGGATTCCCCCAGGATCGGGCTCCCCATTACTGATCTAACCTCATCTCTAACTAATCTCCCCCAACTCATCTTTCGCCCTCAGCCACACTCGCCTCCTTGGTATTCCGTGAGCATGTTCGGCCCTCCGCCTCAGGGTCTTTGCACTCACCTCTCCCTCTTCCTGGAATGCTTTTTGCCCAGATATCCATGTGGCTCCATCTTTCTCTTCTCTCTGAGCTTTGCACAAAGGTCACCCTCTTATTCCCTAACCTGCCTATCTAAAATTTCAGCAAAACAAAACTAAACTTGAAAAATAAACAAAACCTCTTGGCATTTTATATCTCCCTATTCAGCTTTATTTTACTTATTTATCTTATTCCTTATCTGTCTTCCCTTCTCAAACCTGTTATTGTCTGTATCCTCCGTTACAATATAAGGCAAGAATTTTTGTCTATTTTCTTCTATTCTGGGTTTTTGTTGTTGTTGTTTTAATTAGACAGGGTCTTGTTCTGTCACCAGTCTGGAGTGCAGTGGTTTGATCTCAGCTTACTGCAGCCTTGACCTCCCAGACTCAAGTGATCCTCCTACTTCAGCCTCTTGAGTAGCTGGGCCTGCAGGGATGTGTCACCACGCCCAGCAAATTTTTATATTTTTTGCAGAGATAGGGTTTTGCCGTATTTCCCAGGCTGGTCTTGAACTCCTAGGCTCAAGCAATCCTCCCACCTCAGGCTCCCAATGTGCTGGGATTACAGGCATGAACCACCTTGTCTGGCCCCTCTTCTGTATTTCTAGTACCTATATAAGTGACACATCACAGGCATTTCATAAATATTTGCCTAATAAATAATAAGCATTGTTTAAAAATTTCATTGACATAATAGATATTATATGTATACATACATGTAACATTACATATGTACAAACACACAAGTATAACACAATCATGATTAGTAACTCACGTAAAATGTAAAGAATAACATGTAACAAAGACCCCCTCCTTAACCTAACTTTAATCAGGCTCCTCTGAGATGTGTACTCATCTAGGCTTGACCTTGGTCTTTCTTCTCTCTCCTTGTACAATCCAGTTTGAGCAAGAATCCTGCTAAGTCAGTGTAGGGAAACCTCCTTACCCTTGGTGTCTAACCACCCTGGATATCTTATCACCCTGGCCTGCCTTCAGCAACAATTCTGTTGAGCTGCTCTCGTAAGAATCTCTCACCCCTAATGTCTCCACTTAGTAATTTTCCATCCACTGATCCCCACCCTGCTCACCCTGCTCACCCTGCTCCTTGCCTATAAATCCCCACTTCTCCTTGTTATATTTGGAGTTGAGTTCAGTGTCTCTCCTCCACTGCAAGACCCCATTACAGTGGTCTCTATACCTATCACGATGCCTACCCCCCTTGAATATAGTCAAGAATAAAGCATAAGATTAATGAATTAACCAGGAGAGTTAAATATAATCTTCATATTGTAGAGGTATCACAAAAAGGAAATGATATTTGTGGACTATAGGGGTTTATGGGACTGAGCTTTAAAAAACAGCATCTGATCCAAGAGTAGTAGCTCTTAATAGTATGAAGTTATCTCTAATTAAATAACCCAGATGGAACAAGATGTTACAAGTGAAAGATGTCCTCTTAATCCTGAACTTCAGATTCTACCATAGAAACACATTCCCTAGAATAATTAATGTTGCCCTATAGCTGCTACTTAGTACAGTTTGGGTCCTGACCATAGGAGAGATGACAGGGCAGGCATCTCTCACGGCAATGAATAGATGGCACTGCCACACTGTAATAAAACAGAAGTTAATTCTCAGAGAGATCTAAAATTTTGACTACAGTATGAAACATACTCACTAAAAGAGGAAGAAAAAAATTATCCTTATAGGAATTCATATTTTCACAAGTTTGAGGTGAGACATTTTCATTACCATCAGATATAAGAAAACATGAGATCTTATAAAGTCAATTTTAAAAACAAGACCATGTCTGCTAATTCAGGAAATGTGAATTTGAATACACATACTCAGGCTGAGTCAATCAATCAACTTCTGTTTACCTAGCAGCCACCTGGTGGCCAGCTCTTTCCTGAGCACTGTGAAAGACACAAAGGAAACTTTTGACATGATCTTTTTTTTTTTTGAGACAGGATCTCACTCTGTCACCCAGGCTGGAGTGCAGTTGCACATCTCAGCTCACTGCAGCCTCTGCCTCCCAGGCTCAAGTGATCCTCCCACCTCAGCCTCCAAGTAGCTGAAACTACTTGTACACGCCACCATGTCTGGCTAATTTTTGTATTTTTTGTAGAGATGGGGTTTCACCATGCCACCCAGGCTGGTCTCAAACTCCTGGGCTCATGTTACCTGTCTTCTCTGGCCTCCCAAAGTGCTGGGATTACAGGCATGAGCCACCATACCCAGCCAATCCTTTCTTTCAAAAGAACTGCAATTTATTTAGCTGGGAAGATAAAACAGTCATGAAATAAGTGAAGAACAATTAAGCTTTGCCAGCATCATTACAGTAGAGCAGATTTTGTCATCTCCATGGGGAAGGTGTGATCTGAAGTGAGCCCAGATGGCTGGGATTGGAGTAAAGAGCTGGGGAAGCTGGAGAAGCTGCAGTAAGGCACTGGAGGAGGAAGGGAGCATGTCTCATGAAAGGGGCCCAGGAATAAGGAAGGACACATGGGTGAAATGAAATTGTGCAGGACCTTAAAATCTAGAATTTGGATTATGTGCCCATCAAATGGAGAAACATGAAGATTGAAATCTGATATTCTGCATTACTGTTCCACAGTCACCTCTCTTCAGGAGACACAGACCTCAGATTTCTTTAGTTTGAGATGACAGCTACTTGGCTTTTCCAAATCCTCTAAAAACAGTACAGGCAGGAAGTTTGCTAGGACTATTACTTCAACCAAAACTTGTTTCTTCAAACCACAGTGATTTTCCACTGTTTATACTTGTCACATTGTAATGTGTTTCTCCTTTTTCTTAGCTGTTGTTGATTTCACCTGACGCAATCAACAGTAATAAAAATCTTCGAAGATGTCCAGTGTTGGCCAACCTTTGAGCCTATCCTGACTCAGACATGGGGTGTTTGGATATATCCCTCCCTCTGGCCAGGGTCCCTCGAGTGTTCCCTCTGACACGCAAACTATTTCCTCAAACCTGTCATCTTTTTCCAGGCCATATGACTATCCTTCTGTCTCAACTTACAGACAGTATTCCAGCTCCTTGGTTTGTTTCTTCCCCACTGGCACTGACACCCTGCCTGAACTCCAGCTAATCTGCCTGGGGTCCTGGACCTGGTTCTCTGACCGCTATTATGCTCCTGGTGCCTGGACTCTTCTTCTATACTGACATTCTCTTTTTCAGTACAGCTAGATCTGTCTGGAATAATGATAATTGCAAATATTGCCATTAATATGACCTATGCCAGAGGTTCTTGCTGCCACAGCTTCCCATCCAAAGAGGAGATCCCACAGGTATCCTTGCCAACCTGAATTTTTGGATTCCAGTTGAACAGATGCCCAGATCTATGTGGTAAATACTATGATGTGCCATGCAGGTCTGCCTTCAATAAAAGACCTGTTGTGCTCTCTGCTGGGCATGCTGTCAGCAGACAGGCTTCCGCTGTCAGGGCTTTCAGGGATCAACGCAGTTCCGAAGAGGGGACTTGCTCAAATTCATACTCCTTCTTGGATCAGCCTGTATACAACGACTGACCACTTTGAAACTATAAATATCTGCACACCCTGGTCCAACTCTGAGAGGCTATCCTAGTTTTGGAGCTCCCATGAGGTCATCGAAAGTGGATATTAAGACTGTATCACAGCTTGACTTCTCCTCCTGTCCAGTCTTGATTGCACAAGTGTTGATCCCCAGGCATCCCTTATAAACATCCTGCACACAAAACGCTGTCTCCGAGTTTGTATCCCAGGGAACCTAACTCACACCACACTGCAACTGGTTTTTCCCTAAAGCATATGCCACGTACATTTTGTCTCACTCCCCTTTTGACCTCAGTTCACTGTTAAGGCACGCCTTTGGTTGAGATCATGATCATTTTTAAGCAAAATTTTGGGGGATTTTTATGGCCAATATTCTCAAAATCCCAAAATCATTTTTCTTCTAAAAATTCTTAATCTAGAAATGGTTGCATGCACATCATTAGAGGATCTGTTATAATTTCAGGTACCTTCAAGTCAAAAATTAATCTTTTGATAAAAATCATTGTATATTTGCATGATTTTAGCCTATTTACTTATTGTAATTGAACCTAAATATGAAAGATTTAATAATACTTAGCTTGAAGTAGGAGCCACTATCTCCTTTATCTAGGATACAGCAGTATTCATTGGTAATTACGTGGTTCTCAATGGAAAACACCAGGGGTCTTTTTGGAAAATGTGGGAACCTTTTTGGTTGTTACAATGATGGAGGGGGTCTTTTTGGCATTTAGCAGGCAGAGGCCAGGGATGCTAGGTGTCTTAGAATAAGAAAATCAATCCCATATACAACAAAAACTGACCTATATCCTGAATAATTTTCTGTTATCTTGAAAAACATTCCTACAGTGGAAAAATCCATTAATAATTATTATGCAAAATGACCCATTTTACATATAAACACAAAGCATCTTTTAAAATTAAAAAATAAATGCATTTTGCCAAAAGTTTAACATAAACAGAATTTTCTGGAACTACAACTACCATGTAACTAAGGGAAGATTATATCCTGTTTTTTATAAATGTACCAAGAATTATTAGTCATTTGGTAATTCACTTCACCTGGTAGCCAATATACCACAGCTCTACCAGCGATGGTCACAGGCATAGCAATCATACACAGGCAAGCCCTGCCAACTTTGTTCCATCTTCCGATCCAGTCCCACCATGCATTTACAACCTGAGATACGGATTATTTTATTATAAATCACGTTCCCTTTTCTTATCTTTCATAACAATTTGGTGAATTACATTAAGTTTTCAAAATATTTATGTGTGTAGCAAGTTATGTTAAATATGAATTTAATCTCAGGATAGTAAGTGGAGTTACAAAATGTTTATAATGAAAAGAGATTATTGGCTCAAATAAGGTTGAGAAACATTCATGCAGAATACTTTACCAGTTGTCAAAGGAGTCAGTTTATATCTTTATCAAATAAAGCTTTTGGAGCAAAGAAAATATAAGTCTGTGATCGCAAAATACTAACCCTAAAATAGATCCATAATCACTCTTCATATTTTAATTCATGTTCATTAAAACATGACAATAAACTGCTCAAGTGAAACAGAAATAAAAGCAACTACAAAATTGCCAAATACTCTTCCTCATATTCCTTTTCTGTCCATATTTTCTAAAGGAGAAGGTAAATGTATCTCCCTACAGAGACAATGTTTTATTTGAGCTTTTTAAGTCAGATTTTTCAGTTTTATTATTATTTTTTTGACACAGGGTCTTGCTCTGTCGCCCAGGCTGGAGTGCAGTGGCACAGTCTTAGCTCACTGCAACCTCCACCTCCCAGGTTCAAGCAATTCTCGTGCCTCAGCCACCTAAGTAGCTGGGATCACAGCACCACCACACCTGGCTAATTTTTGTAATTTTAGTAGAGACAGTGTTTCACCATGTTGGCCAGGCTGGTCTTGAACTCCTTACCTTAAGTGATCCACCTGCCTCGGCCTTCTAAAGTGCTGGGATTACAGGCATAAGCCACTGCACCCAGCCAAAGTTAGAAACTTATATATTTCAAATGATTTTTAAAATACATTAGTAATATAAACTTTATGCGGTGCCAGATCAGACTAATGGCTTTCATCTAAAAAATTATTTGATAAGACAAAGTTCCAAAGTAAATGCAAACACTACTGTAGCTCTCAAGCCATTGAG
Organism: Nomascus leucogenys; assembly: GCF_006542625.1. Taxonomy (NCBI): domain Eukaryota; kingdom Metazoa; phylum Chordata; class Mammalia; order Primates; family Hylobatidae; genus Nomascus; species Nomascus leucogenys. The sequence goes on along the minus strand of NC_044394.1, from coordinate 22,967,448 downwards.
CCTATGAAAAGGGCTAAATCCCAAAGTTTTCCCTCTCATATTACCATACATATGCTACTATTAAAAAATCAGTAAGACTGTTTAATTAAAAATTACATGCTTGCTGTTATTGCAGCATACAAAGGCCTTCCTTGTAAAATAAAACACACCTCTCTGTGCTTTCAACTTCGGCTAATATGTAATAGTAATGTTAATGTATGTAATAATAATTTTAATGTAATTTTAAATGATATCTATAATAACTTCTATTGTAAATAATATTTCTGAAAGTTTAAAGTATTTCTGTCTTAAAAACCTGTCAGGGTAGAAACATTTATTGCTATTTTATTTTATTTATTTATTTTTGAGACAGAGTTTCACTCTTGTTGCCCAGGCTGGAGTACAATGGTGTGATCTCGGCTCACTGCAACCTCCACCTCTCAGGTTCAAGCGATTCTCCTGCCTCAGCTTCCGGAGTAGCTGGGATTACAGGCATGTGCCACCACGCCCAGCAAATTTTTTGTATTTTTAGTAGACACAGGGTTTCTCCATGTTGGTCAGGCTGGTGTCGGATTCCCGACCGCAGGTGATCCGCCTGCCTCGGCCTCCCAAAGTGCTGGAATTACAGGCATGAGCCACTGTACCCTGGCCATTATTGCTATTTTATAAATGTGGTCAAGAAGGATGCCCTGGCCATTTAAAAACAAAAAAGCAAGGACAGAGCTGGAGACAAAGCAGGCACTGAATGTTCACCTTGGTCCACTTGGTCTCATCACAACTTCTGAAAGTTAAGAAACACTATGCCTAGAAAGTACTGTATTCGCATTTTGTTTTGAAATTCAAGAAGAAGAAAAAGTGAATGAGAGATGTGAAGAAGTGAAGAAGAAAAAGTGAAAAGAGATGAAGCAAAGAAGGTAGAAAAAGAACAATTTCTCTTACTTGAAAAACTTCTTGTATTCTTAACATACCATTTTTAACCTCAGAATAATCTGTGGTTGCCATATTGCCCAATTATGTATGTTGTATCTGTTTGTTTCATAAATTCCTTTCTGCTGTTCCCTTTGTATCCAAGAGTGTTTTTAGGTGTGAAGAGATATGCTTCTCTGAAACACCCTTTTACTCTCCATGGCCTATTATTCTCCCTAAAAACAATTATTTCTGATGCTGTACAGAAGTATTTTAATCTCACCTTGATGTTGGTCATAGACCTTTGCTTCAATAAAGCCACAGAGGAAAACACTGTATTTACTCTTACAATACTATCATTCCTTCTCCTGGTCCTCTACTGTGAGTATGCAAACACAGACATTTTTGTCACTATATTGCCTCTCTCATCCACTCCACACACATAAACCTTCCCAATTTTCTCTAAGAGAAGAAGGAACTTACATATTAATCTTCAGTAGTAGTCTTTATTAAATCATGTGATTCTTTTTCCTTTAAGGAGGAATAGATTCATTCAGTTACTCAGCCATCAGAGGCGATGTTAGTTGGTGTATACATTTTATGAAATGTTCTCCTTGCATTCTGCAGTTCTTCTTGTTCTTTAAAAGCGGGGAGAAGGCCTGATTAAAGCAAAAGGACAGTTCGAGGTGGTACCATAGTCGACACTAATTCATTATTAAATAAATACTTTTTGAGTATCTACTATGTGCCAGGAACACTATTATTACCTGCTTATTACCGTATTGCAGAGATGAGCAAAAAATAGACTTAGCCCTTGTCCTCATAGACATTGATGAACTAATTAAACCAAGAAAGGCATTCTACAAACTGTGGTTCGAGATGTCATGTGAGACCATCGAAGAGCATTATGTGCCTTTGAGGAATCAAAGGCTTCCCAGGGGAAGTGAAGAATGAACTGCTGACTAAGGTCAAGTAAGAGGTGACCAGGTAAAAGGGGGAAGGATTACAGAGAGAAAGAGTTCACCTCAGAAGGAGGGAAAACGTCTCAATGGCTACATAGCAGGAAAACAAAAGGCAGTGAGTCAGGGAGTGGTGTAACTGGAGGCTGAAGTAATAAGTAAGGTTTGGATTACACAAAGCCATATGGGGCTGGGAAAGGCTTTTGGTCTTTATTCTTGCAGCATATGGAAATCAGAGGAGAATTTAATTACATGTAAATGGTAGGGGAGTAGCTTAAGAAGTAAAAAAGCCCTACCCAGTTTATAAAAGCAATTATAGATAGTGCATTTAAGAAACATTTTACAAATAAATGCAAGGTAATCATTATGGAAAACTTTTAATAATTATCTAACTAATCATCATGCTTCACAGTTTCATTTCAACAGCCATGATTTATTCCATGAGGCTAAAGAAAAAGAGAAAGAAAATAACGAAAAAACCTGAATAGAAGTGTATAAATTATGTAAATTGAATTAAATTAAATGAATTAAAGAGTAAATAAATTATGTGTATGCATTTATATTAACATAACAAAATAAATTATTTAATTTAATAAAAAACTATTCCACATTAAAATATAACACAAACATATAAAACCAAAATTTTATACACTCATAAACTAATTTTTGCTACACAGATTAGAATAAAGAGCAGATTCGGAATATCAAGATTTAAATCCATGAAGTTTCTCTGTGTTTTCAATGTCATCACTTTTCTCCTTATCTAGGTCAGAATTATTCACAGCAACATAAAGAAGTAGACTTATTTGTTAGATGAATTAATAAACTTTCTCAAATGTTTAATATATGATAAATCAATCTAGGTAACTTCTAAATACTGTCCCTATTATAATAGCTGCTGTTAATAACACATTGAAGAAAAGCAAGGCACAAATGTTTGCCTTTTCTGTGCCTCCAGGCAGATAGGGAATCCACACTTACGAGGGGAAGGAGGGAAGCTCAGTTTCATTCCACTATTGATCTATCAGACAAGAACTTAATCAATCTTCTTTATAAGCTACTAAAGCCAAGCTCCATAAATGAACTCACCTGATGCATTCAACATTGATTGTCTCTTTCTAAGAACTGAATATGTCAGTCTTATCTACTACTACAGCTGTGATTCAATTTTTAAGGGACAAGATTTTTCCTTCATTAGTTTTCCCAAAATGCTCCAATTAAGAAAAAGCATTTTTGATAGTGGCCCATGGTAAATGACTAAAACAAAATGAAGACCATAACCCTCAATTTCAGTCAAAGCCTCTGGAGAAAATGAGAGACCAAAAGCATATGTTCATCAAAGGAAATTCAGCACTAGTCCCAAGATCCTGTTCTAGCGTGAATTCTGAAAAATGCTCTGGCAGCATGAAACTAATGTTGAGACCTTAAGCTCAGATAAATCTTGGAAATTCAAAGGGAAACTCAATGCAGTTGTAAATCTGTCTTTACTGCATATACATTTCAGCAGAAGCTTCTATATGGAGTATTAGGTTATATGACATCCCATTCAGCATCTAACTGCCTCATAAATATAGGCAGCAAGGTCATTTTATATTTACAGGGCAACTCCAAAAATGCTAGATGCTATGCAGTGGGGGCAGGAGGAGGGGGAGGCTCAAAATGCTCAGTTTATTAGGAAAGGTTAATAGCACAAATCCTCAATGACCAAAGAGAGTTCCCTTTGGCTCAGGTTTCTGGCTTCCATTTCTTCTTTCTAGGTCCCTTTACAGTCAAAAATTAAATACTGGGAGAAGCAACATTAAAGAGTTATCTCTACAGTGTTCTAAGGCTCTAGAGGGTATTTGCCCGCTTTAGTATGGAAATATTGCCTATTCTATTCCCTAATATAATACGAAGAACATTTCCTCTGGATGTGTTGTTAGCTTGGTTTTCTACGGTAAATGAGAGGGCAGAAAAGATTTATTCCCTACAACCCTACCCCTGACTTCTCCTTTATTTCTCTATATTCTCTGCAAATATATATAATATAACACAGCTCTATCATAGGCTGTTAGGTTTCCTTCACAAGGTCTGATTTTCTCAGGCTCCCCAAACATACTCACCTGAATCCTTGCACATGATTCCTAATGAATTCACCCACAGACAGGGATTATAGCAAAGTGCAGGAAGAAGTAAAGGGCCAAGAGCAACATTCCACTGTCTCCTCTAATGTCCCACCCAACTATCTTCTGGAAGCTTCTCTAAAACAGGTAACGAGGCCACGCTGAGGCGCCAAAAAGGCACTGGCTAGTGAAGCTCCTCCCTCAGTGTCCACCCACCTCCACTGCCCTTCAGCCTCCACCCCAGCAAAAGCATCAACCTCTCTGCTATTAAAGGTGCTAATGTATGTGTGCATTCCTTTAGAAACCCAGGGAGTTGAAGGCCTCAATATTTTCAGAATGCCTAACATATTCAGGAAGATGGGATGCAGTATGGGGTCTAATGTTTATTTATTGCAAAAGTCCAGAATAGCTGGAAGTCCATTAAGAGGATGTTTCAGCAGATATTAATTTGTAATTAATTTTCAGTGGTATTTATGAGAGAACCCTTTAATCAGCATAATTCAAACTTTGAAAATTGTAATATTAACTAGTATTAATTAAATAATAATTTATAACTTTCAATAGTTTTAATTATCTTTTGATTAAATTACCTGTTAGTCAATTCCACACTGCTTTTGATATTAATTAGCTAACTTAAACATGATCTACTGAAACTACTCCCCTGTGGATTAAGGCATATTGTCTAAACAGGTCAACACAGAGATACTTAAGTGTGACAATTTAGATTGCATGATTAGCAAAATTAATTGTTTAAGGCACTGGCTTTTTCATTCTCAATTTGCTAGCGGGTAAGGTCTTTAAAATATGCCCTGGGTTTCCCTAGGACCAAATTCCAAGACATCCCACATTCTGTTATTCCCCCTTTTCTCCTCCCCCGCTTCCTTCTCCATCCTGTTACAGAACATCCTAGTCTTCTGAGACCTAAATTAGTGTCAGCCTATTAATCAGCCAACAAAATATGTCAGAGGAAAATGAAGTTGCAACCCCCACCCCCCTCCACAGGCAGATCACTTTGCACCCTGTCTCAGTGCAGTGGAGCCAGGGACCTCAGCGCTACAGCCCAATTTAGGTCTCCTCTGTGCAGTGACAACCAGCCCAGACCTCATTTTTAAGATGTTAATATTTAATTTAAAGCCCCCTACCCACAAGTTCTCAAAGATAAGTGTCATTGACTCCACACATTGCTCTTGCGCATTCGCTGAGGCTGCGCTGCTCCCCACCCCCAGCATCCCACCCCAGAAATTAAGATATTTTTAAATGAGCCTTCTAAAATCAGCTATCAATGTGACAGTTTGTATTAATCATTCACATCATCAAGAAAAGCAGGGTATACATGACACAAATAAAGGAAGAGACAGATTTTATTTTTGTGATGTGGAATGGCAACCAAAAATACGGGTTTCAGAAGCTCCAACTGGCCCTCTTCTCTCAAGAAACATCACAAGATTATTGAATCTCCACACCAGCTAGTATGACATCACTTTATTCAAAGATAATCCTTATTTGGGGGACAAAATCTTCACTAAGAAGGTGTCATGGGCAGTTTTTACAAACCACAATACGCAAGTGGTCGTCTTTGGTTATTCATATTATAACATATTCTAAATAATTCCATCCTGAAACTCTCTATTTACAGTGATTAATGAGGATAATTTATATTTCAGAGACCTTGACCTGCTCCAGGGCAGTATCTGATATGAATGTCTGGTACCAGTGTTCAGAATACTGTAGTACTTGAACATGAAAAGCAACAGCAATAACATGAAATAAAAGGAACATTTGTTATGTCCAGAAATTTCACAGATAAACAGGAAAAGAAATCTGTTAAGGTCCAAGTGTTGGATGTAATTTCTGACTCGTGTGACATAGTTTTGCCATTTACTTATTTATTTTAGACACAGGGTCTCACTCTGTCGCCCAGGCAGGAGTACAATGGCATGATCATGGCTCACCGCAGCCCCAAACTCCTGGCTCAAGTGATCCTCCCACCTCAGCCTCCCAAGTAGCTGGGATTACAAGCACACCCCACAGCAACCAGCTAACTTTATTTATTATTTGTTTATTTATTTATTTTGAGACGGAGTCTCGCTCTGTCCCAGGCTGTAGTGCCGTGGTGGGATCTTGGCTCACTGCGACCTCCGCCTCCCATGTTCAAGCTATTCTCCTACCTCAGCCTCCTGAGTAGCTGGGATTACAGGTGCATGAAACCACACCCAGCTAATTTTTGTATTTTTAGTAGAGATGGGGTTTCACCACATTGGCCAGGCTGGTCTCGAACTGCTGACCTCATGATCCTCCCGCCTCAGCCTCCCAAAGTGCTGGGATTACAGGCATGAGCCACCACACCCAGCCACAACCACCTAACTTTAAAACAAAATTTCATAGAGATTGAGTGTTGCTATGTTGGCCAGGCTGGTCTCAAACTCCTGGGCTGAAGCGATCCTTACATCTAAGCCTCCCAAAGTGCTGGGATTACAGGCATGAGCCACTGTTCTCGGCCAGTTTTGCCATTTATATAAACTAACCCTATAAAATGTACAGATAATAAAGAATGGGGTAATACATAGTTTTGAATTATTTTTATATCTATTATACTTTTCTATAATTCATGGCCTAGTGATTTTCTTTCAGTTTAACATTTCAACGCTTATACTACACTTTTTTAAAAGGAATGAGTTGTTTGCTTGCTAGACACAATACAGAAAATTCTTTTTATCTGCATATTTGAAAAAGAAACAAGTTCTTTTTTTCCCAAAAAATTGATTTTAAGTGACTTGTAATTTTTTGAACAGTGTTAAACTGATTTTTGATGTATTTTTCTGTGCAAATGATTAATAAAATGTTTGATGCTAAGCAATTTTTGTATAAATACAAACGACAAGTTCTCAGTTATTTTGATAAAGGTCATGGGGGTAAGAGGAATAGGGGCAAATGACATGATGTGAATATTTTAGAATACACTATTTTATCTTTATTAAGCCCATGAACAGCAAAAAAGAGGAGTTATTTTTTTAAAAAAAGGTAATTCCCATTTGAAAATAATTAATCTAACATGCATCCAGATCTTCAGTTGCAAAGCACAAAGAGAAATCAGGCGGAACTCATTGTGAAAATATCACTTAAAGCTCAATCTCAGCTGGAAATAACATATATGTAATATGTGAAATATAAACAACCTAAGAATAACTGTAATAAATACAAGGAAATGAAGAAAACAACAAAATTTTGTTTTTTGTGGGGATTTTTGTTGTTGTTGTTGTTGTTGTTGTTGTTTAGACAGGGTCTCACTATGTTGCTCAGGCTGGAGTGCAGTGGTGCAATCTCAGCTCACTGCAACCTCCACTTCCTGGGTTCAAGCAAGTCTCCTGCCTCAGCCTCCCAAGTAGCTGGGATTACAGGCGCATGCCACCATGCCCGGCTAATTTTTGTATTTTTAGTAGAGACAGGGTTTCACCATGTTGGCCATGCTGGTCTCGAACTCCTGACCTCAGGTGATCCATCTGCCTTGGCCTCCCAAAGTGCTGGGATTACAGACATGAGCCACTGCGACTGGCCAACAACAAAGTTTTATTGAGCTGCAAAACAGGACTTGAATAAATGGAGAGACATATTTCTCTTGAATCGAAAGATTCATCATTGTAAAAAAAAAATGCAAAAACATTTCCAAACTAATAGCTCTACACAATTCCAGTTAAAACGTAACGTAACTGTTTTGAATTGGTTGTTCTCATGATCATCTGGCAAAACTAAGAAGAATCAGCAAGAATAAGAATTTGGAAAGAGGATTGGGGAACGAACTTACACTGTCAGTTATAAAATGTACCATAAAACTACAATGGTTAAAGCAGTAGGATGCTGGTTTCAAAACACCAATTAGATAAAGAGATAAAACACATTCCTGAAAACAGATACAAACATTAGTAAATGCTAGTATTACAATGGTGGCACTTCTATCATTATAATAGAAAGGAGTAAGGTCCTGGGATCCCTGGGGGGAAAAAATGGAGGTACTTATGTCACATCCTATTAAAAAGAAAATTAATTCCTCAAATAATCCAACCTATTTTTTCATCAAGTGCCTCTATATTCTAGGCACTAGTTCTACTTCCCAGGTATAGACTAGTTTAAAAAATAAGAAGAGAGAAAGAAAAGTTCTTGACTTACAAGATCTCACATTCTGGGGCAGTCAGACATATTGGGGCAGCCAGACAATTAACCAATCAATCAATTAACCAATAATATTATTTTAAATAGCAATACGTACTATGAAAAAAACTAATCTAGAGTGAAAGGGCAGAATAATAGAAGGTAGACCCATTTGAGATAGGAGGGTAAGGCAGGGCTTTTCTGAGAAGCTGATATTTGAGAGGAAATCAAGGTAGAGTAAAAGCACAAACCATGTGTACTTGAGGGGAGAACCTTCCAGGTAGAGGTAACTCTGAGAAGAGCTTTCTTGCGTTCAGTAGTTGAAGGGGGCCAGCTGGGTGGAACACAGAAGAGTGGTGGGAAACAAGGGTGGACAGGAAACCTGGAGCAAGATCAGGCAAATCTCCATAGGCCATAATGGGGGACTTAGCATTTTGTTCTAAGTGTGATGTGGAAGTCATTGGAGGCTTTTGAGCAGCAGAGTGCCATAATCTAGTTTAAATGTTGAAAGATGTACTGTTTTGTGAAAAGCATACTATCAGGAACCAGGGTAGAAATAAGGAGACCTGTTAGGAGCACTTGCTGTGATCCAGGTGGGAAGTGTGATGACTTGGGACATGGTGGTGGAGACAAAGTGATGATAAATGGTTGGATTAGGACACACTCTGAAGGCAAAACCAACAGGATTTGCTTATGTATTACATGTGGGATGTAAAACAAATTATCTAAATGATGCAAAAACAAAATAACTAAAACAATATCATCATTTTTTTTTTTTTGAGATGAAGTCTTGCTCTGTTGCCCAGTGCAGTGGCATGATCTCTGCTCACTGCAACCTGCATCTCCCAGGTTCAAGTGATTCTCCTGCCTCAGCCTCCCGAGTAGCTGGGACTACTGGTGTGCACCACCACACCCAGCTAATTTTTGTATTTTTAGTAGAGATGGGGTTTCGCCATGTTAGCCAGGCTGTTCTCAAACTCCTGACCTCAGGTGATTCACTAGCCTCAGCCTCCCAAAGTGCTGGAATTACAGGCATAAGCCACTGCACCCAGCCAACGTCATTATATTAGTTATACAAATATTCAGCCAAAATGAAAACCTTAGATAGTCCGTTCTCACACTGCTAATAAAGACATACCCAAGACTGCGTAATTTATAAAGGAAAGAGGTTTATTTGACTCACAATTCAGCATGACTGGGGAGGCCTCAGGAAACTTACAATTATGGTGGAAGGGGAAGCAAACACATTCTTCTTCACATGGCAGAGGAAGGAGAAGTGCCGAGCAAAAGGGGAAAAAAAAACCCTTATAAAACCATCACATCTCATGAGAACTTACTATCACGAGAACTTACTATCACGAGAACAGCATGGAGGTAACCGCCCCCATAATTAAATTACCTCCCATCGGTTTCCTCCCATGACAGGTGGGGATTATGGGAACTACAATGCAAGATGAGATCTGGTGGAGACACAGCCAAACCATATCAGAATAGAAAATTTTAAAAAAGGGTTTTTTATAAATAAACTAATTATTGGTGAAAGAACAGTAGATGATTCTATAAATCATATATTTTGAATTTGAGAAGTAAGTAGACAGTTACTTTAAGGTTCTATGGGAGGCACCATTATCTATTTAATGTTAGTTTCCTCTTTTGATCTCTGTTCCTAGTAAAAGAGATGCTGTTTGATGCATTTGAATGCAGTCCATAGCAGGAAAAAGTTAATAAATCCAAAGTCCCCAAACCTTATTTCAGTAATTCTTTTCAACTCAGCAACTATCAGCTGCTTTGCCACGGTTGCTGACTAGGAAACACCACTGATAATTTGAATGTCCACTCTTTATTCTCTCTGCTCAAATTCTACAGAAGGGGCCATGTGCTATGGTCTAGCCCAAAATTTATCTTTCAAATAAAAAATAAAGATGATATAGTGATACATATTCATGTGATATTTATAATATTCATATAGAGTTATCTAAAACCTAACTTTTAATTATAATGCTAAACTTCTGTCCCATGATTCCTAGAAATTTTTTAAGAAATTGGAATATATAACTAATGATAAGAGTATATAAATTTGGTTCACCAAGTTTACTGACATATTATTATTTGATTGAATTGAAATGATATGTAATATTATTATACACAATCTGACTTACCCAATGTTACTAGAGACATAGGAAATAAAAATTGATTTTGAAAAGTGAGCTAAAAATATTGAATTTGAAATAGTGTCCTTTATTGTCATGCATATGACTACATTCATATCCTTACATTTTTCAAATTTTCCTACAATGTGTAATTATCAGATGTGAGATATACAGATTTATCTCCTTTTTGCTTTTTATCTAAGGCTCTACATAGCTTGTAGTAATATGTCAACAAAATTGGTGATTGTACCTTGACTTGTAAAATAAAACCCATTTTAAGAGTATCATAAATCTAACAGAGCATGTCTTGTGTTGTGATTGGTGGAAAATTGGATATTAAACACTAGGGACAAACCGATCTTCTAATTCTGGTACTTGAGTAAGTACCAAAAGAAAAAGAGACAAAAAAAAATCATTACTTGGAGTTGATAGTTTAACTGATCATGATCAATTTGAAGTGCTTATTGCTTAAGTAAATGACCTTTGGGGTGATTTCATTAGCTCCACATACTGAAAAAGGTTATATCTGAATTCAATTTTATGATTGAGTCTAGGCAGATAAAATCTCAAAATAGTTTGAACGGATGTGAAAAAAAAAGGCACAGAGTCCTTCTGAGACAAAGACTGGGCTGTGAAAATCCTGCTTGGCTTTGCTTTTCTAATTATCATCTTCAAGTGTAAGTAAATATTTGAAATAGGAAGGCAATGCGCTGATATCATCATCATTTTAAGGTTTGTGGTTAGGAAATGACTTTAAAATTAGCTATCAGTTCTAACTTTTTAGTACTATAAACTACTATAAATAAAATTTGGTCCTTCTGGATCCATTTCAGTTCTTTGATGAAGTCTCCTTACCTTTATAGAGATGCAGTACCCCATAATGGTTCGGTTTTAGTTCTACCTTCCTTTTCTTCTTGAAGTGCTACAAGGCATGTGCTTGTTATTTTATTAAGATAGGCGTCAAATGTTTGTGAAAAGAATTGTATATGCCTCCTTGAGGCATAACAGGCAGGAGAATCAAGAAAGGTGTTTGAAAACCAGATGAGGCATAGACCCTTCTAGTCTTCATATATTATTGGTAGATGAAATAGAGGCAAATATTATCTCTAAATAACCCCAAATTAGGAATACTGGGGTTAGAAAAAAAATGCTTAGAAGAAATGAAACTATGTTTTTATCTAACTGACCTTGAAAGCAATGTAATAATTCATTTTCTTGATGTTTCCTTCTCTTCAGTCACCATTGCTTTTTAGGATATTTCAAAAATACTCCAGTAGTCCCTGTGCCCTAATATTAACCTCTCTAATAAATAAGTCTCTCACTTAAAAATTCAAGACCAACTTTTCTATTCCTTTCCATCTTTAAATTTCTCTTTCATCTTTTTCCCTCTTCCTAATGTAAGCCTTTTCACAGTAGGGGTCACTTCCCCAAACCTCAGTCTCAACCCCTCCCTGGGTCTTCGCTGGTGTTTAAGGACAGTATATGTGGCAATGGTGGTGGTCAAAGGGGAAGAAAGTGATAGGAAGTGCCTAAGCAGTTATGGGTGGGTCCTCAGTGAAACCCAACCTTCAAGCTGGAAACTGTCCTGGGTAAATCCTTGGACCAGACTGAGAACTTGTCTTCCCATTTGGCACACCTTCCTGTGATTGATCCCCATCCTTCACCTGTTTTACATATAACTACCCTTTCCTAATTGGTTTTCTACACTGTCATGCACACCTTTGAGTGGTGTCTTCGCTTTGACCTTTTTTGCATACTTACAAGCCAATCAGCACACGCTCCCTATTCTGAGCCCATAAAAATCCCCAGGCCCAGCCATATTAGGGGAACGTTCCTGTTTTCAGGTAGGGGAACCACCCCTGACTTCCCCTCTTTTTGCTGAGAGCTTTCTTTGTATTTAATAAATTCTAGCCCACTCACTCTTTGACATTCACGTGCCTAATTCTTCCTGGTCATGAGACAAGAACCCGGACCTAGCTGAGCTAAGAAGCAAAAATCCTGCAGCAGAAGGAGAAAACAAGGTGATACTTCAGTGGGCCCTCTCTCTTTTTTTTTCTCCAACCCCACTGTGGAATCCACATAAAAAACACTTCAAGCAACACTGTACCACCTACAAGTCATGTTACTTAATTTGATCACTTTTCATCTTTGAACGTCAGGATTTTTTTGTTTTCACCAAATAAGGCTAAAATCTCCCAATCTGCCTACCTGACAGGGCAGCTATGAAGTCTTTCATATTAATTAAAAAGCACCTAGTAAACTATTTATTTCTTTGAAAAGTTAAAAGATTGCTGTTAAACATTTTATTTTAAAAGAAGCAGGATGATCAAGTGGAAAGGGTTGAAAGCAGAGACCTCGTTTTGAGTCTTGACAGTGCTACTTCCTGGCAGTGTGTTTCTAGGCACATCACCCAGCCTCTTTGCACCCTAATTTCTACATTGCATCCATAAAAGGACTCATAAAGATATTAGATTTTTTATCACCTATAAAAAGTGGCAATAATAATATTTACATAATTCTATTGCAAAGATTGAGAAAATTATTTCAAAAGTTCATTGTGACTTATGAATACAACAGTTAATAGCTGTCAATGGTGGAATGTATTTCACCAAACTGACTCTATGGAAATTGTGTTTAATATGTACCAGCCTATCTCTTGTTACATAAAGTACAAGATATTCTTCCTTAGTGAAGAGGAATGATTATTGAGGAACTAGCAGCATATCTTTTTTCTGAAACATTGATAACTTTTAAAAATGAATTTCACTTATGAAATTAGCATCATACACTATAATTTTATGATTAATAAATCAGCAAGTCAGTGGATTGCTGGTATGGAGTAAAACATATTTTAGCCTTGATAAAAATTTTCTCCTTGACCAAACTCTACTCAGCCTTTTCTGAGCTCTCTTCTCAGGTAGGCCTTGACTTTCGGACTTCCATGTTGTCTCTACATCCTCCAACTGTAGCAAGAATCCTGTTATGTCAGCTTGGCCATCCTTGACATCTGATCACCCTTGATATCTGGTCAGTTTCCTTATCCTCTACCATCGTCCAGTCGCATCACCCTGGCCTGCCTTTAGCAAGAATCCTGTCAAGTCCGTTTGCCCAGAAATCCCCCTCACCCTGGTGTTACCCTGTAGGAATTTTCAATCCACTGACACTCACCCCTACTCCTTGTCTATAAACTCCCATTTTTTCTTATTGTACAAGGAGTTGAGCCTAATATATCTTCCCCATTGCAAAATCACAGTGTAGCGGTCCCTACACCTATCTCCACAGTCCTGAGTAGCCTTCCTTGAATAAAGTCTGACTCACTGTTCTTTAATTAAGTGTCATGAATAGTTTGTTTCTTTGAGGGGCTTCTGTGGTTTGATGAATATTTGATGATTTTAAGAAGAGTTAGAAATAACACTGACACAGGCCGGGCGCAGTGGCTCATGCTTGTAATCCCAGCACTTTGGGAGGCCGAGGCGGGCGGATCACGAGGTCAGGAGATCGAGACCATGGTGAAACCCCGTCTCTACTAAAAATACAAAAAATTAGCCGGGCGTGGTGGCGGGCGCCTGTAGTCCCAACTACTCGGAGAGGCTGAGGCAGGAGAATGGCGTGAACCCGGGAGGCGGAGCTTGCAGTGAGCCGAGAATGCGCCACTGCACTCCAGCCTGGGCGACAGAGCGAGACTCCGTCTCAAAAAAAAAAAATAAATAAATAAAAAAATAACACTGACACAAAGATAGTGGCCCTTTAGGGGAAAGGTATGGGTTATGATTTGGGTGCTAAAGAAGAAGTGAGCTCCTAGCATGTTGGGAATGCTCTTTTCTTGACTAGAACGAAAGGTGCATGAATGTTCACTTACAAATATTCATCAAAGCTGTGCTGTATGTTTTATATACTTTTTCTGGTTGTGTGATAAAAATTAAGATTTAAAAGTCTTGAAAATTGAAAAAGAAAAATGAAACTGACAATTCTGACAATTTTCTTTTTTTTTTTTTGAGACGCAGTCTCGCTCTGTCGCCCAGGCTGGAGTGCAGTGGTGCGACCTCGGCTCCACTGCAAGCTCCGCCTCCCGGGTTCATGCCATTCTCCTGCCTCAGCCTCCCGAGTAGCTGGGACTACAGGCGCCTGCCACTTCGCCTGGCTAATTTTTTGTATCTTTAGTAGAGACGGGGTTTCACCGTGTTAGCCAGGATGGTCTCGATCTCCTGACCTCGTGATCCGCCGGTCTCGGCCTCCCAAAGTGCTAGGATTACAGGCGTGAGCCACCGCGCCCAGCCAATTCTGACAATTTTCTAAATTTACAATGCTCCATGTAAAATAGGGGTTCAATGCTCTTTTATATTTTTTCATTTATTTTAATAGTAAAAAATCATTCACATACAATTCTCCTATACATTGAAGGGGTTATGAATGTGAAGAAAGATGGGCCATATATTACAAGGATATCATGATGCACGATTTTTTTTATATTTGTACATACTATCTTATACTAACCCATTCCTCAGAGCTGATATTTCTATATGACTGAACATATGGGGTATGGAAAAAATAATTCCCATACATTTTGAAGATTTAGGAAGATAAATAATTTTGGCCATGCCCCCAAATTTTGGAAATTCTATTTTAATAAAGCAACATGCTATCCTCTTCCTTCCCCCCCAGGAAAACCTCCAACTCAAATGTGCAAATTTTAATATGAGGGTTTTATTGTTAAGTAAGATTCAGATTCTGCTGGACTGCCTGAATTCAAATCTTACGTGCCCTTTTTATTAGCAATGTGACTTTGTATAGTTCTATAGTGCCTCAGTTTCTTCGTCTGATAAATGGGTATAGTCATAGTACCTATTTCATAGGATTGTTGTGATTTAATACATACACTGTGCCTACAACAGTGCCTCACATGCACGTCAGAAATGCTTAATTAGTACTCTGGAAATGAAAGCTTCCTTTAACGTCTAGCCTTGCTCTTCCGAAACTTAGGAATTCCTTCTTATTTACTCAAGTTTCTCATGTCTTTCTTTGAGTTATTAGTCTGTTTACAACTAGATTCTGCTAAATATTATTTATTTATTTTGTCTTCTGGCATTTTCTCTGGTTATTTGCTACCTAAAGCCAACCCCACAATGTGTTCTTCTTTCAAGATATCAAATCTAAAACATTTTTGTGTGGATGACTCCATTAAAGTATCATTTTTCTGACTTCAAAAGACCAGAGGCTTCTGATTCATCACCATTCTATTCCCACTCCACCCCCTTCTCTGGCAGCAAGATCTGACATTAAATTCTAAAGTTCTTGTTCACCAACCATGCCACACAAATAAGTGCTTCTTAAGCCATCTAAAAAATATTTCAAACTATTTAGAATAAACCACTTTGTAGCCAAGTTAACTTGTTGTTTTTTTGGTAGAAATAGAAAAAAAGGAAGAAAGACGTGGTGATGCAGTTACTAAAGTACCTAAGAATTTAATCATTACTACAGTATTCATTCAGATTATACAAATCACAGACTAGGAGATTGCCAGGAGGAACCTAAGAAAGTATACCAGTCATCTGTGATGGACAAGAACACTGAATTTCAGATAGGCCGTCTCCTTACCCAAAGCAGTCAAGAATAAACACAAAATAGAACCCGGTTTCATGCTTTCTGGCCCAGTGTTCTTTCTTTCCTCTGTCGCATGATGTCTCTCGGCCGAAGTGTATGTTCTGTGGTATCTCAGAGGAAAGGTAATTAAGAATAGCCATCCAGACAGCAGAACAACAAAGATAAATGGCTTTTATACATCAAGGTAAAATCTGGCGGAAATACCACTTCCATCATCAACTGTTCAGATAATTAATATTTTTAGAGTCCTTAAAGCATAATCACATCCATTCAATACTCGTAACCATCCTATGAAAAAACTCACTTTCTCTTGCCCAAGGTCATTTCCGAGCTACCTACAGCAGTCATTTATTTAAACACCAACTTACATTATTAAACAAACCACTCAACAATTACTGAGATATTATTAGTGCTTGGTGCTGGGGAAGACAAAGATGAAAGAGCTCAACCCAGGTAAACAATGACCCAAAACTAAGTTGAGCTCCGTGATAGAGGTATGCATGGAACGCAGTGAGGGCCTGGAGGATAGGGCTAGAGAACTCTTCTGGAACAGACAATGCAAGCTAAGGTTTAAAGAAAGAGTAGATGTTAGCTATTTCAGGCAGTAGGAGAAGGTGGCTGAGGGACTAAAGAGCAGGTAATACCAACAACAGCCTCTTATATTGAGCACTTGCTATTCTGCTATTCCCTGTGCTTTACCCATTTCAACTACCCTGTAAAGTAGATACTATAATATTCCCCTTTCACAGTGAGAAAAGCATGGGCCAGAGAGGTGAGGTATTTCTCCAGTGTCACATAGAGCCTTAATTTCAACTTAAGCAGTTGGGCTTCAGGAGTCCACGTGTTTAATAACTGTCCTGCAGTCTCGTGCTCCTTCAAGAACAGGACAGTTGTCTGAGTTGCAGAAATGTAATTTCTTGTGAAGACATAAAGGCTGATGAAGGCTGAGTGTAGTGGCTCATGCCTGTAATCTCAATACTTTGGAAGGCCGAGGCAGGTGGATCATTTGAACCCAGGAGTTCGAGACCAGCCTGGAAAACATGGCGAAACTCCGTCTCTACTAAAAACACAAAAATTAGCTAGGCATGGTGGGGGGCGCCTGTAATCCCAGCTATTCAGGAGGCTGAGGCAGGAGAATTGCTTGAACTCAGGAGGCAGAGGTTGCAGTGAGCTGAGATCAAACCACTGCACTCCAACCTGGGCAACAGAGTGAGATTCCATCTCAAAAAAAAGGAAAAAAAAAAAAAAGCTGATGAAATGGGCAGGAATGAGGTCTTAATCTGCATTCACTGCCATGCTATGGTGCTTGGTACTTGGTCCTGTCCTGGCAGTGATAGAATGTGTGCCACAAGAGAGGCACAATCAGATCTACAATTAGAAAGTTCCTTCTGGAAAGCATGATGGGATAAAATGGAGGGGGTGAGAATGTAGACAAAGAGACCACTTATAACACAGGCAAGAAATCATAAGGAACAAAACTAAGGTAGCAGTACTAAGCATGAAGAAGAAATGATAGATTCAACAGATATTTTCAGATGTAATATTAACAGAGTGTAGTGTTTGACTGAGAGAAGAATCTTGATCTACACCCAAGTTTGTTTATTTTGTAAAAGATAAATGGTGGGGTCATCCACTTAGATATCTAATGCAGAAAGGGGTGTAGACTTGAGGTATTGTGTGGAAATTAGTTCAGCTTTGGACATGATGATTTTGTGGTATGGTTGAGAGATGAGAATTCTCTTACAGTCGATTGAGAGCATAGGTTTGGTCCTCAAAAGAGATACAGGTTTGGAGCTTGGGTAACAATATGCAAGGTATGGTAGGGAGGGTCACAAATGTAAATGAGAGCAGCCAGGTAATAGCTTTAAGGAAGAAGCAGACCAAAGAAGGTAGCAAAGCAAAGAAACAGACCAAAGAAATGGCAATTTAAGTCCTGATATAAGGGGCAAGCCCAAGAAGCTGCTTGACAGTTAGGCAGAAACCCAGGAGATCCAGGTGTCACTGAAGGCCCAGGGAGAAGAGGCTGGGAGGAGAAGAAAAAATTGATCAACAGTATGAATCCTGGCAAAAAAAAAGGACAAACGAGACAAAGGTGGCTGGGTACAGTAGTGTGCACCTGTAGTCCCAGCTACTTGAGAGGCTGAGGAAGAAGGATTGTTTCAGGCCAGGGGCAGCATAGTGAGACCCTGTCTTTAAAGAAAATCAAAAAGATAAAGGCAACCAGGACGTAATTGTAACTGTTGACTTTGCACTCACTATCTGACATGGTTTGGATACTTGTCCCCTTCAAATATCATGCTGAAATGTGATCTCCAGTGTTGGAAGTAGGGCCTACAGGGAGTATTTGGGTCATGGGGGCAGATCTCTCCTGAATGGCTTGGTGCCTTTCCCACAGGAATGAGTGAGTTCTCATTCAGTTCATTGAGAGCTGGTTGTTTAAAGAGCCTGGCACATCTCTTCCTCTCTCTCTCTTGCTCGCTGTCTCGTTATGTAGTATGCCTGCTCCTCCTTTTCTTTCTACCATGATTATAAGCTTCCTGAGGCCTCGCCAGAAGCTGAGCAGATGTTGGTACCATGCTTGTACAGCCTGCAGAACCGTGGGCCAAATAAACTTCTTTCTTTTATAAACTACCTAGCCTCGGGTATTCCTTTAGAGCAACGCAAACAGACTAACACATCATCACATTTCTTTAAACCATATGAGAGCAAAAACACCATCCAGTAAAAAATGTAAATGGCTCTTTAGACTTTTCAATTAGTTTGTATGTGGAATCTCTGATGTGTATATAATTATTTACTGCTCCTTGAAATGCAAGTGAAATTAAGGAGTAATATGAAGAAAGTGCAACTTACAATTTATTTAGCCATGCTATATACAATTAGAAAACAATCTCAACTAACAAGTTGAACATAAGAGAGCTAAGTGAAATTGTGCTAAGGAGAAAGGGAAAAAAAAGTTATGAGTTTAATAAAGACAGCTTCTGAAAGATAAACATTTTATAACAGGTATTAGAGAAGTGCATTGTCAGAAGTTTAAAAATTGTTTAGCGGCATCACAGGTAGAGGTGTGCTAACAAATTAATCAAACAACATATCTTTATTATGCACCCCCTAGACTCCACATTGCCCAAAGCACTGCAGATGATGTCCCAAAGTATAAAGTAGGCTCTTGGATAAGGAAACAGGCTACACTATTACATAGGCAAAAGCAGGGATCAGAAAACAGGTGAAGAGGGGCTTCTCTATCAGACAGACCAGGGATGGAGTTCCCTGCTCCACCCTTACTAGGCTTCAGGCAAGGTGGGTACTATCTAAGCTTCAGTTTTGTAATTAATTATATAACATATTCCATTATTTCCAGATAATATTATAAGGAGATAATAGGTGACATTTATAGTTGTTATATGAACTATAATATGCACTTTTCTATCTCATTTTACCTTGATATTTATCCTAAGCGATATGTTTTTCTCATTATCCTCCTTTTATAGATGAAGAAACTGAGGCACAGAAGGGTTCAGAAATTTGTTCAGGAACACACAGACAGTAAGTGGCAGAACTGGTATTTTATCTTTGACTATCTTAGCCTGGAGGAAATGCCTCTCTGGACTATACTCTGTTGCCTCTCAATAAATATCATGGTAGTTCCAGTAAACACAGAACTACCTAATCATTCCTCTGGTTTCATGAAGCCAGAGGAATGATTATGTGATGATAGGGTTCGGACAGGCAGAGGGTGTTCCTAAGAAGGCTGCTATCCACCAAGCCCCTCTTAAACCCAGACACATTAAAATTTTATAGATGTATATATATATATATATATATGTGTGTGTGTGTGTATATATGTATATCCACATGCATAAATATGTATTTACACACGTGTATCTGTGTGTATGCATCTACATATATACATATTTACCATGTAAGTACATTCTATTTTTATATATGCATTTATACGTGTCTATATAAAATAGAGCAGGTTAAGAGCAAATATACTCAAGCCGCTATGGTGACGCTTCTACTTGCTGAAGTAAAAGCTGTGTTGGGGGGGAGTGAAGTTTAAACTCAGCCTGTTCCCCTGCTCAGAAGTGGACGACCTGTCAATCAGCAGGGAGGTACCTTACCCAGGAGTGGAAAGACAGTCACCTAACTGCTCCCTACCAATTTAGTTAGGGATCCGTTCTAACTATTATTTGAAGTGCCTAGAAATTAATGTAATATTTCCTGTGCTAATTTGCATTGCCTGCGGGCTGGAAGTGCCCCCTGTGAGGGCCACAGAGTTAGGTAGGGAGCTGTATCCAGGGCAACTCCATACAAACTTAACGCAGGAGCAGCCCTTGTAGAGTGGTGCTGACACTGGGATTAGGATCTGTTCTATGAGACCGTGACCAGCTGATAAATTGAAGTGGTAATTTGGGATTTAACCAAACAGAGCAGTAAATGTATTAGAATGAGGAAAATCCAAGAGGAGAAAAGACTGGAGGAACCATGCAAGTTGGTGAGTGAGGTTTTGTTTTGTTTTGTTTTGATTTTTAAATTCAAGGCTCTCCTTTTGCCTTTGCCTTTGAATCCTGAATTTGAGCATCTCTTCTGCCACTGCAAATATATTAGTAAAGTGGACTGCCTTTGTTAGTCTAAATTGCCATGTATTTGCAAATACATTTCAAGAGAATGCCACTCAAGAGAAGGCTTCTCTTGGACCCAAATCACAGTGTCTACAAGTAACTCTTGACCTTGATGCATCTGTGCCTTGTGTGTAATGAAAGTAGGTGCCGAAGCAGTTGAAATCTTCCCAAACTATCCATCTCTTATTGATTCTCTTGTTCTATTGTGAACAGAGAGACACCTACACACTAGTTTAAAATTAGGAGCTCTCAAGACTGTGATGAATGAAAGAGACCTGATTTGCCCTCTGGGATTTAAAAGTACAGAATTTTCTCAGCTAAGGATTGTTGGGAACCTTATTGTCCTGGCACATCCTAAACACATTCATTAATTTATTTCCTTAGTCTACAGATCCACCAACCTTTCTAGGATCACTATTTTTTTTAAAGCCCAGTTGCTTATCATTTCATCAAAGTGCTATATAATATTTAAGTGAATAGAATGTAATTTGTGAGCATTCAAGTTAACTGAGAAATACTATAAAATGTTGGGGGATGCAAAAGGTTTCAAATTCCTTTCACTAAGTTAGAATCTAGTAACTCACAAATGATGTTGCTGAATATGTATCAGGGAAAAATTAATCCATTAAAGTTAACAGTTTATTAAAGAAGCATGGACTACTGTAAACGCATAGATTGTTCTCTATTTCCACTGAAAACATTTCTCTCATTTTTAACACTTTTATTTTTAAAATTTGGTAAAATAAACATATCATGCTTACAGGAAATTTGTCACCTCACTTTCAAAGCGAAGGTTTAATTTTAAACTGCTTCCTTCACCTGGAAGTTACTAACATTTGGTAAAAGCCAAACAATTCATCATTTCCTCTAGTCTAAGAATGGCTCAGATAGCAGGGGAAAATTTGCAGGACTAGAGTGAAGCATGTGGTGATAAGTTTTGACTTTCATTGTAGTGATGGTAATGAGACTGATTCACCATTTTATACCTTCTTTTTTATTTATTTTATTTTATTTTATTTTTATTTTTATTTTGAGACCAAGTCTCACTCTTTCGCCCAGGCTGGAGTGTAGTGGCATGATCTCAGCTCACTGCAACCTCCACCTCCTGAGTTCAAGCAATTCTCAAGCCTCAGCCCCACAAATAGCTGGGACTACAGGCATGAGCCACCACGCCCGGCTAATTTTTGTATTTTTAGTAGAGAGGGGATTTCACCATGTTGGCCCTGCTGGTCTCGAACTCCTGACCTCAGATGATCCACCCACCTTGGCCTCCCAAAGTTCTGGGATTACAGGCGTGAGCCACCATGCCCTGCCTATACCTTCTTTTAAAAAAAAAAAAAACAATTTTTTTTTTTTAGAGATGGGATCCTACTCTGTCACCCAGGTTGGGTGACAAAGCTCATTGCAGCCTCAAACTCTTGGATTTCAGTAATCCTCCTGCCTCAGCCTCCTGAGTTGCTGGAATTACAGGAGAGAGTCACCACAGCCAGCTCCATTTTATACCTTATTTACCTCTAGGTAATACCTCTGCCTGGAATAGCAACAGTGGATTGAACAAAGTCTTCTTTGGTTTTTCATATGGGCACCTCCATTCCACCAGTTCATTTAGACTACTGCACCTTTGTGCATGCAATTCTATTCACTTAGAATGCCTTCCCAGAGGCAGTTATGCCAGAAAGCATTTACATGAGCCTCTTACAAGACTGCATCTAATTTTGTATTTATAATTTGCACTATTTATCTTAAAAAGGCACCCAACAATATATACACATCAGGCCCCACAAAACCTGTATCCTCGCCTGACTTACTCAAATCTTATTCATCTTCTAAGACAGTGGTCAATTCCTGCTTTCCTTACCTGACTGACTTGTACCCAGAAAGCCTTGTTATGAATCAAGAAAACAACAAAATCTGGCCCGCAAAAATATCAGAATATTCTTCCATTAGCTTTGTCTCTTCTGAAAAATATAACTCTAAATAATGAGAACTATGTTAGTTTGCCTTTTGTGAAAATATTACAAACATACTGGGTAAACTTAATGTTTGCTTTGAAGTCCAATATCACTGGTCTGCATTTCATTGAGGTAAATGTTTCTTCAGGGGATGTCCTTTGCTTCCATGCAAACACATTATTGATTTCATGGTGCCTTCCTTCGTATCTAAAATTTTAGATATCAAATAGATTTACTTTTCAGTTTTTCACACTAAAATCTCAAAAACTGAGATTGAACTTGAAAGAATAAGCCTTATACAAACATGAAGTCCAAACTGAAAATCTCTGCATTCCAAACAAAGGAAGATCCTTAGCGTTATGAATAATGTGTCTGTAATATAATATATTCATTCACTTTTTTCATAAAATGGCACTATATATACTCCTGACATCTGGCACATAAAGAACAATTTTGAGAAATACAGCATTTTATAATTCTGAGGGAGAGATTTCTTATAAAGTAAAGAGTTCTAATGTTTCAGAGAATAATTTGTAGAAGCTAAACAGCCACTTCCACTTTCTCAGAAAGCCAAATCTTGACAACTTGTTACCTAAAGACATGTTTGCATTAGAAAAAAGAATTGATGGGAGAAGAGAAAATAAAAAATTCACTTTCCTTACTCTGTTGATGTAGAGCAGTGCTTCTCAACTTTAATGTGCATACAAATCATACAGGAATCTTGCAGATTCTGACTGGTCTGAGCTAGAGCCAGAGATTCTGCATTTCTCACCAGCTGCCTGGTGATACTGCTGTTGCTGGTTCCTGGACTACGTTTTGTGTAACATGGGCCTAGAATACACCTCTGTTTTATTCTTCCAAACACTCCCTTCCAATTTGCCATTTTTTTCTTTTTGGGGATAAAAGATCAGAAATCCTATTGCATTTCCATCTCATCAATGGCTTATTAGAGGTAGAAATTTCTTTGCAAAGTGCTCCACTTCTTTAATGATATGGGGAATTATTAGCGTGTAAATGAGAAGATACGACTAAGGAGAAGATCTGACTCCTAGGTTGGGAGCAAGTAAGGAAACCTGAATTTTTATTAATAAATCTAAGACTGTGGTCCTGAACACTGGGCCTTTACAAGCTTTGGTCTCTTTATGTTTAAAAGCAGAGTGTTGGACAAAGTCTCACTGAGGCTTTCTGTGGTTTCTAGATTCTATAATGTTGGCCATGTGTTTGCATGTGTCACGAAGGATAACACATAATTAATCTGTTTATCTTGGCCACTTTAATAATCACTGCAGATTGTCAATCAACATATCTGCACAAACAATCAATATAATGATACTGGGACTTAGTATCAATTAGGAAGATTGCTGAAAAGAATAAATACTTTGTTTATTTCTTTCTTTGTGCATTTATTACCAGTTATAGACTTGCTATTGTGCTTTATGGGGTAATTCCCAAATGGAGGATTAGAAGATGGGAATTAAGACTTGTCTGCACCACAATCAGCTATAGGTCTTTGGATTAGTCACTTAAACTCTCTGCAAATGGGATTTCTAATCCTCATCCTAAGAAAGCACTAACTAGCCCACTAACTCACAGGACCATTAAAGACAGGATGGGACACCGTATACATGTGCTGCTTTTGAAAGTTTTTTAAAGTGTCTTGCAAATGCAGGTTATAATTTTTTCATTCCCCACATCTTCCTAAATAATTTATCAACTAGCAAACAAAAATACACTTTGCATTTTGTTATGCAGCATTTTCTTTTCATCTATTTATTGACTGAAATAAACACAAAGAGCAGGAAAAAAAAAACCCACAAGAGATGAGTAAATGAAAGAAAACATTCCCTAACACCACACAGAAATCTATGGAAATAGATTTTCTCTGAAGAAAAGAGTCTATTAGAATATTCTTAATGATCTAATAAAAGAAAGAAAAAAGGCTCAAAAGTTTTATAAATCATCCTGTACTTATTTTGTTATTAAGAGAAAAGGGAATTGTGTGGCAATACACAAATTATAAACAGAAAAAATTATGAAGTGCACATCTGCAAAGGAAATAAATGTATACTTCACTGGGAATATAGTTAATAACTGTGCCCACACCATTTTACATTGCGATGAAGTAACTACAGAACCATTATGGAAACGAAAAATTTCCTTGACAAAGTTGCATTTTTAGTAGACCCATAATATGTAGGATGGGTCTATTTTTCCTCTGACTGGATGAGTATAGTGATAATCATATTAAATGTGATCTAGTTCCATTCTTCTTCACTGCTTTTCTAATGCTCACAATTTATATAATCCATTAAAATATGAAGCATCTGCTAACACCATCAAAGAAACTACAGAAATTGTTTTAAGCATTTGTTCAGATTCTTTTTAATTCTAATACAAGCAGAAACACAGACCAGTACTGAAAAAAATAAATGAGGTTTAGTTGCCTTGCAATCTTGCTAATCTATCTTTGCTTGCCCTAAAAGCAAGGTAATTCTTAATTCTCTCAAATATAAGTTTTAGTCACATAACTGAATAAAGGTAGCATTTTCATAATACCCTTTTTCTGACTTCAAAATAACAAATAAGCAAACAAACAAAAAAACAGATGCAAGTTCCCTGAATTCTTGAAGCCTGGCTAATTGAAGTTTCTGTACAACTAGAAAACAACATTATTTTAAAATCTTATCCTTTTAGCCTGGTAAAAAATGTTCTTCATGTCTGTCCTAGAAAATGCAGTCTGAGGCTAGGAGCAGTGGCTCACGCCTGTAATCCCAGCACTTTGGGAGGCTGAAGTGGGAGGATCACTTGAGGTTCAAGGCCAGCCTGGCCAACATGGTGAAACCCCATCTCTACTAAAAAATACAAAAATTAGCCTGGCATCGTAGCGAGCGCCTATAATCCCAGCTACTTGGGAGGCTGAGGCAAAAGAATCACTTGAACCTGGGAGGTGGAGGTTGCAGTGAGCCAAGATCGTGCCACCGCATTCCAGCCTGAGTGACAGAATGAGAATCTGTCTCCAAAAAAAAAAAAAAGAAAGAAAGAAAAAGAAAATGCAGTCTGATTAGCACGAGAAATTCTTATTTTCATGCCTAAGGATTTTGCACTATCTCATGATCATCAAACACCATCGCTCATTATCCAGAACAGTACACATAAAGGTTTGACATGTGTACTGTTTCCAGGATATTTCCTGAAATTTTTTGTTTTAGTACATAGGGTTGCTTTCTTACGGGTCTTAAAGTTAAAGAATAATTTTTAAACTATCCAATATAGTTTCATCTTTTTCTATTGCTGCAACTGTCCTACTGGGAACTCTCATCATCTTGCACCCAAACTAGTGTTGCACTCTCGTAACCAGTCTCCCAGCCTCAGTTTCTCCTCTCACTACCCTCCATTTACTGGCAGTCATCCTTCTAAAGCACAGTTGTGTTAGATCAGCCCTTGACCTTGATTCCAGCTTGAGAAAGCAAATCAAGCATTTATTTCCACTTATCCTTCCTTTCCCCCAAAGAATAAAACCTCTTAAGAGTTCTGGCAAATAAGAAAGCAACACAGAAGAAAATCTTAAATTCAGAGGAAACTGATTCAGACAGCGGAAGTATTACAGGAGAGAAGACTAGAGGGAAAACTGCAACCCAAAACATCAGAGGAAACATCAACTCAAGTTGAGTCAACAAGTTCAGAGTAGGGGCTGTGGGGCTGTCAGCAGAGGGGAACTGAAGAATTACATTCTGAGCAGCTGAACCATAGAGATCTTTCTATCGACGCTCCCTCTTCAGTGTGTAAAATGAATAACAGCAATATCTAGGTTTAAAAATTCTGGGGTTTCTCCCACAAAGAACCCCAAGAATTGCTTTCGAAAGCAAGTGTATGATATGGCTGGTAAGTAAGCCTGGTGAGGGACTGGGGGCTGAGATGGAAGCATGGGGAGCTTGATGTAATATTAGACTTTCACCCCAGAAACTAAGGAGAACACACAAGGATTAAAGTGCTCCAAGGCCAAAATAAAATATTCTTATTCGCCAGTTGTGGGAGTTCCCAGGGTGTCTGCCTGCTCCTCACGCACACACCTCCTCCAGAAAAACCTGGCAAACACTACCCCCCGCCGCTGCTCACTTACAGGGTACTTCCATCTGAAGAGGAGGATGTTGGAAACCTACACAGCTACACAGAAAACACAGCTCCAAGATCATATTTGAGAGACACCAAGAGCACAAAAGAGCCTAGAAGAACTCATAGAACAGAAGAGTTAATGCAGAAAAGATACCATTCAGCAAGGAAAGGTTTTAAAATTATAACTAGTATCTTCAGAGAGATATTTGAAAGAATTTGGTATCCATTAAAAAGAATAGGCTGCCTTTGAAAATAAATAAATAAATAGACATACATCCTGGAAATTTAAAAAAAAAGACTTCTGAATTTTAAATATATATTTCCACTGAACCTGGAAGTTTGGAATTCCTTTTGCAGCAGTTGGAAGTTTAGTGAGACAGTATTACCTTTACTTTGCCAAAGTCCAACCAAAATGCTTGGCTCTTCATTGAATAACATTTACATAACATAATACTGTTTTACTGGGTTAAAATGTGTGGAATTGTCCTGTGGTTTTTAAAAGTAGAGGAAGGCTTCACTGGCTACAGAATAGAATGTATATGTTATAAAACTTAACACAAATCAGAATGCAGAAAAGTTGGAGGATATGGAAGGCGGTGATGGTGTTAAAATGGATGTGCCCTTCACAGCAGACCATCATCTGAGTAGCCTAAGCTTGACAAGTTAGAAAATAAAGAATAATTTTACCACCTCACGATACAATTGAATAGAACAAAACAGGAGGGAGTGAGAAAAAGAGAGATAGCAGGAGCGCAGAAGGGAAAGCAAGAGGGCAGGTAAAATAAATGACCTAAGTGATTTCCAGTGGCGAGCGGAAACTTTTACTTTTCATTTTTGTCCCTTCTGTACAATTTAAATTTTAAAAATAAATACACATATTATTTTTACTTTCAATGAAAATTAATCCAGAATGCCAATTAATTGAATGCCAGTTAGTTGAAATTTTAGTGTATACAATTTTTCCCTGGCAAAATGTCATGAAGACATAAGATGTTTTCCCTTACTAGCCTTAAAAACATTTTTCTCATTTGTGTTTACTGCAAAACTGAAACCTAAAATGTAGTATAAAAATATGAATTTCATTTTAATAGTTTAACTTTTTTCTTTTATTCTTAAATTTTAAAAAGGCAGGTTTTATATACTTTCCTTTCTAAAAATTAAAATTTATTTAGGAGTTAGAAAAGACTAGGGAGCAGTTATGACAAAACTCATACATATTCGATATAAACATTGTTTTTTATGGTATATATTACTCCAAAAATCATACCCCTTTTGTGTGTGTTTTGGTTTGCTTTTAATCCATGACATATACTCATTTTAGGACACTTTTAGGACTATACTGATCACTCAAAGACTTAGGATGGAACCTTTAGCTAAGCATACAGTTTGATGATATTTCACACACATAGAGTTGCGTATTTCTGTTTTTTTTTTTTTTTTTTTTTTTTTTTTTTTTTTTTTTTGAGATGGAGTCTCGCTCTGTCTCCCAGGCTGGAGTGCAGTGGCGCGATCTCGGCTCACTGCAAGCTCCGCCTCCCGGGTTCACGCCATTCTCCTGCCTCAGCCTCCGGAGTAGCTGGGACTACAGGCGCCCGCCACCACGCCCGGCTAATTTTTTGTATTTTTAGTAGAGACGGGGTTTCACCGTGGTCTCGATGTCCTGACCTCGTGATCCACCAGCCACGGCCTCCCAAAGTGCTGGGATTACAGGCGTGACCCACTATGCCCGGCCACATATTTCATTTTCGATGCTACTCTAGTGGTATGCATGTATACATGTATTTATGGTATGTTTGCATTCATGTGTCTACAAAGAAAACATGTTCGCACCTTGGTTGCCTTGGATGGAATTATGAATGGTGTATGCCTCTGGTATTTATATAAGTTATAACCACTGAGAAGCCCAACTTTAAGACATATATTTCCCAAAAAACATACTTATTAACTGCTGTAACTCATGAAGTTGTTACAAAGAATTGCCCAAGTCGATTCCCTATGTTCTTGAGAGTACCTGAGCCGCTGATACAAAGCACTGCCATCTCATCATGGGAAAGGTTATAGCTTTATATACCTCACAGTTTCCAAGCCCAGAAAATACAAGACAGCCTTCTAAGGATTATCACCTCCCATCACCAATCAGAGACACAAGAGTGTGTCCCACATTACAACTATGTTCCAATCCAAGATGCTTTATCTAGGACTTGAAATCAAATCACCATTTCACTGCTGGTAAAACAGAATGAAGCCACCTGGTTCAAACAGAAAGACACCTGCCCTTGTCTCATATTAGCTGTCACTCTTTAGGGGCTCTGGGCACCCATCAAGTATCATTTCCTTTTTTAAAAGAGACTAATTAAAAGAAAAATCTAAAACAAATTATAAGAATTTCGAGACTGACTCCTAATGTTGATAAGGGACAATATGTGGAAAGACAATGGAGAAGAAACATACTATTTTTCTTTATTGTTGAGAAAAAGTATAACAAGTTAATCAAATCCTGTCTAGTACGTATGAATCTGTGCTTTACATCATGACAGATACAAAGTAATATATGGCACCATCACCATGGAAAAGGAACCTTAAAAATCAATTGATGAGATGGTAACTACAGATAAATAAAAAAAGTATTGCAACATGTCAACAGTGTGTACCAAATAAATGGTCCAGACTACAGGACCTCAGGGGAGAAGAAAGAAAACTATTATTATTTATCAGATGCCAACCATTTGCCAAAATTATTATACAAATGCATTTAATTCTCACAACAATACAGAATTAATATTAAAATTGCCACTTTTAAAGTTGGAGTAAATGAGGTTACTAAATTAGAGTTAACTAAATTGACCAAGGTCATGCAGCTTGTCTGTTTTGTATTCCAACCAAATTTGTTAGACTCCAAAGCTTACTTTTTCATTTAAAACTCAGTTTGTGCAGAGTGAGGAGCTAACATTTTGAAGCAATGGTGACATATGAAATTGGAACTTGAAGGACTGATAGAAACTGGACAGGTGGAAAAGGGGAAGGCAGAATTAAAGGGCATTTTAACAAGGGAAAAAGTGTGAGCAAAGAAATGCACAAGGTGTATTTGGAAATATAGTAATTCAAAGATTTGTGTAGGGAAAGTGTAAGGCAAGGGCAGCAAGTCGAGTTAAAACCCAATTCCCGTGAGTTTTAAGTGCCCAGGTGTGGTGGTTCAATTCTGCCTTTTAAGGCAGTAAAGAGCCAATAAAACTTTAAAGCAAAGTGGAAGTTCCAAGTTGAGGCAATGATATAAGATTCTCCCAAGAAGTATACAGAATGTATTAGGGTGGAAAAAAGACAGGAGAGGAGTGGTGTGAAGAGGTCTGGGGGCTACTGTTATGACTGTAGGTGTCACAAACACTGAGAAGTTCACAGAAGCACCGACATCACTTCAAATTTGTCAAGTGCACACTCTGTGTCTATTCAAACCTGGTTCCATTTTGATTTCTCTATTTTTACAGAAAGAAAAACACAACTTCAAATTCAAGCCCCAGTTCTAACCAGTAGGCTTCAGATCCCTGGTGTTACTGGGTCAAGTCCCTGGAGGGCTCCACATTTAGAACGGGCTGTTTGCACATGTGAACGGGGCTCATATATTTTGTCCATGCCCCTGAAACAATTGATGTACTCCACTGTATGGTGTATGTTTTTTATAATTACAACAGAAGAAAGCATTCTTTATGGAAATAAATGTGCTTTTTAAAAACACATTTCTGAAAAGCAGCAGGCAAAGCATTAATAACAAAGTGAAATGATAAACTGAATGGAAGTCTGAGAAAAATTCTATATTTGTATTATACAGGCATTGTTTTCATTCCTGGCACCTTATTTTTCATGTACATAAAGAGAATGCAAGCTACAGCAGGGTGAGACAAAGATCAATGCTGAATGTATTACTTGGCACTGGTCAGATGCAGTTTAATAAGAAAAAAATTGATCCATTAAGCTAAACCTAATTTTTGGCCGAAAATGGTTGAAATCTCTGCTTTATATTGCTAGCTTCATAAAGACCTATAATATTTGGAAGAAACAACTCAAGGCTGAGTTTAATAAGATTAAATGTATTGCAAATATACTTAACAAGAATCTATCAAGTTGTTAATGATTGCTATTAATATCAAACAATTTTTGTATAGAATTTTTTATTAGAGCAATTGTAAAATACAGCCATAAGAAATGCAATATAAAAAGGTTTTCAGGTAATTTGTAACAGCTACAATTGCAGAACTCAAATCTTAACCTACAAGATATAGTAATTTATTTTATCAAGCCAGTTTCTAACACAGTGCAATTCAATTTGTAAGTATTTAAGTGCTGGTCTTAGGCCTGTATAGCAAAGTTCAGAAGGAACACATCTATAGTAGGCAGTGGTGCTGGTACATGTCAGAGAATTAGGAAGTGGAAGATTTGGTGTTATAATATTTAGAATTATTTCTGAAAATGCAATTTAATTTCAAAGAAATTATTTTAATTTGCCTTCATTCTCAGATCATTAAAAAGGCAGGAAGTTTCAGTCTCAAATTTCATAGAATCATGAAGTGGCTGTCTGGTTCAACTTGTCCATCTATAGACACAGAAACTGTAGCTACAGACTGATTCTGTAAAATAATCTTCCAAATGTGCATGCAGTAGATGAATACTGAATTTTTTAGTTCATGAGATAAAAAAATGCAACTAACGAAAACTGAGGCTACAGAAAAATAAAATAGAAACTTGTAGCCATAACAGACATAAATACCTTTGTAAGTAATAAAAACTTGTATTTACCTAAGTAATAAAACTTTGGTTTGAATGCTCTAAATCTTTACTTCATTTTATTTATATGGAAGTTCACGTTATATTACAATAAATCCAGAAATACACGCATACACACACTCACACCTTTTTTTCAGAACTTAATCAGTATTTAAAATGGATCCATGAAAATTAGAATATTTGAAAGGTTATTATTTATATAAGCAATTATACTAATAAAACATTTTCTAAATGACTGTATTCCCAAAAATTGAGAAAGGAAAATCATGTTCTTGTACCTACTATTTTAAAAAAATCCCCTACAGCCTGGGCACTGGGTGATGAGCTATGCCCTTTTTACCTCCGGGGTACCAATTTAAATCTCCTCTGCATCAAGAGGGAAAAAATATTGTTTCCATTTTAATGCCTGTCCAGTGTTCTATGCCAAATGGATAGGAGGGCTCAGTTCAGTTCTGAGTAGATAGATGCTTACACTATGGAATTGTCACCTAGGAGAAAGGACAAGAACTGAAAGATTATTGGGGGAGAAACCCTTTCACCCTACATACAGTGCATCCCATATGTGGGAAGGACACTTAGGGTACTTAACAATGCCTTTCAGTTCACAGGAGGCTAATTAACTATGCCTCATAATTACTGGATTTATTACAATTTGTAAAATCTGAACATTTGCATGTGCATATGATTTTACATGCAGGACACCACCTTGCAAGAGCAATGCTAAATGGCCAAATATTGTGATCAGTAGGTCACCGGAAGCTTAAAATACCTTTTTTTCTAAATTATGACTCCTGAATATTTTAACTGTAAATAATGATGTAAGAACTCTATTGATGATTAATTTATATTTTAAGCATATTAATCACTTCTTGGTTGCCATGCTAATACTGATTTAGAAAAATATACACTTCAGCTAATATTGATCTGTTTTTCTAATTCTTCATCAGAAGGGTCTAATATGGTCGCTTTTGCAATTTACTTTCAAAGTTATCCTTTTAGGAGATGAAGTAAGCAAAAGATATTGAAAATCCAAAGTAAATTACATCGTACCAGTTAGACTTCCCTGAAGGAATGGATACTCCCCTGTAATCCGCTCAGCTCACAACTAATAGGCAGGGGATTCAGCTCTGTCTTAATCTTTGCTAAACTATGACTCTCTTTTTAGCACACAACATTTGTCTTCAGGACATCTATCAAATATTTAGTATATCTGCTAACAAAATTGAATTTTCTATTAAATTATAATCTACATTATGAATCAGAGCCTTAAAATGTATATAAAATCCAATATTATGCATGGTACTTATCAAAGCATACAAAAAAGGGATACTTTAGAAATTATTATGCCCCATTTTTAAGCTCTAAACACATAATTTAAAAATGTACAAAGTATCCCCAGTTTTCTTGAAACTGGTTTGCTTATAGAACTTGAGCTTATGTAATTTGCCAGTGGGGAAAGGACCTAAATATATACCAAGGAAAAAAAGAAAACAACCCTAATCCTCCAAATGAAACCAGAACTTGAATATCACCACAGGAGAGCACACAATTATGTCATCCAAAACAAAGAAAGTGAAACTGAATCACATCTATCTATGCATACATTTATAATTCATGAATTATATATATGTATAGGTGCATATATATATACATGCACACACAAACACATACATATAACATTTGCATGAATGTAGACAGATAGGATATACATATTAATATATTAATGCTTGTAATACTACATAAAGAAAGCTAGAGAAGGAGATAGCAGGTGATAAAAACTATTTAAAAATTATCAAATTAAATGTGATAGTAATCTCTACAGTGAAAACAATGCCGGAATATGAAAAGCTTACTGGGCTACCTATCCCTCAATGTCATCTAGAGGAAAACAAATGGAATCCAAAACTGTAACCGTGGACAGGGTATCCAGAAGTAACCTATGTTTCAGAATTCATTGAACTGTGGAAAGTAAATTAATATAAGAAAGCTCAACACTAACAAAAATACACAATAAAAGAAGGAATCTAAAGGAATAAAAAATGCTGAAGATGCTTTAAAAGGGAAGTAAGTTGGCTGGGCGAGGTGGCTTACACCTGTAATCCCAGCAGTTTGGGAGGCCAAGGTGGGTGGATCACTTGAGGTCAAGAATTTGAGACCAGCCTAGTCAACATGGTGAAACCCTGCCTCTACTAAAAATACAAAAATGAGCTGGGTTTGGTGGTGGGCACCTGTAATCCCACCTACTCAGGAGGCTGAGGCAGGAGAATCACTTGAACCTAGGAGGCAAAGGTTGCAGTGAGCCGAGATCATGCCACTGCACTCCAGCCTGGGTGACAGAGCAAGACTCTTGTATCAAAAAAAAAAAAAAAAAAAAAAAAAAAGGAAGTAAGTTTTGGAAATTGCTGTGTAGTTATAGGATATACCAAGCCACCAAGCCTTGAATCACAGTTTAGTTTAGTGCATGGGCCAACATGAAAAAAAAATGTAAATGACTAAAATAAAAATGAAAATTATTAACCATCTCATAATTTTCTTCTTCTTTTCCATTAATATAAAGGTATATAACATTAAAAATGTTTCTCTGGTTTAAACTCATGGTCACTCTGGCTGGAGCCTTAATTCTACTTCCTAGAAATGTTTTGTGAGAGTTGCTGCCAACCAACATGTCTCTGTATTCCTTTAAAAATTTAAAACAATCCTGTAGAATAAATTCGTAACCCTAGATCTACCATATGTTTGCTACTGTTGAAGTAGTTTTAATTAATTTACATAATATCTAAGTCTTGAAGCTAGAAATAAAATCCAGGTCTTTTGATTTTTAGTTTACCTTAAAAGTTATCTAAGTCTTGAAGCTAGAAATAAAATCCAGGTCTTTTGACTTTTAGTTTACCTTAAAAGTTATCTAAGTCTTGAAGCTAGAAATAAAATCCAGGTCTTTTGATTTTTAGTTTACCTTAAAAGTTAATTTTAAATGCTGCCTCCTATGACATTTTCTAATAATATGCAGTCCATTTTTAGTTAATCAGGGTAATGGAGACATAGAGGTCATAGATCACCAAAATCATAATTCAGACAAAGCTAATAAAAACACATTTTTAATAGAGTCAATGTAAACTTAGTTAAAATTACATCCGGTTGGCTAATTTAATTATGATGCATTTAGACAATGGAATACATACAACTATTTTTTAAGATGAAGCTGATTTAGATACTATACTATATATGAATATATTTATAAATTTGTTTATATATACTTTCAGATTTACATATACATTCACATGAATGCATATATATGAATGTATATATAAATATAGAGAGAAATATGAAAACATAGAAATACATCATTATTTATATGAAAAGTATATGTATGTATATGTGCGTATATGTATGTGTATATATATACTTCTGACCTTGTAGATACGTTTTCACATCTGAAATGATGTATACCAAAATAGAGTGATTGCCTTTGAGAGGGAGGTCACCACTCCTGTATCATTAAAAATTTTTTGCATGGAGTATTTGTTAGTTTGTAATAAAAAGATACTTTTTTGAGAAAAAATATATGCAATATCAGGAAAGTCTATTTTGGTCTTGTTTTGCTAGCTAATCATGGCTCTAATTTCCTCCTCTCCAAACACTTTCATTTCAGTGTCACAAATGCTGGCTCCAACACATTAACTTATTGTTATCAACTTGTTAAATGTGAGGCCCATGTTGTTGTTTTGATCAGGTTAACCAAACAGAATATTCATCAAAATTACCTTCCATTCAGAAACCATCAAGAAACACCTTGCCTTGTCCACCCAGACCCTGACACAGACATTCCCTATGCCCTTTGTTGACTATTGGGAGACAGCATTGCTTTTTCAAGGTCACCATGAGAAGAGGGCCTTTTCATGGCTTTAGGGCTTTGTCTCTTTGTTTTTGTTTTTCAGCTTACTTGAAGAACACAATCATATTCAAAATAAATTAATTTATATTTTCTTTTTCAAATTAAAAAAGTCTCCCTCTATTTTAAATTATAATGCAAATTGTGTAACACTTTCCCACTTCTCTAATGTTTGACAATTTCAAGATTTTTTCTAATGTTAAGCATTATCCTTTTAAGGTTAGGTTGACAATATTTTAACTGTATGGCTACTCATCTGATGGGTAGATGGTGTAGGCTTTTGCACGAAGCAGGAGGTACTGTATAGCATTTATTAGTTAATATGTATTTCTAAACAAATGTCTTCTAATATCTAGAATGTTCACTTTTAATAACTTTATAATTATTATATTTTATGTTTAACCATAGTAAACGTGCAAATTTGATTACATTTCAATTAATTTTGTTTATTTTTTGACCAGTGCCTCTCTTCCATCATGACCTAACACAATGCCATATAACTCAGTTGAGTTGAAGAGATAGTATAGATGCATACGGGGAGGCATTTTGAGAATCTATCGGTTTATAAAGTCGTCATCCCACCCCTTCAATCCTTTCTGCTTCTTCTCCACTGAGAATATGAGACTAAAAGTAGAACTACCATTTGATCCAGCAATCACACTATTGGGTATCTACCCAGAGGAAAAGAAGTCATTATTCAAAAAAGATACTTACACATGCGTGTTTATAACAGCACAATTCACAACTGCAAAATCATGGAACCAACCCAAATGCCCATCAATCAACAAGTGGATAAAGAAACTGTGAGATATATATATATATATACACATACACACACACACACACACATATATACACACACACAATAGAATACTACTACTCAGCCATAAAAAGGAATGAATTAACAGCATTTGCAATGACCTGGATGAGATTGGAGACTATTATTCTAAGTGAAGTAACTCAGGAATGGAAAACCAAACATGGTATGTTCTCACTGATATGTGGAAGCTAAGTTATAAGGACACAAAGGCCTAAGAATGATACAATGGGCCGGCACGGTGGCTCACACCTGTAATCCCAGCATTTTGGGACCCCGTGGCGGGTGGATCATTTGAGGTCAAGAGTTCAAGACCAGCCTGGCCAACATGGTGATACCCCGTCTCTATTAAAAATACAAAACTTAGTCGGGCGTGGTGGCAGGCACCTGTAGTCCCAGCTATTCGGGAGGCTGAGGCATTGAGAATGGTGTGAACCCAGGAGGCGGAGCTTGCAGTGAGCTGAGATCGCACCACTACACTCCAGCCTGGGTGACAGAGCAAGACTCCATCTCAAAAAAAAAAAAAAAAAAAGAATGATACAATGGACTTTGGGGACTTGGGGGGAAGAGTAGGAGGGAGGCAAGGGATAAAAGACAATATATATGGTGCAGTGTATACTGCCTGGGTGATGGGTGCACCAGGAGCTCACCAATCACCACTAAAGAACTTACTCATGTAAACAAATACAACCTGTACCCTAATAACAATAACTTATGGAAACATAAAATTTTAAAAAATGAATTTTAAAAAAAAGATAAGAGAAAGAAAGTGAGAGAGAATTTTTTATTCATTCGTTTGGGTGTATCTAGAACATTGTTAATTAGCTGCTCAAAATATTTGCAAACGATATATTATTTTACTTAACATTAGTTTTTCCCTCAACCACCAAAAACAGATTTAAGGAATTTTAGTGGTAAAAATGAAAATAGGATACTGAAATGCTAAGTGTAGACAAAGTCTTAGCAGTAATTCCTACAGGTTTGTAAGTGTATCAAGAGTGTTTTCAGAATTATTTTTCCATGTTGACCCAGCACTTTTGGATGGAGTCTAATTAAAGCTGTCAAACGTTATTGTAATTCATCCCTAAAATTAACTATAATCAAAATGGCTAAGGATAACTATATATTAACAAATACATATGTTTAATCAGTAATACCACTTAATTTGGTCTTTTTAACATAGAGTATATATAAATGTTTATTTCAATTATTGAAACACATAGCTATCCATAGCCCTTCAGGCTTTTATACATATATAATTTTTACACATATTTACATATACCTATAGTGTTATGAACACCTATAAAATTGTCTTAAAATATTTATAATCTTACCTCTTTGGCATAGTCATATAGCACTGGCATATGTTAAAAAAAAAGTTACAAATGAAAATTCCTGAACTGTATTCCTGAATGAAATAAAGAGCACATAAAAGAAAAAGGGGCATGTGGCAGTCATATAGAATGCTTGCAGACCCCAGGAATGAAAAATTAAATGGAATAAAACAAAGAAAGAGGTTGAGTGGGAAAAACAAAGGGGAAAAAAAGGAAACTAGATTATAAATTCCTCCAGCTAATTATCCTTATTTTCTAGTTATTTTGTATTTACCCTCAGCACATACCTTGCGTTTAAAATATGGTGGGCTCTTAATAAATGTGGCTGACTCATTGGGAAGATAAAGCAAGGAGCATATCAGCTAAGTCAGAGAGAGGAAAGGAACGTGTGGCCAATAAACAAAGTTAACGTTGTTCAATCTCTGTATTACCTAACAGTTATTTTCACTTCCCACATCACTGATGAAATTTTATTGTTTTTTATTTTTTATATCCCCAGATTAATAGCTTAATCATTAACTATTCAGACAGGCACATTTTCCTTACCATGCAGATAACTAAGTTTCTAAAAGAAAACTGGATCTCAGCATCTTATCCAAAGACAAACAAATAAAAATAAAACTATTAAGAAACACAGATAGTAGGTTGGAGACTCGATTGTTGGTTGACAGTGGAAGAACGATAACAAAATGCCAGAGCGAGATAGTAAGCCGTTCTCCAACCCTTTGGCCCCCGATGGCCACGATGTGGATGATCCTCACTCCTTCCACCAATCAAAACTCACAATAAAGACTTCAGGAAACTTCTCATGACCCCCAGGGCTGCACCTACCTCTGCACCACCTTCTAAGTCACGTCACCATGAGATGCCAAGGGAGTACAATGAGGATGAAGACCCAAATGCACGAAAGAGGAAAAAGAAAAGTTATTATGCCAAGCTACGCCAACAGGAAATTGAGAGAGAGAGAGAGCTAGCAGAGAAGTACCAGGATCGTGCCAAGGAACGGAGAGATGGAGTGAACAAAGGTTATGACGAAACCGAGCTTACAAGCACCACAGCTAACTACAGGGCTGTAAGTGTATCAGCACCACAGCTAACTACAGGGCCGCCCACTGCTAAGGCGGACAAAATCAGCTGCAGACAAGAGAAGACAGTTGATCCAGGAGTCCAAATTCTTGGGTGGTGACATGGAACACACCCATTCGGTGAAAGGCTTGGATTTTGCTCTGCTTCAAAAGGTACGAGCTGAGACTGCCAGCAAAGAGAAAGAGGAAGAGGAACTGATGGAAAAGCCCCAGAAAGAAACCAAGAAAGATGAGGATCCTGAAAATAAAATTGAATTTAAAACACGTCTGGGCCGCAATGTTTACCGAGTGCTTTTTAAGAACAAGCATATGAGCGGAACGAGTTGTTCCTGCCAGGCCGCATGGCCTATGTGGTAGACCTGGATGATGAGTAAGCTGACACAGATATCCCCACCACTCTTATCCGCAGCAGGGCTGATTGCCCCACCATGGAGGCCCAGACCACACTGACCACAAATGATATTGTCATTAGCAAGCTTACCCAGATCCTTTCATACCTGAGGCAGGGAACCCGTAACAAGAAGCTTAAGAAGGATAAAGGGAAGCTGGAAGAGAAGAAACCTCCTGAGGCTGACATGAATATTTTTGAAGACATTGGGGATTACATACCCTCCACAACCAAGACACCTCGGGACAAGGAGCGGGAGAGATATCGGAAACGGGAGCGTGATCGGCAGACAGAGACCGTGACCGAGAGCGAGAGCGAGAGCGAGAACGAGATCGGGAACGAGAACGAGATTGGGAACGAGAGTGAGAGCGGGACCGAGAGAGAGAAGAGAAAAAGAAGAGACACAGCTACTTTGAGAAGCCAAAAGTACATGATGAGCCCATGGACGTTGACAAAGGACCTGGGTCTGCCAAGGAGTTGATCAAGTCCATCATTGAAAAGTTTGCTGGGTCTGCTGGCTGGGAAGGCACAGAATCGCTGAAAATGGCAGAAGACATAAAGCAGCTGGGAGATTTCTTTGGCATGTCCAACAGTTACGCAGAGTGCTATCCAGCCACGATGGATGACATGGCTGTGGATAGGGATGAGGAGGTGGATTATAGCAAAATGGACCAGGGTAACAAGAAGGGGCCCTTAGGCAGTTGGGACTTAGATACCCAGGAAGAATACAGCGAGTATATGAACAACAAAGAGGCTTTGCCCAAGGCTGCATTCCAGTATGGTATCAAAATGTCTGAAGGGCGCAAAACCAGACGCTTCAAGGAAACCAATGACAAAGCAGAGCTTGATTGCCAGTGGAAGATTAGTGCAATCATTGAGAAGAGGAAGAAGACGGAAGCTGATGGGGTTGAAGTCAAAAGACCAAAATACTAGTCACCAGTTACAACCAGAGACGCTCCACAAGGATATGCTCCCCACTGTTTTCTTTCTACAATTTCCAAAGGTTGCAAGATGTTTTTTTGTGGATGAATATAAAATTTTATTGTGAAAAAAAAAAAGAAACACAGATAGTAAAAAAATGTTATGTCTGGCAACACAGCTCATTCAAAAATAAATGATCATTTACTGATGATGGGCTTTGTAGATTCCCGTCATCTACAGGTTAGAACATATGAGGACAAATTCTGAAGAGCTATACTCCCTTCCATCTTTTCTCTACCTGCAATGAAAATTACAGAATTCTTATTGAAGGATACTAAGGTTCTATTCTATTTTCCAGCCTTAAATTGAGGAATTAGAGGATACTGGTTTGTGTGTGTGTGTTTTGTTGTTGTTGTTGTTGGGGTTTTTTTTGTTTTTTTTTTTTTTTTTAGAGAACAAACATCAAAGCTGGGGCTCAAGTATTCAGCCAAGAGAGAAATTATTTGCCAGAATACTTGGCTTTAAAAAATGCTTTAAAATATGCATCCCCTCTTTCCAAGACCACCACCTGCTGCTGTTCTTATAGGAAGGTATGAGAGGGAATCTGTCAGCCTACTTTGGCAGCCAAAGACCATATGAGAAAGTAAAGTATCCTTCAGGAAAACAGCCCCAATACATTTTTTCGAAATAATCAGATCCAGGATTCTGAATTGCAAAATGTTCTGTATTTATGGCAACATAAAAATTTTAAAATTAAAAAAGTAAGCTTGCAGTTATTTTCATTGCCATAAAGAGCATAATATTTCAAAGGTGACACCTCTGTTATTAACAGGCATTTGCAAAAGCTTGGAAAAGTAACATTT
Organism: Nomascus leucogenys; assembly: GCF_006542625.1. NCBI lineage: Eukaryota > Metazoa > Chordata > Mammalia > Primates > Hylobatidae > Nomascus > Nomascus leucogenys. The sequence goes on along the minus strand of NC_044394.1, from coordinate 22,926,842 downwards.
TTAAAAAATTCATGAAGAAATAATATAGTTGTTTATTATTAAGAGGCAAGAATACTTGGAAGACAGTAGAGTCCAGTATAATGTGAGCATGGTTTTGAATCTCACTTGTGTCATTTGTTAATTATATGAGCATGGACAAGTGACAAACTTCTCTGAAACACAATTCAGTAAAATAGGATTAGTATTACAAGATGAAATTCAGCTACTTAGGATCTCTGTCTCAGGTCTGTTCAGGAGGAAAAGTTGGGATTCGTTATTTCTTATCCAATACCATAAGTATTTTTAAAGAAGAAATATATGCAGAGAATTTCAAAGAACAAACGCCAAGTGCTTTTCAATCCTAAGTTAGGAACGCGTCTATATGTGTATAAATATCTTAAATATACATTAAACATTTCCCAGAGTCTACATAAGAAATGTTGGCAGTATTTCTTTCGGTGAAGTGAGACTAGAAGGTTTAAGGAAGAAGAGCTCAGGGAGCTAGATGTTATGTTAACTTTAATTTCATTCTCGCCTATAATGTTTAAGCCTTTAACAATGCACATGTTAGATGATTCAAAAACTAATATGAAACACAAATGAATTATTTTAAATATCAGCATGAGGTAATATAACTCTTTTAGCATATGAAAGCAAGGAATTCATGCTCCTTTTCTCACAAAAAACAATCTATGAAACCAACTATAAAAAATTACCAAAAATAATTCATTTTTTAATAGGAGATTAAGATGGCAATAAGGCCAGGCGCGGTGGCTCACGCCTGTAATCCCAGCACTTTGGGAGGCCGAGGCGGGCGGATCACAAGGTCAGGAGACGGAGACCATCCTGGCTAACATAGTGAAACCCCATCTCTACTAAAAATACAAAAAATTAGCTGGGCGTGGTGGTGGCTGCCTGTAGTCCCTCCCAGCTACTCAGGAGGCTAAGGCAGGAGAATGGCGTGAACCCAGGAGGCGGAGCTTGCAGTGAGCCAAGATGGCACCACTGCACTCACTGCACTCACTGCACTCCACCCTGGGCTACAGAGCAAGACTCCATCTCAAAAAAAAAAAAAAAGAAAAGAAAAGATGGCAATAAATGATTTTTAACAAATGCCTTGTAGGTACACGATGTCTTTGGGCTAATGACTAATGTTCGTATCAAAAATAGTATAAAATGTTTTCAATATTTGATCTTTAAGACATCATCAACCAGTGCTATCACCACTATCATTTTCATACTGATGAAGACTGTAAACACCTTAGAAAAATGGAAATGCTCCTAGGATAGGGAGAAGAATTATTCATCTTCATAGCTCCACTGTATACCACAATGACTGGCACATAGTAGCTCATAAATAATTAATTGATGAATACATAAATGAATAAAAAAATGAATGAATGACACAGAAGATATTCATTCATTCAAGACTTTCCCCAAACTGTTAATGACCATATTGAAGATGTCTATGTTTTCATCCTTAGCCCTATCCTGCCCAGAGAACCCACCCCATTCCCTTAGAATGAATCTTCTTTGCTAACTGGTCAGTAGCTCCTGCCCTCTGACATAAGCTGATTGGAACAGAGGTGGAGACTGACACAAGTTGGCTAACAGGTTCTCTTATTTGCAGTTTGCTTCTCTCTACTGGACACTTGAACAGGGAAGCCGAATTTGGAACATGCAAAAATGAGGGAAAGAAATTCAGTCTCTAGAGATAGAGAAGGATATGTCTAAAACTTAAGAACAAAGACATAAGTTTCCTCATGAGGCTCAACTACAGTTAGTCCCATTAGGTTTTCTGAGCTATCACTATATCTTTCCAAATATTCATTATTTTTAAAGGCTTAATTTATTTTAGGTGGGTTTCTCTTCCATACAAATAAACAGTGAGGCTCCTGTCACCAGAAAACCTACAGAATACTCACTATATTCTTTGGCTTTCCCACTATTAACATAGATGAACTATACAGGTTTCTATTTAAAGCCGATCCCTCTATGTGTGTACCGCATCACATTCCGTCTCACCTACTATGGAAAATTTCAACCAGAAACTCACCCCCTTTTTTATTTAGATCATCAAGTTTTAAATCTCTATTGAATTAGTCCCTTTAAGATATACAAACTAGTTTTCTCTTTCATTTTAAAACAAAACAAAATTTCTATTACCCAGTAGTGTGCTGGAGCTGTCTCACTCCAGCCCTTGAAAGCCAGTTGTGCCCAACTCTTCTCAACTCTGTGTTCAGTAAAATCAGCCATAATAAGAGAATTTGCACTACTGAAATTGGCAAAAGCTACAACTCAGAATTTTTTTTTAATTTTTATTTTTGCCAAAGAGCTGGTTGTTAAATACTTACCAGCATATCACCTTCTTGATCTCACTGCCTTCACCAAGTATCCCATTTCTTTGTTCCTCTTTTCAGCAAAATATATCAAAAGTATTGGGCATAAACATGTTCTCTATTTTTTCACTTAAACCATTACAATCAAGCTTTGTCCCCACCATTTTACTGAAACTGCTCTTATCAAGGTCTCCAATGACTTCTACGTTGCTAAATTCAGTGGTCAATGATCAGTTCTTAAATTATTTAATCTATCCGCAGCATTTGACCCGGTTGATCATTTTTCGCTCCCTTCACTGGTCATTTCTTCTCAGTCTCGTTTGCTGGTTCCTCCTCTTTCCTCTGACCTCTTAATGTTGGAGGGCTCCAGGGCCTTACTCTCTTCTCCATCTATACTCTCTTGATGACCTCAGTAAGACCTATGGCTTCAAATACTATCTAGAAGCTCATGGCTCCCCAATCTACAGGTCCAGCACAGACTTTTCTCTTGAATTTCACACTCTTAGATGCAATGATTCCATCACCACTTGGATATTTAAAAGATGTCTCAAATTTAACAAGTCCAAAACTGAAATAATCTTCCTTCCCAAACATATTTCACCAACAATTATACATCTAAGATAATGGCAACATCATCTTTCCAGTTGCTTGAGCCAAAAACTTTGCATGTAGTCACCTTTTATTTCTTTCTAACTGCCACATCCCACACTCAACTTATTAGGAAATCCTGTTGGTTTTACCTTCAGACTAGCTCCAAAACATAACATTTCTCTCCCCATTCCACTGCTGCTAGCCTGGTTCAAGCCTATAGCCTGGATTATTCTGATTCTCCAATGAAGCTCTATACTATCATTGTAGTCCCTATATGGTTTACTCTCAACAAAAACAGCCAGAGTGACCCTTTTAGAAGTAACATCATATCATGTCACTTCTCTGCTTAAAGCTGTGGGATTACACCCTTTTGCTCAAATTAAAATGTCAAAATCCAGACAATGACCCGCAGGCCCTTCATGACCCAGTGTTCTGTTAACTCTCTGATACCATCCCCCACTACTCTCCCTTTCATTCAGGCCTTTCTAGCCACACTGAGGCGGCGTCTCAAATATGCTAGATATGTTCCTGCCTTTGGGACTTTGCTCCAGCTGTTTACTTTTCCTGAAACCATCTTCTGTCTATGAACTTGGCTGACTCCCCATGGCCTTCCAGCTTTTTCTCATCTCTTCCTCTATTTTAATATATTGCAACATATCTACCAACTTCCTGTCCTCTGTATACCTCTTCTCTATTCTTTTTTTTTTCATTGCACTTAACAAATACTACCCTACTTTATAATATACTTATTTGTTATGTTTACTGTCTGCCTGTCCTCACCAGAATGTAAGCTTCCCAAGGGCAAGAATTATTGTCTGGTTTGCTGATGACCCAAGTGTCTAGGGTAATCTGGTACCTAGTAAATTCTCAATAAATATTTGTTGAAAACAATTTAATAAATGACAAGCAACAACCAATAAATGGCAAAGACCATTCTGAATTTATAATATACAAACAAACCTGTGACTGTAAAAATCAGAAGTGCTAACATTGCTTCCCTAATGAAATTTTAGCTTCAACAGCTTTCTGGTTGAAATCTAAAATTTACAGAAGAAATGCAGCAGTATTCTCACAACCGTACCTAAACCTCTCTCATATCTGGGCTCAAATCTTGGGCTCTTACAAGAGCTCACAGCTCCTATAGGAGTTGTGCATTTATCAGTGGTGACACAAATGGGCCCGTGTAGTATTTTGTACATATGGTGTTAACTTTTATGCCTTAATATATATGTGCAATATAGCTGAATTATACTTGCTCTAGGAACCATCACTTTTATTTTACTGACTTCTGTGTATTTAAAACCTCAGGCATAATACAGTCTTGAATTAACAAAGTTTTTTGTTGTTTAATTTCCACAGAAGAAAAAGAAAAGAATAATTGTTTTAACATTTGAATTTCTTCATGGTTTGTACAATGCAAAATCTTCCCAAGTTTAGGAAGTATGTGAGAACTAGAGATTAGAAAATGGACGTGAAGTCCCCAAACATCTCTGCATCAACTCCAGGTAGGTTTCTAACACACACATTATTGTGCCTAATTTAAAACACGTGACATAAAAGAATCATGTGTGGAGTTTTAAAACTATGAAATATACTTACTCGCATATGAATTGAAAACTAGTAGCCATAGACTGTAGTGATTTCAAACTGAATCTTTCTTTTGCTCTTCAATTTAATCTTTTTTTTTTTTTTTTTTTTTTTGAGACGGAGTCTCATTCTGTTGCCCAGGCTGGAGTGCAGTGGCCCCATCTGGGCTCACTGCAACCTCCGCCTTCCGGGTTCAAGCAATTCTTCTGCCTCAGCCTCCTGAGTAGCTGGGATTACAGGTGCCCGCCACCACAACCGGGTAATTTTTGTATTTTTAGTAGAGACAGGGTTTCACCACGTTGGCCAGGCTAGTCTCAAACTCCTGACCTTCAGTGATCTGCCCACCTCAGCCTCCAAATTGCTGGGATTACAGGCATGAACCACCACTCCCAGCTCAATTTAACCTTACAGCTATTACAACAAGAAAACTTCTGGACAAAAGCAGTTAATTAATTTTAAGTGCCCATTTAAACCAGAACAACAAAAAAGAATGAGCACACCTATAATGAAGCTAAAAATGTGAGTTTGAAGGGAAACATTAATATATTCAACACAAAATAATAAAAACTAAGGGGATTATGAATGCATCATGACAGATTTGTATTCACTGGATTAATAAATAGAAGGAATGACTTTTAAAAAACCTATGAAACCTATCATGTAAATGTCACATAAGCCAATAGATATACTTAAGCAAAACTCTGAAGCAGTTTGTAAATATAACAAAGTATAAAATAGGAAGAACAGTTGAGGAAAACATCTTCAAACACTGTTTTGGGTGGGTTGTATTCAAACTTACTTTCACCTATATCCCATCAGAAATTTTATAATTATCAGCCGGGCGTGGCGGCTCATGCCTGTAATCCCAGCACTTTGGGAGGCCGAGGCGGGCGGATCACGAGGTCAGGAGATCGAGACCATCCTAGCTAACACGGTAAAACCCCATCTCTACTAAAAATACAAAAAATTAGCCGGGCGTGGTCGCAGGCTACTAGGGAGGCTGTAGTCCCAGCTACTAGGGAGGCTGAGGCAGGAGACTGGCGTGAACCCGGGAGACAGAGCTTGCAGTGAGCCGAGATCGCGCCACTATACTCCAGCCCGGGCAACAGAGCAAGACTCTGTCTCAAAAAAAAAAAGAAGAAATTTTATAATTATCATAATTGAAACACATTACATCCTTGGCCTCAGTTTCTAATCTTGCAGATATGAAAGAGTTGGGCCCAGGCTACAACTAACAATGTGTCTTATATTTGGGGTAGTAGCCTGGCCCAGATTTTCTAAAATACCTTTAATTTAAAATATTCTGTCCTTACCTTTCAGTTTGTGTGTCCCAGAGTTTTGTTCAAACATGTGGTTTACATATTCTTTGTCTATTATAATTTTAAATTTGTAAAAATTAAGAAATAGTTGGGATTGGTTTGTATCAATCCAAAAAATAAGATTTTAGGGGTATATGTACTAACCTCTTTAATGCAACACAACTGTTTCTTTAGTCCTTTGGCATGATCATTTGTATATAAAGCAATTCTTATCTTTTGGATCTGGCAGGATCTCTACTTGACAAAAGTATTAGCTGCTAGGTTTTTGTGAGTGAAAATAAATTGCATTTTTTTAAAATCACAATTCATTATTTTCACTGACTCAGACTGGCCTCTCCACCAACCCCTCAGATTAGTTTAAATTAAATAAAGTATTGGTTCAAAAAATCTAGACAGTTACTTAATCAAATAACAAATACCCAAGCAGGCTGCTCGAAATCACGTGCACTGATACATTCTTAGGCCCAGTGACCATAGAATCATCCGCCTTTGCTATAGGTAAATGATTCCTCCAGGGAGGAGCAGTTTTTCTAACAGCGATTTCCACATAGGTCCACTTTGACATTACTTAGGATTCTCCAATTTCTACATAGGTCCACTTTGACATTACTTAGGATTCTCCTTTGAGAATTTTCTAATAGCAAATACACACACAGAACAACCAAAACATCAGGGGAAAATTGATCCTAAAGGTACGACTGTCCTAGTTGTTCAGCTTGACTTGTACTCCAGTGGGAGAGGAAGAACTAAAGAGTGTGCTATAATTTCTTGTTCATCAATGCAGAACCCAGCACAGGAAGAAGGTGAGAAGACCCTGAGGTGAATGGGATGATGAAGAAGACCAAGTGGGAGCCCATAAATCTGTCTTCTTATGGTTATTGGTGCATAGATACTTGGGCAGCTCACCCCTGTGCTGACACTTTGCTTTCATTTCTCACTTTTTTATCTCCATGATTTTCTGTTAACCTTCTATTAACATCTGTCAGAAAACCTAGTTCCAGTTCTGACCAGCCTAAGGGCTATAGGTTGAATTGGGTCAAGGCAAATAGGAAATAACTGATCTAGTTTCTACAAGGTCTTCATGGACTGAATGAAAATTATGCAGAAAGCACTAAATATTCATATTCTGTCTTTCTTTCTGTATACCTCTCTCTGCTTCATGTTCTTTTTGTATTTGGTTTTGATGGGAATCTATATCTCTAAGGAAACCTTTTTTTAAAAAAACTGCAGCCAGTATCTGAATTATCTTAAGCTAATATAATATGACAGAGTATAAATGGGTGAAGATTTATAATTTCCAGTGAATATTTTCCAAGTTTTCCAGGATCATCTATACTATTTTTAGGTTAATATAATTTTTTTTTAAAGTCACCCTTAACAGGACATGTGGAGTGGTTAAAACATGACATGTTTTTGTTGAGGAATGCAGAATTAGTGAAAACGACAGAGGCAAAAATAAATAAAATCAGACTTAAATAATGTTTATTTATTTAGCATCTATTCACTTGTTCAAAAAATTATCGAGTGCCTACCATGTGCCAGGGAACAGGCAGGTACACAAATAAGTCCCTGCCTTCACATTGTCGTGGTGAGACAGGCACTATACCGTAACATCAATTCACAGCGATAACTGCTATGGGGAAAGTAAAGCTGGGAAAGCAACCCACAGGGGGTGCTATTTTCAATAGGGTGGGCAAAGAAAACTGGGAAGAAGGGCCAAATATGGAATACATTTTGATAATATAGCCAGCTGAAATTGCTAATGGGTTGGATGTGTGGGCCAAAAGAGAGGAATCTAGGATGAGTCAAAGGTTTGCCTGAGTAATTGAATAAATGGCAATGGTGGTGGTATATTGATTGAAATACAGAACACTGCAGGAAAAGAGGTTTGCAGAGTGAGGCTAAGTGGAAACCAAGTGTTCTGTGTTAAACATGCTAATTTTGAGATGTCTATTAGATGATGATAAGCACTTGGAGATTAGAAGAGAGGCAGGTGCTAGAGAAAAACACTTGTGGTCATCAGTACATACATGGGATCTAAGGTATGGGAATAGTGTATTGCCTCAACAGTGAGTGCAGATCCAGAGTATGAGACATGTGAAGACTGGTCCCAGAACACACCAATATGTTCAGGTGGCAATGAGGGGGAGTGGGAGGAAGATCCAGCTGAGATATTTGATGAAGGACCAGTGAGGTAGGAAGGTGACCCTAGGTGTGATGTCCAGGAATACTCACCAACACCAAAAAAGTGTTTCAAGTGCATCAGATGCCGTGAGATGTCAAAGATAAGTATAGGGAATTTTAGTAGAGTGACAAGTATAAAAGCCTATCTGGAGTGTGGTCAAGAAAGAATAAGAGGCGAGCAGGCAGAGAAAACCAGTACCTTAGCAACAGTATCTTGCCAAATTAGCAAAGCATCACTTGAAATAGTATTTCATGTTGTTCCTTAGTTCTTTGCTGCTTAATTTTCAGCATGGCCTCCAGCCATTTTAGTATTGAGCTTCTGAGTTCAGTGTTTGGTGTTGCAGTAAAAGCTTCATTTTGAGCACTTTAAGTAAGAAATAAAAGAAGGCAGAAATCAGGCAGGCACTTTAATATAGGATTTGTCTATAAGCTAAACTAAGTTGTTGTTAGCATTATATTATACTGGCTGATTATCTGATGTTAATACTTACATGGTAATTTTTTCTCTAAATATGTCAAAAAGAAGTTAAAGAGCTGCAAAACATCCAAATAACAGAAATAATTTTTAAACCATATGTTGGACTTAATGAATGTTTAGTTAAATAGAAATAGGCTTTGAGGACATCAGGTCTCTGAGATCATTTTGAAAGAGCAGGAGGAAGGTGACTGACAATGTGATTGCTATAATAATTTTTCTTTTCTTTTTTTTCCTTTTAGTCTGGAGAGATTGGACTACAAAGCAAAATGAACTGTTATACAGACTTAGGTGGAAAGTATACTGTCCTACCAAAAAAACCTTTTCAGTTGTTTTCCTATTTCTTTCTGCAATTAATCCTATCTTCAATGTGCCCTTTTAATTGACTTTAACACAAATATTATGAATATGAATTATAAGACAATATTAAAGATAAAAGAAAACTTAAAATGACAAGCTAAACTGTTTCACCGAAATGTATTTGCACATGTCCAAAGCTTACTCATATATCAACATCTAATTTAGATAAACTTCCATTGAGGCCTTCCCAGTCCTTTCTTCTTAGAATAAGTCTCTTTCTCCTATACATTTGAAAAACATTCTATCTATAACTCTCATTCATCTTTTCATTCATTCAACCAATATTACTGAGCGCTTATTATGGGCTGGTCCTCTTCTAGGAGCTTCGGATACATCAGTGAAAAGAGGAAAAGAACCCTGCCTTATGGAGCTGAGATTCTAACAAGGGGAAACACACAATAATAGATAGAATACATAAAAAAAATCATGTAGCATTTAAAAGGTGATAGATTCTTTGGAACATGAAATGTAGAGCAGAGTAACGGGATGGGAGTATAGGGGGTTCCAACCTTTAATGCAGTGGTTAAGACAGGGTTTACTTAGAGGTGACATCCGAGCAAAGACTTGAAGGAGATGAGGGCATTAGCAACATAGATCTGTGGCGAAGAGCTAGAACAAAGAACTAGAAACATGCCTGGTGCTGTTGAGGAACAACAAAGAGGCCAGAGGGGCTTGAGGGAACCTGGGGAGGGGAAAGGTAGTAGGAAATAAGGTCAGAGGCCATTGGTGTGGGGGTTTGAAGGGACATATCATGGCAGTGAAATGGGTGCTATTACAGAGTTTTGAAGCTGAGGAGTGACATCATCTGACTTTTAATTCAAAAGGAGCCTCTGGCTGCTGTGTTGAGAGTGCTGGGGTGTGTGAGAAGTAGGAGTAGGGGGACCAATTAGCAGGCCCTGTAGTTATGTAAGCAAGAGATGATAGTGACTCACACACTTGGTACAAGCACTGGAGCCGGTAAGAAGTGGTTAGAGTTTCATATCACTTTTTTACTTTTGTCATATTATATACATGTCTTATCACCACTTCTAGACTCTGCACTACTTGAGGCCAGAATTTGTGTTCATTTTTACATGTCCAATGAGGGGTACTCAATATTTTTAATGAATAAATAAATGAATGGTCACTAGACAAAGAATCTAGCTTATCAATATCTTTGACACACACCCTGAATTTCAAGGCATATTTATAAATGGACAACAGCACCACCAAGAGCATCAACTTTGAATATGAAGGGCAAAAAAAAAATGAATAAAATCTACATACTGCAGAACGGATAGCAGAATAATATAAAGGGAAAGATAGCCTTTATTTTACCTGTGCTTTATTTAATTTCTGATGAGTGTTTAGAAGTAATCTATTATATTTTCTCTATGTTCTTCTTGAAGTAAAATAGTAGCCAAGGGAGAAAGAAATTTCTGGAGCATACAGACAGGTTCACAGTAGGTTTTGTCATGGAAATATTTATTATTATAAGAGCCAGTCAAATGACATGCCACAATGCTAACCCTTTCTGTAGTTAACCCTGCAGGGAAGAAATCTATCTCTGTCTTCAAATTCCAGTATAATAATAAAAAAGAAAACAACAAATGCATATAAAATAAATAACTTCTCCAACACATACGTACTCAACATTACAACAGGCAAGTTATGCAATCATTTGCTATTAAATCACAAACTTCCAAAACTTCAAAAGAGCAAGAGGAAAATTCCTTCAGAAAAAAACAAATTACCCATGATAATGTCCATACATAGTTGTAGAATATAGCTAAAGAAATGTTCTTTTAAAATAAGTGGTCTACATTTTAAAACTGCAACATCCAATTTGGGTATAGAGTTTTAGAAAAAGCTGCTATGTACAATGTGGAAATAATTTACAAATACCTATAAAACATTCAGGAAGGGAGTAGATTTCAATACCTTTCTTTAATATATAATGTTTTTAAAGAAATCATTACAATAGCAATGAATCTTTGTGATGGAGCAGTAGTTTTACAGTTTGGATTCTAGAACCACAAAATTCCTGATGGACTCTGTAATTAGAAGGGAAATTTTCATCTCTCTAAGTTGTGTCTCCTATTTCTCCATTCCCTATTTCTATTTTCTCTAGTAACCATTGAAAATATCAAGTTCAACTTATGACAAATCTAATTGAAAAATACCAGCCTGAATTGGAGGTTAATGTTTTGAGACAGTGGTTCTGCCATCTAATCATTCCACAAATATTTATTGGGCACTTAGTATTTCCTGCCAAAGAGATAAGGTCATTACCTTTAAGAAGTTAAAATTTAATGAGGAAGAGATACAAACACGCAGTAAAATAGTTTGACAGTGCCCTGATAGAGCTATGCTCAAGGTACTAGGCCCACTCAACATGCTATGGGGACGCAGGGAGGCAGGGAAGGCCTATGGGAGGAGGCGCTGTTTCCACGTTGTGAAGGATGAGCAAAGCTGGTCAGAGAAAACAAAGGGAAAGGGAATCCTCAGCAGAGGGCGCCATGATCATGATCTCATTTTTAGAACTGCCCCAATAGCTGTGGGGAAGATACAGAGACAGCAGTAGGCTGGAGGCAGGAGGATCACTCCAGAGGCTTAGAGGAATCCAGGGAGGAAATCATGAGGGTCTGAACGTAGGAAATGGCAGTCGGAAAGGAAACAAGGGGCAAGTTCAAGATATATTTAGGAAATAGACCATAAAAGATGTGGTATTGACTAGTCAGGAAGAATGAAGAGAGGAAGAATGAAGAAGAATGAAGGACAGGGAGGGAGTTAGGAGCTTGAGAGGCTGGATATATGGAGAGCTGAACTCTAAGGGAAGAAATGCAGGAGAAGAAGTGGGTGAAACAATAGCAGAGGGGATGTTTTTTGAAACTCAAAAGATTTGTTATGACATGTATTTGACATTATGACTGAATTGACAAATATAAACTAGCTGTGGTATGAAGGTATTCTACCCACAGAGCCTATTCAGAGTCATGAACATTACAGAGATCACTGATGAATACTTAAAGAAACTCCTTCCATTCTCCCTGGTCACCAAATGTAAAGTATTGACGAGATAGAGACTAGCAGTCAGTATAGATTTTAGATATTTGTTTAGTGAATATTTACCAATTTTAGAACTTCCATTACACAATCAGAGGCATGGCTTCTGAAAAAAAAAAAAATCTTAGCATACTGTATTTTAGTGAACATTAACATATATAATGGAAAGGAGAGTAAAACAATAATTTTCAAAATATTTAACTTTATTTACAAATTAATGGTGACTTTTTCATTTCAGATCTTAAGTGTCAAGTTAATTCACTCATTAAAATTTAGATACATTTTAATACCCTATTACATTTTATGATTCAAGGACTTTCTTATCATACGAAGAAGATGAAATGCTCTTTCAGACCAGTTATCATTTCTGGTTACTATTTCCTTTTTTTCTTTTCTGATTCCAAATGTGCACTGGGAATATCAACAATACCCATGAAATAAATCCCTTCTCAAGCAGGATATTCTGACTATCTGATTTATCACTCTGCATAGCTCCCATTAAATAATTTCTACAGTTTCAATAATAACCACAACTCTAGAATAATATATACTAGGATGCTCTATTTCAAGATCTTTAAAACTAGACATATATGAGAAAAATTTATAACATTTTAATATGTTTCTGGACTCATGAATAATGAGTCTTTTTTTTTTAGATTATACAAATATGATCCACCAATGAAACATTTCATCTCAAATCTAACCAGATTTTGTCTACCTAGTATAAAGTAAGGAAATCCTGGGTACTCCAGCGAAAAAAAGAAAAAAGCATTCTCTAAATCAGTGTTCAGTGTTTTTCAAATTGCAGATGTGACCTATTTGTGGATCATGAAATCAATTTGGTGAGTTACAACCAGCATTTTTACACAGTGGAATAGAATACAAAAGAATAGATATCAGAGTATATTACATTTCATAAGAGTATGCATGGTTTTGTAAAGGTTTGGTATGTATATATGTATGTGCGTACTGGTTACTAACATTAAATATTTCTTATCAGGAGTTGCATTTAAAGAAATTTGAAAGCCCCTGGTTTAAATAACTTTGTCCACAGTATTGCTGAGACGTGTCAGGGGTCTATAGCTCAAATGTGAAATGAAAATAAATTTTAAGAAATGTGAAGATTAATTTTTGTACAACAGTTCTCTGAAACTCAAGCACTCACTTACTTTAAGCTGTCAAATATTTTACAGAATAATACCTAACAAATAGGATCAAAGGTTTCTCCTATACTATGTTTTGTAACTAAGGATATATCGTCCAATATCACTAAATGACAGATTCTAACTTGCTTGATTGAGCCTTGCTATTTAGTAGTCATTATGGATAGAAGTTTCATTTAGTTGCATTCATCTTGTATTTAACTTTAGAATAAATTCAGAAGCTGAGCCATAAAATGTACGGTAGGAATCCTTAACCCATGAGGACCCTTAAAAGGTCAAGAAAGCAACTGTAATTCCCATGAAAAACACACAAATGTATATGTTATCATTATATATAGCCTACACGCATATGCCCCAACATGTTATCATTAGGTATAAACCAGAGAATATTCTACAGTATTTTAATTCTACTATACTTAAATAATACATAAAGGACACAAATACAGTTTTCATTTTTATGCTCCACTGTAATTTTATGAGAGGCCTAAGAAACATAAAAGTTACGTACGAGTCTTTATTTATGCCACCAAGAGTAAGTTTTATCCTTGGAAATGCTTAAAAACTTGGCCTAATACTTACTGCTCAGTTATTCCTCATCCTTTGATTCCTTAACCTATATTTTTGTAAATAAATTTTAAGTCAGAAATTACCGATAAAGTATCAGTCATGAGTTTCACCTGAACTCGAAATTCTCCTCTTTTGAGAGAGCTATAACAAGTGGAAGTTTATATTTTATTTCATTTCTATCATTTCATTCCTTAGGTTCTTTATGGTGTTTTTAAAATCCATAATATAATTCTATGAGAGTTAACATAATAGACTGTAACAGCTGTTATGGCCTATTGTGTAAATAAGTAATTACAGAATTTACAGACTATCATGTAAATATGTAATTATGGACTTTTTAAAATGTGCATTATTTACTCGATAGTCTATCGTTTACATATGTAATTATGGACTTTAAAACATGTATTATTTACTCAGTCTGTAACAGCTCCTTGGGACAGAGTCGTTCTGGCCTATCGGGTAAACATGTAATTACAGAAATTTTTTAAATATGTATTATTTATCTAATAGTGCTGCTACAGATTATCACATCCATACGTAATCACAGATTTTTTAAAAGTGGGTATCATTACTTTGTAAAATGCTTCTGCAAGTCAACGCAGAGACTTTCCGTTCATGGCTCAGTTATCCAAAACTATGAAGTGATTCCTCCATATAACATATTTGCAAAGAAAAGTGTTTTTTTTTGCAAGTAATCTAAGTAAATTTTCAAGTTTCCTGAAGAAGTTATAAAAAACTGATCCCAAAGAGAACAAGTCATTTTGAGAGAAGGGATATTTTTATAATAGTCTCTAGCTTAAGGTTCTTTTATCTTTCATTTTTTCAGTTATCTACATTACCATAATATTTATTTTTAAAAGCCAGAATCTCTTAATGCATCTGGTTTCTTTAAGGCAGAGTATCTGGAATGCATTTTACCTGTTATCTCCTTTAATATTCAATTATGTACACCTCCTTATGCAGTAGTATACTGGTAAATGTTTAACAGTTGGCTGGAGTGAGGAGGATGTAAATCACTCGCCATTTTCTGTGGTGTAAATGCTCCCACCATGGCTGATTTCAAGCTACCAAATGGATGTCACTTAACTCAATGTCACTCAACTAGTGAGCCATACAAGCAGGTAGGAGCCTATTTTAGCACATCACTACCTCTTACATCATTTCACATTCCAATTATTGAATGTCTTTTAATGTAGATTTTGAGGAAGTCAGAAACAAAAGCCTAATTGCTAAGGGCACGTGAGGCGTTTAAAGCTTAAAATTAACGGACACACCTTCAATTAACAATCAATAAGAGACCTCTTCCTAGATTCAGAAGATGCCTAAACTTTCTCTTAATCAAGTATGTAGGCAGCACTCTGGGATTGGGGGCAGGGAACAGCATTGTTTGGCACATCTGGTAGGAGACCAATCCTGAGGTGGTTCATTACAATTGAGGTACACCTATGAAGAATAGTTTGGCAAAAAATTTAGAGATGAGTTAAGTATCATGTGGGTGGTTGGGCTAGAAAACTTTAAGATGTATTCTAATCCTGTGAGCTGTTTTCATGATTTAATAAATAAGGTAAAGGTTAAATATATCGCATTTCAAAAAGCCATCCATACTTCCACAATTCTGCATTAACAGATTTAATTACTCTTTTTAACTGAGTAGTAAGTTGTAAGCTCAGCTAGACAATTCTAGAAGATGGAACTTCAAGAGAAATGCCATCAAAATAAACTTCAGATCACGCTATTAAAACTAAGGATGTTAAAGTTGTGCCTTTTATTTTAATAACAGACTAAATCATTGCTCTGCACTGAAATTATAAGAGCAAAACTTTGTACTACTTGTACATTCCAGTTTTTTGAAATATATGATTGAATATTCATCAATAAATGAAAAAGATTTACAATGTATTCAAAGATTATTAATTACTTCAAATACTCTTAGTTTTAAATGTGGGGGAGAATATACTGATCTGCCTGCAGAGCACAGACAAGGAATCAGTGCATATATATATATGTATATATGATTAATTCTCCAAATACTAGGTGGTGTTAAACATATCATCATGTGTGGTCAATAGAATAGACAGCCAGGGCAAAGGAGCTATCAGGAAAGTTCTATCCAAAGGCAACAAGATATTATATACATTCATTTGTCTAAGATGCTCATAAAATTTTATTTCATTCTACCACTAAAAACATTCTGTGGAAGGCACGACCTTCCATACACATTGAATTTTAGTACAGTAGTGTGAAGCCTTTATCAAGACCTGACACCAAGGGTTGCATACCTTCAGGGAAAGATTGTGTTCCCCTATGTTTAAATCCCCATGTAGAGCAAAACACAAAATATACATTACACTAGAGTACCACATGGCCAAAGAATGACTACAGCATGCCAGGAAGAGGGCAGGTGCCTCCTGCCAGAGGCTGCAATTTAATATCCTGCTATAAAAGCAATAGGAGGCTCCTGTTCATCTGAAACCTAGAACCTATAATAAAAACAGTGAACAATTCAAAATTGGCACATTGCTCCTACTGGCTGTTCATGTGCCAGGATTTTCCACCATGCCAGAGTTGCAAACTGTGTACAGTCTCTGGAAACAACTAAGCTCTTCTTATTTGTGAGGTAGAATTGTGAGTAGTGAGGGATTTACTACATAGGAAATTTTTATTTTCTTTGTTTTAAGAAAATGAGTGTAATATATGTCCCAATGGTTATTTGGGAAACTCACTTATTGTGAGTTTATTAAATGGCCGAAGTACATGATTTTAGAGAAAGTAGGACTTCAGCAGCTAACAGCCTGAGGCACAGAAATGGAAAAGGTAAGCCAGAACTTATAAACATTCATTTCATCCAGGTGTACCTCACTTTAAACAATAAATGCATCCCAGGAGTGATGTGAAAATAAAATACTTATACATTGGATCATATTTTAAATTAACTAGGGATACAGTTACTTAAAGGAAGCCTCAGCTAGTTCTTTGATAATGTGGATGACTAATTTGCAATTTATCAGTTTCTGAAATATGAATTTTCAGATATCAAATTTTAAAGCTGAGTATAGATACATGTATTTACATATGTCTAACATAGAAGTATATGTATTTATAAATATTCTAAAAGTCATACAGTTAAGATCAAAATACATTAAAGGCATTACTGTTTAGCTTGATCCACATGGATTTTCTGGGTTTAAAGGAATATATGAAATATTTGCTCAAATAAGGATGTATTAGAAAATAAAAAACCAAGGTTTCCATGATTGCAGTTAGTTATCTGTGAAGTAGGAGTGCCAAGCAGTAAAACTCCGTGTCCACTTGGCTGCAACAATTAATATGGAGCTATTTTCAAGGTGGGATTATGGGCACTGGAACCTCTAGGGATGGAATGTTTTGCCCATGCGTTAAATCCTCATTTTGTGTGAACTTAATGAAAAGATTGCAATATGTTCTGTCAATGGTTCCCAGAGCATGGAGATACTTCTTTCTTTTGCCCCTGAGAAAATGCAGTGAGATTTGTGCTGTATTTTATGGATGGAAATGTAAAGAAAGTATGTGCTTCTTACTTTGTTCAGAACTCCTGAAGATAGGCTTAAAATTATGTAGGGAAATGCAGTTACTCTAAGGCTGTAGTATTAGCTGGATGCACAGTGTATTTGTAAACTTTGCTGTGTGGGGGGGAAACCTCTAACATCATAAAATATCAAGAAGAAAGAATCAAATTTTTCTATAGCATGTTAAATTAGGCAGTAGCTGTTTTCAACAGAAGCTTGTTGGTCTGCTATAAAAAAAATGTTATTTATTTATTATTCTAATTTGGATTCACAAGTGTGCTCCAGTCAGAAAAAGGACTTGCTTTGCACAGACATGTTCAGGGGCTGTAATACAGTTACATGTATGCTATTTACTTTTAATAAAAGAGAGGCTCTTTGAGTATAGCAAATAAATGTGCAATACTGATAAGTAAAAAAAAAAAAAAAAAAAGACCAGGGTGGAGTGGATAGGCGCAGAAACCAACAGGTCACTCGTGCTTTGTTAGCATTCCAGTAGGTGCTCAGGCAGCCCTCAGGCAGCCCTAGAATACTCCTATGCCCGAGGTACACCAGTGAGGGAGCCCTCCTTGGAGAATGAACTGATACTTGGACATCTGCAAGAAACCAACATAGTCAGCTCCTCTCTCTCCTCAATTCATGGCTTAGATAGGACCAAACTTGTTTTTTCTCAGGAGTGTTGAAGAGCACATCACCTTGGGAGTCCTGGGACCACCAGGGACCACCAAATATTCAGAGTCCAAGCAAACAACTCAGAGAGGCTCTTCATAATTAGCACTAGTGACTCAGTTACCTTAACCCTTGAATTCTGTCCTTTTGTGGAACCCAGACCTCAGAAGTTTTGACATCTAAGCAGGCCAGGGTTTGAGGTATTTGTTTCTTTGTTTTTAGCGTCATAGAATTCTTTGGTTGGAACGAGATCCTCAAGATAATTTAGTCAAACCCCTTCACTTTAAAGTTAAGAAAGCTTGGCTAAGTCATAGGTGGAATCTCACTCCAAGGATAAAGAAATAACATTTGTTAAGTTATGTAAAAGGTGCTGTACCTAAGTTATCTCATTTAATTCTCATACACTCCCTATCATCCCCATTCATAGAGTAAAGCAAGTGAGATTTAGAACAGTTTACCAAACTTACTACAAATCGTACACTTTTAGGTCAATTTGCTAAAAATCTATTCATCAAATGGCCAATTTGCCAAATAATAAATTTGAAGAATGACCAATTTGCTGAATTTACCAAGAAATTATTTCTTTAAACTATGTGCAACTTTTATAGCAATAATATTATTCATAGTAATTAAAGCTTCCGAAGATTATTTCTAGTTTTAGTTGACTGGTTTTCATTTTATCTTCATGGCAACAATTTTTAGGAATTTAAATTCACCTTCTATTGGTAATTAGTATATATCAAATTTGCGGTCTCAATTACATGGTCCATTATAAAATCCCTTCTGGCATTCCAGCTTATTTTCTACCACTTACAATGGTATTGTCTTTCATCTCAAATCTTCCTACAAACCAGTACCAAGTTAACATACCAAAGAGACAGAAGCCATAAACTTTCTGCATTTTATAAAATTTCTAGCAAATTGCATGGGATGGTTCAATACCCTTAATGATATTTTTAATATTTAGTTTAATTGTGTTTAGTCCTAGTTTTAGTTTACTTTTTAATTTTGCCCTAGCCATTTCAGCCCAGCAATTCTGTAGCACATTTGTCAGTCCAAATCAGCTAAATGTCATTTCCTATATGTTTCACATTTCAGGCATATGTTTAAAATATATTACAAATAATTCATTTGACTCATTCAGTTAGCAAATCTGTGAATCAAAAATGTATAAAAGACAATGGGTTAGATTAAAAATGAGTTAGATGATGGGAACTCACCTTATCCTTATGATTTAAAAAGTCCTTGATTTTAAGACAACACAACACTGTGATTCAAAATACATAAGCTATAATGTAAAATGGCTGCAGTTCTAAGCAGAACTAAAACCAAACTAAACTAAACTTAAAATTCTAAATTATCTCCCAAAGCTGCCACAGTCACCTTATACAGCAGGATTTGCTACAAACTTTAAGAAACCTAATAGAAGGAAAGTTTTTATAAAGCAGTGATTTGGCAAATTGATCATTCCATGAATTGTTCAGTAGGGAAATTGGATTTTGGTGAATTGACTTTCTGAGAAGTAATTTTTGGAGAAATGCAATTCAAGGTAATTATCCTTCAGAAAGCTGTTTTTTGGTGAAGTGACCTGCTTCTAATCACCAAATGGCGAGGCATGAAAACCTGTCTGCTGATTCTAAAATTCACATTCTAGCCTCCATATTTTTTTTTCCAATTAACCACATCACCATTGATGTAAAGTAATCAGGAAAGATTTATGAAGGCCCCCAAAAATGTGGTCTGAAAATTTTAGACTACTGAAGATACCTTTAAATGTATCCAAATAAGGGAATTGAATAAAATCTCATAGTTGAGTTCAATGCAAAACCCATACTGCATGTCCCAGCAGAGGAGTAAGATACACTGATTTTGACTTGCCTAGTGAGAAAGCACTTTCCTTGATACCAAGAACCTTAATTCGAGCAAAACTTAAACATTTATATTCATATCATGTGGCTCTGTCTGGCCACAGTTAATTTGAGCCTATCACTTTATTCCCTGTACAGAATATCTAAAGCTTTAAGGCAGATTCAGGGAGCCTTTTCTTCCTGAAACACAAACACTTACACTACGCTCTCATTAACTGGAACTTTCACATCTGCACTGAAGTGAAAACAGAACCTAAAGCTCTGTCCTACCTACTGTATGTCAAATAACACAGATTAGAAAGGGTGTATTTGACAACGGCATTTTATTCAGGCTTTAGAGGGAAAGAGTTGGACAAGTCATAAACTTGCATAACCATTAAATAAAAATAACTGCAGGGATGTTTAAGAGATATACTAAAATAAAAAAATTTTAAATACTTGATAAAGGCAAAATTTTACCTGTTATTCATTTTACTTTATCCCAACTTGACACAATTATTAAAAAACTTTACCTCTACAACTTAAAAGCTAAAACCACTTCCAAGGCTTCTGGAGCCCCCCATATGGAGTGAGTTTCCAGGGTAGAAGATGGAAGTGAGTTTCTAGGGTAGAAGAGAAAGGTCATTATTTGGTGGCATCTTCAGGTTTAAATAATCTAGGCCAACTCTTTTCACAGAAATATAATGTGAGCCACATATATAATTTTAATTTTCACATTAAAAAAGTGAAAAGAAACAGGTAAAATGGATTTTAATATATTTTTACCCCAATGTATCCAAAATATTACCAATTCAGTATGTCATTGATATAAAAAATTGAGGTATCTTACATTTGTTTCATAAGTCTTCCAAATCTGGTATGCATTTTACACTTAGAGCACCATTCAATTTAGACTAACCACATTTCAAAAGCACAACAGCCACATGTGGCTAGTAGTTACCATACTGGACAATGCTTCTTCAGACTCACAATCTCATTTGAAAAGGAAAGGTACTTTGAAGGTAATGGAATTATATGATTCTGTCTGGATTGAACTGGACTGCTCTTTGCTTATTGTTGATTGTAAATGCTAGACAGTTCTGAGGATTTAGACCAGGAAAGCACAATGACAAGATCTCCAAATCCTGGACTGTAGGCCGGATGCGGTGGCTCATGCCTGTAATCCCAGCACTTTGGGAGGCTGAGGCGGGCAGATCACCTGAGGTTAGGAGTTTGAGACCAGCCTGACCAACATGGAGAAACCCCGTCTCTACTAAAAAAAAGTACAAAATTAGCCGGGCATAGTGTCACATGCTTGTAATCCCAGCTACTCGGGAGGCTGAGGCAGGAGAATTGCTTGAATCCAGGAGGCAGAGGTTGCGGTGAGCCAAGATCACACCATTGCATTCCAGCCTGGGTGACAGAGTGAGACCCCATCTCAAAAAAAAAAAAAAAATCTGGACTGTAAGGCATTTCTCAGTTCACATGCAATTAATATTGATATTTCCAAGTTGTAAAATTTTGGGCTGTTCCTTGGTTTTCTAAATATTTTCCTTTACATCTAAATCCAGGTGGATAGGAAACACAGGAACCCTCTTCTCTTCCCTATACCCCACCTCCAGCCATCCTTCTACTGGATTCTCAAGAGTAGCCACTCTTAAGTGTAGTTTTCCTTCTATTTTGATGCACAAGGTATCTCTGAGTCTTTGCCTAGGTTGCTGTCTCTTCTTAAACCACCCTTTGAGCAGTGCTTCTGCATCCCTCATCTCCATCATCTGGGTGGCTCCTAATAGCTATCTGAAGTCAGCTTTGCCTTTCAAACCCCAAGACCACCCAAAGACCCAAATCCAGTGTTCTTTCTTCACATTCCCATGGCAAACATTGTGGGTTCTTATGCCACACTGTTTCCACTGTGGTTCTAACTCCATGTATTACATCTGTTTATGATCCCTCTTCTCCAACTAGATAGTGACCTCCTAGAAAATATCTCATTTGCCTTCGTAGTTACAATGCCTAGTACAAAATAAGTATACTTAAAGTGCACAATAAAGGCTCATAAAGATGAAACACGGAACAGTATATGGAAAGTATAATAAAGTTTATCTACTCAAAGAATAAATGTTTTAAAGTGCATGTCTAACATCTTTTGTAGCAAAAATGCATTTAAAATGCACACGTCCCAGACATTGTGCTAGATGTTGAGGATACAGAGATAAATCAGATTCTAACCTATAAGAGATGACAGTTAAGCAATGGTAAAGATGAACACTTCTCAAAAGTATGTGAATTCGAGTCTCCTGGGGAAGTCATTGAAAACAGATTCTGATTCGGGGATCAGCGGTAGGGCTTAAAATTCTGCATTACTAATAAGTTCCCAAGTGACACTGCTGGTCCCATGACCATACTTTAAGTAGGGAAGGACTATGGCCCATAAGTTAGGAGACCTGAAGTTTAGCCGTGACTCCTGTTGTATGAGCCACTTCTCTTAATATTGCCAGATCTGCTTGCTCAGCTCATAAATTGTTTCAGATCAGAGAGGAGAGTAGATGATTTTTCTACATTATCTATAAGCTCTATAATCCATGATATCCATATTCTATCAGGCTTCAGGGGACAACAGGGATCAGACCTGTGGTTTTCAGTTTTGGCTGCTCTTTAGAATCACCTAGGGCTAATTTCAAAATTCAGATGCCCAGAACACAGACCAGACCTTGGAATGTCTGCGGGTGGGGCTCAGGCATGAGTATTTTTAAACTCCCAGGGTTGAGTAATCCAAGCAGTATGTGTTGATTGTTAACTCAATTGATTGGTGTTAATGAGGTCAGAGATAACAAAGGATGCTCCCCCTGGCAGGAAACTTTGTCCTATTCTGCTGGCAGTACTACAATGCCTGTTGGTCCAGAGAGCCTGATTAAAGGCACTGTGAAGTGCTATCTCCAGCACTGAAAAAGCACCCCAAAGCGCAGGCTCTGAGGTGTAAAATTATGCACAAAAGAAAAGCTATGCTGATACCATAACAAATAATTAGCCATGCTTCCCAACCTTTTGCAGGCTTCCCACTTGACAAAGGAGATCAAAATGAAAATGGAGCATTTATTTTTTCCCCCAATGAAGAATGGAAACACCAGCATCCAAGAAGCCATTGGATATATATGCTTAGCAAGTAAAGTCATATCCTAGATTCTTTTTAAATTAGTTTTGGAAATTTGAAAATTTTAAATAAAAAGTACAAACACTTTTTAAGGGTGTTTCAGCAGTTTTCAAAATGGAACAGGACTTTGTCATCCTCACTACATCTCTTAGGTCTAGGTTAAGAATAGAGGAGAAACATCCAAACTTGTTCATACTTTTAAGATATCTTAGTTTTAAATGTGTTGGTTTTTTTAACTTTAAAAAAATTGCTTTGCTGAAGTAAGAAAAAAGAATTAGATTCTTTTATCATTTAACTCAAGTAATGAATTGCTTAGTGCTACAGTAGCATATCACTGAAATACTGATTATTTTTTCTTTATTAGTTTTCACTTTAAAATATACTGTGCACACCTTTCCAAAACAGATTACTTGTGTCTGACAAATATATCAACAAATAGCTAAAATGTACATACTACAATCAAAATATTCTAGGATTTGAGAGGTAAGAGAGTATGATATTCTGTTATCTTCAAAGACCTTAGAACCTGTCTGAGGTGATTAAACTTACATTCTATGAAAAGATTGCTAAAATTATGAACACAAAATAATAAAAGCTAAAATAGTAGTTTTAAAGCTTTCAGAGAAGAGAGATACCTCACTTCCAGCTGGGATGGGCTAATGGAAGGCTAAATAAAGAGGGGAAAGGTTTGATCCGAACCTTCAAGGATGGCAGGTATTAGCCTAGGTACTAGCCTATTCGATCATTAGCCTAGAAAAAGAAACTCTATGATCAAGAGCAAGAGGAAAGGAAATCATAAGATGGGTTCAAAAATAGTGATAAGACAAGTAATGAGTAATGAGACAAGAATGTCTCACCTGGGCCAGGTGAAAAGTTCCATATCAGCCAGGCTTAGATCTGAAGACTGAAGGACTATGAACAAAACAAAAGCACAGTTAGGCAAATTAATACTTCCAGTCTCCAGGGACAGGGTAAAGTTGATATACATAGGACAGTATAAGCATAAGAGTTGACAAAGATAAGGTATTATGGGGCTAGAATGGAATTACCTGAGGGCTCGCTAGGCTGAAGACTTCTCTTTTTACCTTTTCCTACAGCTAATGAGAAATCAGTGGAGACTTTTCTTTGCTTGCTTGTCTAAGTAATACTCTAAAAGCCATATTTTTCAGGAAGACAAATTTTGAGCCATATATAGCACAAATTAGAGTGGAATAGAACAGATTAGTAGACTGATGCAGAAAGGCTGATCTCAATTGTAGTACTAGAAAGAGGGAAGTGCAAAGAAATTAACGTAGGAATAATAAAACGTAAGACTTAGTGAATAACTAAATCTGGGGTGGGGTAGCAGAGCCATGGGTGCCCCACACATAAACTCTCAAGCACTCATTTCTTCACACTGAAAGCTGCTTGCTGTGAACACCTATAATCTTTGCTTGAGGTATTCAGCCTGGCTGGGGGAATATGCTTGGCCCACATGCAGGACAAGCCAGCAGTGCCAGAGAGATAATACCCTTAGAAGCAGCTCAAACCAAGAAAGACAGAGATTTGGAGGACAAATGCCACAAACTCCTCACTCCTCCATAAGAAGAACTCTTAGTCCTACACTAACTCTCAGAATATCCCAGTGGTAACTTGCTTGTTAATACATCTTATCTTGTATTTCTTTAATTTCCTGTCTTTTCTCTCTACTCCCTTATCAGCATTTTTTGGTGTCACTCCCAAAGAAACTTGTATTTTTAAACTTCAAAGGCACTGGGATCCTTGCCTTGGCCACTGCTTCTAGAGTGGCCTAACATAGGCCATAGTTAAGAAGAAAGCAGAATTAAATTCTAACATGGTTAAGAAGAAAGCAGAATTAAAGATTAGGCAGAATAATAGGGCAACAAAAGTGTTTATATCCTAATCCTTGAAACCTGTGAATATGAAACTTTCTATGGCAAAATGGACTCCGCAAATGTGATTAAGGTTAAAGAGTATGAGAGAGGGAGACTATCCTGGACTATCTGGGTGTGCCTAGTCAAATCACATGGTTGCTTAAAAGCAGGAAACCTTTCTCAACTGTAGTTAGAGGGAAACATGACTATGAAAGAATGGTCAGAAACATCCAACATTGCTGACTTTGAAGATGGAGGAAGGGGGCTGTGAGCCAACGATTGTGGGTGGCCTCTAGAAGCCGGAAAAGATAAGAAAATGGATTTTCCCCAGGTGCCTTCAGAAAAAACTATGGCCCTGGTGACACCGTGATTTTAGTCAAGATGTGTATCAGAGTTCTGACCTACAGAATTGTCAGATAATAAATTTGTGTTGTCTTAAGCCACAAAGTTTATTGTAATTTTTTTATAACAGCAATAGAAAACTAATACACATAAAAAGTGAAATTAAGATTGATTTTTCAGATGTTGGTCTGAATGTTTAATATGTTGAGTTCTGTGTTCTTGATTGAGTGATATTCTTAGAGATTCATAGAGCCTCTTATATATATGGAATATCATTCTTTAATTACGAGATGGTAAAGATGTTTGATATTTGCTGTTTTGTTTTAGCCAGAAAGTTATTGTCATTTAATCAATTCTGTTAAATCTTATGTGATGTCCTCAGAAAGATATAATTAAAGAAATGTGTTGTTACAGTGGAAACTATGGCAATTAATAATAGAATGTCATTGTCAAACTCACTGTCTCTTTCCAGTGCTCAGTTTCACTTGGACTATATTTAGAATCTTTCATTTGGAAAGGATGGTTATGTGTCAAATGTGTTGTATGAGTATATTCTCGAATTTTAAAATTTCATTGCGTTGTGACACACACAAGGGTTTGATATAGGAATTCTGACATAATTAAAAGAGCAAGTTAAAGTTAACTTTCAGTGCATTGTTGAAAATATATAATCTCGGACCCATGATTTTATCTGAGCATATGGTTGTTGTTTTCAGATACTGTACTTCTGGAATATTATAATTATATTATATTATAATAAATATAAAATAATATAATTTAATTTAATTATAGTTAATTCTGCAGTCTCATTGGGTTACTCCATTTTATCAGTCCCCATCGTTTTCTACCCTGTTCATCCAATCTTTGCAGCCATACTCAGTCTTCACCTCTTTCCGTAAAACATGCACAGCAGGGACATAATAGAACAATAAACACTCTAACCCATTGGTAGAAATGGATTTGGCAAGAGGGGTTGGGTCTGCTGCCCCTAAACAAAGGGTTCTGGAGTGAGAGCAAAGCCCAAATACCCACACCACACCTAATCTCCACATGAAGTCTACCTAGCTCTCTGACACATCTTCTACCTGGTTCCTAGCTTGTATTCTGGTAGTAATGGAGCCCAGGTACAAGCAAGACTGGGACTTTGGCCTCTCAGTGAACTCCAGCCAGCCTCTTCCTCCAACAAGATTCTGCTTCCACTAGCTCTAGTACTAACTGGCACAGAGCTCTCTGATTTATGTATCTGAAAACCCAGTGATGACAAGAGCTGCTGCTCCTTTGAAATACTGTCTACTCTGTTTTCCTTGATGCAGATTCTACTGATTTGAGTTGGCCTACCTCTCCGGCCATGGTTGTTGATATTGCTATTTAGCCTGAGATGGGCAGGAGTGAAGATTTGGGTTGAAGGGGAATGTTTTGCTGTCCCACTTTGTTTTTCACAGCCTGTGACTCATAGCCCTTGCCGGTCTCCCACTCCTGCTCCAAGCACACAGCATACCACAAAGCCACCTTAATTAAGCCAAATTCTTATTAAAAAAAAAAAAAAAAGATCTACAGATTGCATTCAAATAAAAGCCAAATGTTTCGCTTTTACGTCTCCCTCTTTTACATATACCTATACGTAAACTCTTGCCAGACAAATTTTAAATAACTCACTTTATATTTACACATTATAAGTTTAAAACCTACAATGTTTTTATGTATTACAGCTTCAGTTCAGTCCCTGAAAGGGCAGGACAGACAATAAACATTGCTGTCTCTCTGGTGGGCTGTGTAGTCAGGTGTTTCAGAAAGGGGTCTGCTGACAGCACATCTCTAACTCTAAAGATACGACACCAGATGCACCACCACCCTTAAAAGGAAAAAAACTTCCCCTAAATACCAAGATAATTTGTAGAAAGGCTACATGGTTACAAAAGCAGCTTGGCAGGGCTTAAGGAAATGAAATAAGGGAGGAAGCAAGTGCAAAGGACATTGAATTTCAAGTAATAATGGGCTCAAACACTTTAAAACCAAAAATAATCTGTGTACCCTAGAGCTTGGAGACATGTACTCAGCAGATCACAATTCTGCAGCCATGTGTCCCTGAACAACTAAAGAAGATGATTCAAGAGGATTACCTCTTGGTACAGGCTTTTAATGCCGACAATGTGGCTAATTTTGAAGGCAGGTGCCTTCCTCAGCTTTTATTTGCTGTAGAGTTTTTAATGTACTTAACACTTTTAAAATTTAGTTTCTACTACGATACTATTTTCTCTGAGACTGGCCTTGTGAACTGAGGATTTGCCAACTACAGTACCTTTCAAGAACATCATCCTGAGATATTCAAATTTAATATTATCTATCATAGCTTTCTCACCATCTTCTTCTTCTTTACCCTCCCACAATCTTGGCCTCCGATCTACACCCTCAGTCAATGCCCATCACAAGGTTATCAATGATCTCCTCTTTGACAAATTCAGTGGCCTCTCATGATTTGGGGGACCATTCCTTTGTTATTGATACCCTTCTTCATCTTGATTTCAGAGGCAGAAAAATATCCCAATTCTTCTTATATTTTTCTGTAGACTAATGGGTTTCATTACATTTTTGTTTTTGCTTGAGTTTCAATAAATGTTTGCCAAGTAATAGATCCAAAAACCCCTACCAGAAATTGTTACTTTGGGGCCTAGCTGACACAAGAACAGATTGAGTTTGGAATGAAGTTCCATGTGGAACGACCTATGCGACTCAATCTATTACATGATTGGGAGTATAAATCTTGCAAGCTTCTTGAGCAGTTTTCCCAGCATTATTGACATACTGATCACCAAATGGTGAGACTACAGAGTACTTACTGATGATACCCAGACTACCAGGACTGCAACTACCTTGAAACTTCAGGAAAACCAGGAAAGAAGAAATACTTCATGGATGTAATAACGCAGTCTAGAGATTGATTTCTAGCTTAAACTGATCACAATATCTGCCTCACCGGAGCCTGTAATTTACACTTACTAGTAGACAAGGTCTAGACTTAGGCATTGACTATTTCTACACAGCAATTTCCAGAAACCAGCATTGGAGGTTTAAATATCATACATTAAATTTGTCTGTTATTCAAATGCACACACAAGATTCAGAAAGGATGCTAGCTACCAATGAGAAGGATGTAGACTCGAATTCCTTAATATGTATATATATTATAAGTATTTTTACATTTGGAGATGGTGTTTCTAACGATATATTTGTGTATATTGCAAAATTCTTCCACCCCACATTTTGCATCCCAAATTCATATATATAGTATTAAATTTTATTTTCTCTACAGAAGGACTTATTTAACCTCCTCAGTTTAAAGAAAAATAGTAAGGCCATGATGAATATTGATTAACCTTGGGAACCAAAAAGTAAACATAAAAACAATTTCTTACTCTAAGATCAGGCTTAACAATGTGCTAATAGCCCATAATGAAGATAGCAGCCATGAGCTAATCAACACATTAAGTTGGGATCAGAAGTGTCAACTCAAGTGCAGTCTGCTAATTTACTGACCCTTAATGGGTCAGCAAGATCTATAACCCATAGGCTGATCTTTCTACTTCTGTTAAAGTCATTGTGGGAGCCAATTCACTTTCTTCCATGATTATGATCTCTGAACTGATATGGACAGGGAGTCAACATAAAATCCATTTATGAGAATGTGCTTGGGGTTACTGAGTAATGGGATCTCAAGCTAACTGGTGAGTTAAGTGTCTGGGTAGAAGCTCTTTATGAAACCACCAGTTTTGTGTTTCTCATGTCCACACAACTGTGAAAATACACATGTGTGATCTTCACTGAAAGCTTCTGACTCCAGTAAGTCCTGAGTTCTTGAGTTAGCTAAGACTCGCTATCCACTCCCATTTCTATTCTGCTCTCTGAAGATAAACCTTACTTTTTAAAATGTCAATGGGTCAAAAAGAACTGAGTAGTGGGATGGTAAGGTGATGGGCTATACCTGCCAAATAGTAATTGTGAAATAAGTTTTGCTTTACTAAACATGTAGTGAGTTGGATAGAAAGTTGCTTTGGTGATTAAGCAAAAAATAAACATAATTTGGTGTAATCTAACAAATGAGAACCAATCACCTAGTGTTTGCCACCTTCAAGGGGAAGAAGAGAAACAGTACATGCATATCTTATTCCAGATGGGCCTTCCACAGGGTATAATAAAAATTATGAATCAAGAATTCACTTGAATCCTTTTTTGTATAGAAGATATGATTGCTATGATAATGCAAAAAAGATTGTTTTTAATGTCAGCATTTTCTTTCTCAGGTAATAGAGCAATTCACTGTACGATTTACAATGGTGCATTAGCACCATCTGACAGCAGCAGCGTGATGTCAGAGCCTCAAAAAGACGTATACAAGAGAAGCAACTGGGCCTGGTTCTGTTGCCCTGGCCCCCAGTCAAGGCTGCTTAAATGTCACCAACTCCAGTCCTGCTCTGTTCCACAGCTAGTCCTAGCTATGATTTTCTCCCAAATAGGACACAGATATTAACTAAGGTTCTGGAAAGAGGAAGCAAGAGAAAGAGAAAAAGCAAACTACTGAATGCACTAAACATTTTTTTAAAGTTTTATTGAAAGGAAAATAGAGGTTAACTTAAAGGACCTAAGGATTTGTTTTTCTCAGTACAAAGGAAATATGTCAGCTGCATGCCGATGATGCTGGAAGGATTCCGCAAAGGAAACCATCTTTTCTGGGAACACAGAGAGCCCCCTCTGTTGTTGGTGGCATTACCCTCTTTTTCCCCCTATTTGTTGCCTTTGTTTTCCTCCCCTGTCATTACCTAACCTCCTAGTACTGCTGTGCCAACCGCAGCACAAAGACACTCGTCTAAAAAGCCTCTGTAGGAGAAAGAGAGTTCCACCCTACGGAAAAAAGTGAACCCTCGGGCCACAAAGATGAGGAAACAGTCAATCTTTGGAAAAGCTCTCACAGACGTGGGTGGCTTTGGCAATGTTAGCCTTTGGAAGGCGACCTCTTGAGCAGGTTCTCAACCTTAAGGCCGGTATGAGAAAAGCAATGAGGGGAGTAGAAAAGAACGGGGAGAAGAGAGGGAGAAAAGGGTCGGGGAATGGAGGGTAGGATAAAGAGGGGATACAGGTAGGGGACAGCGAAGGAGGCGGCCTGTCCCTGAGGATGGAAGGCGGCGGCCCCTCCTGGGATTACATCTTTCGGCAACCACCCCCGCACTCCGCACTGGCACTTCGCGCGGGGTCACTGCCCGGCCCCACCTCCTGGGCTGAGTGGCGCGCTCCGCCTAGGTCCCAGAGGCGGTGGCGCAAGGCGAACGCGCACAGGGGCCGTCCGCTGGGCTGGCCCAGCCGGGGAGGTCCCGACCCCAAGAGGCAACAAACGAGTGAAGGGGCACTGCTCTCCACACTGCTGTGCCGCCTCCACCCCAACTCTCCCCACCCCTTCCCCCTGGCTGCAGAAGCAGCAGCAGCAGCAACAGCAGCAGTAAACGAACAGAGCCACAGCGTCACCGAAATCCAAGCGGAGCCCAGCTGCGCCGGGGGCAAGAGGAGGGGGCTGGGGCGATCCGGTGGGGGAGGGGGCAGGGGATGGTGGGGTTGCTCCGGGGCCGCCGGGGGTGGGGAGGCAGCGGGGTTGGCGCGCGCGGCGGCCGCGCCCCGGGCCCGCGGCCGGCGTCACTTACCCGGCCAGGGCGCGGGAGCAGCTTGGCCGACTCCTTGGGGCCCGCGGCGGCTCGGGGCCGGCGGTCGGCGCAGCCCGGGCGCTGCCAAATGTAAACAATCCGCCATGATTTCTTTGTTTAGCTAATTGAACCTGCCGCCGTCTCGAGTCCCAGGCGCTCCCTCTCCCGTCTCTCCCCTTCCCCCCTCGCGCTCTCTTTTATTTATTTATTTGTCTCTCCCCCCCACCCCGCCCTTAGTCTTTCCCTCTCTTTAGTCTTAGTAGCTGCTTTTAATGGAAGTCGAGGCAGTTGGGTAGTTGGTGCAGGGAGTGCGGTGGTGGTTTTTATAAATACAGGTAAAATAATACCCAAATCTCAGACTGAGGTGCAGTTTCTGGAAGAGGGGGACAGTGTTCCTGTCTTTCCCTCCCTCTTTCCCCCTCCCCGGTTTATTAGAGTATCCTCGGTGGAAAGTGCCAGAAAAATGCGGTGCATCTCTGAGTCACCTTTTCTTCCAGCCGAACTCTCTAGCACCCAAGTTCGCTGGCGGGTTTTGGACGCTGCCAAAGTGCTGAGTTCGTCGTTTACTTTGAAAGCCTGAAATATAACTGATGTCCAACTGCAGGAAGGCGCATGGAATCGCCGCCACCATCCCGGGGGCGAATCACCGCCCTGCAGCCGGCTCCTCAGGGGAGTGACCTCTTGGTGTCAACTAAACTCCCTTAGGGAAATACCCGGTTTTTCCACGCGCGCGTGCGCGCATACGCACACACACTATCCAAACTAGCACCAACACAGTGGAAGGCTCCCAGAGGAGCCCAACTGTTCAGCCTCACATTTGTATAAATTACTGGTCCCAATAAAATTGTTGCAGAAATATTGGGGAAGGAGTAGACTCTGAGCCTTGAGTTTCAAACTTCCAGGAAATATTTAGGTCCTGGTGGAAAGAAGGGCTCAACATTCCTTCATCTGGGTTTCTGTGGGTAGAAATGCATTTGATCACCAGTTTTGACTATGGTTAACGCAGGCATCATTTAAATCCTGTTCTAGGTGAATTTGTGAAGAGTTTCAGGGTAATCCGTGGCAGAAAATTCTAGGGTTATGGCTTCATTTATTTAAAAAACTACTCCTCCCAGTCTCACTTCTATTTATAACCACCATGTTGATGACACCAAAAATGATTCAATATTTTAATTAATAAGGAGGTTTGAAAGTCATCTACATCTTGCAGTAAAACTGCCTTTTAAGTTAGAATCGAGATTAATCTCATTAAAAGAAGTTATTTCCTTAGCTATGCTTATTTCTCTGTGGGGAGAGCACTATTGAATAGAGTAATGTCACCCTTAGAAGTTTGGACGAACCATTTATGCGTCACATAATGTATTGATCGTATGGGTAAAAGGGTCATCTGATCCAATCAAGAGAACTGAACTAATGAGTATTTACACTAAGCCCAGTCACTGTGGTCGTCTTACCCACTGGGGTCAATTAATAAATAGGTGTACAAACATTCTGATTAAATATAAAAGAAAGGAATTATATTGCCAAGCAATCAAAATGACCCCAATCAAATCACCTATTTACACTTAGGTCTAGTCTATTCCCTCATGCAAGTTTAACAAAGGTTATTATCATATTATTTTCCACACTTTTGATGTGTTGTTTTTTTTTTTTTTTTTTTTGAAACAGATTTTCGCTCTTGTTGCCCAGGCTGGAGTGCAATGGCGTGATCTCGGCTCACCGCAACCTCCGCCTCCCGAGTTCAAGTGATTCTCCTGCCTCAGCCTCCCAAGTAGCAGGGATTACAGGCATTTGCCACTACGCCCGGCTAGTTTTGTATTTTTAGTAGAGACGGGGTTTCTCCATGTTGGTCAGGCTGGTCTCAAACTCCCCACGTCAGGTGATCCGCCCACCTTGGCCTCCCAAAGTGCTGGGATTGCTGGTGTGAGCCACCACGCCCGGCCTCTTTTTTTATATGATGCCAAATTTTACATGTTTCCCCAAATTCTAGCCTATATCTCACCTTGCAAAACCCACCTTGATATGTACCTTCTCCCAGTGATTGGAACTTATTACTTCTCTTGGTATCAGATATGAAACTAATGAGCTTCACAACTGATGATCAAGGTCCTTGAATAGGGGGGACTGATATGCCAATACATGGAAGGATTTTTTTTTTTTTGCACAAAATTTAGGTTTAAGAAGCTACAATTTCGCTTTTAAAAATTAATTTCTTTAAATACCTGCCCTGTTTGTTTAGAATTACTGTCCATATTCACATTAA
Organism: Nomascus leucogenys; assembly: GCF_006542625.1. Classification (NCBI taxonomy): domain Eukaryota; kingdom Metazoa; phylum Chordata; class Mammalia; order Primates; family Hylobatidae; genus Nomascus; species Nomascus leucogenys. The sequence goes on along the minus strand of NC_044394.1, from coordinate 22,893,858 downwards.
CTTTTTCTTTGTTCAGCTTTTAAGTCCAGGAGTACCTATGCAGGATAACGTTAACTTTTTCTAATACATTGAATGTTGCATGTTTGCACCATTCCCCTGTCCATCGTCAGGTTTATTTCATGTGTCACTTGCCATGAACTGAAATTTGTTTGGAAATTAGAGGGTGAGGGGCAAGTAGAACTTCTCTTGAGCCTATTCCAGATTCTCATATGTCTCTTTAACAGGCAAGATCACGTTATATTAATAGATTTGCACATGTGTAATCACATACATACAAAATGTAATGACATACCGACACTCCTTGAAAATACATTAAAAAATGGAAATTCGTACATAGCTACATTTCATTTGTAGGCTGACACATTGATGGCTGTTTTGCATGAATACCCTCTTTTAGTCCCCTTCCACATGGACCATGGGTTTGCCCATGTAAATTGCTGTGGCTACCAGAAGTTCCATAAGCACTTGCACACTGGGGTTAGTCCTTTTGGAATGCTCCCTTTTGGAATCTAGCTGCTGTGCTTTAAAGAACCCTGCTAGGGATACAGAGACCATCTAGAGGAAAAGAATCAATGTACCCTAGCCCAGCCACCAGCTGAGTGCAGATGCATGAGTGATCCCAGCCAACACTGCATGGAACAGAATAGTGAATTCATGGGAACATGACAATAAATCATTGCTTCAAACACTAAATTGGGGACGGTCTGTAATACAACAGTAGGTCACTGATAACAGCTTTCTCCAGTTAAAAGATTAACGACGTGGTCCGATGACTGCTGGAGGTAAGAATTCAGAAAAAAGACATAAGGATGGAGGAAGAGAAATTCTAGAAAACTGCCTAATAGGGCTTCCCAGAACTAGAACTTCCCTTTGTCACTTCTTAGAGCTCAATGACACCATTACTTCAATGATGTAATAGCCATTCTGGGGACTGTCTTTATGTCATCATTCTATTTTTTTATTTATTTTTTTATTCACTAATACATTTTGTGTTCTCTAAAATTACCTTTTCATCTTGCTTGATTTTCCTTCAGCTAAATTAGAAATTTGTAGTTTTTCCCCTAAAAAATTCAATGGCATTCTTTCTTATAAATTACATTCTCTAATTTTCTTGTCAGCCTGCTTCGAGGAAATCCATGTGTTCAAAATGCTTGCTTGCAGTTTGCTCCATACCAAATGGTTGTTTAATCCAAATATCTGAGCAGCAAATTGAGCTGATCCTTCTGGAGAAAGTATGGTTGAACAGCCAAGACCACTGGGTAGTCGAAGAGAAGAGCACACATCCTGAGCTCCCCAGTCTGGTGTGAGGGGAGGACAGCTGATAACTGGATATGCAGTGTTCCCAGACATCACTGGTCCCAAACCATTCCTTCTGCCTGCCACTGCCACAAATACAGTAGGAATGCCATCCCCTTCATACTCAGCTTTAATCCTCAGAGTTTCATCTGGTCCTTTATGTGCAGATGTTACTCGAAGTTCACATGGAATGCCAAAATTTCCACAGGACTTCTTGATTTTTTCACAGTGACCAAGATCAGAAGTAGAGCCCATCAACACTACAACTCTGCACTGACTTTCTGATTTCAAAAGCAACTCTACTCTCTGTGCAACCCACTCAAAGTTTTTCTTTACCATTTGGAGCCCTTCAGGAGTTACTTCTTTGAGGTCCCGATAAGACTGTTTGTCTTTCTGTTGGCTTCGATCTCCTGATGGCCAGAGTCTCCAGGAATCATTGTCAATAACATCAGCAAGAACAATTTCTTTGGTGGTTACATCAACACCAAATTCAATCTTCATATCAACCAGTGTACAATTCTGGGGCAACCAGGATTTCTCCAGTATTTCAAATATAGCCTGTGTAGCATGACTCATGATACCCACTTCAGTCTGGCCTATAATAAGTCCAGCAAAGCAAAATTTTGCAGCAATCAGCTGTTCCTCAGACCACTGTGGGTCATTATTGGCATCATCCTTGAAAAACAACTCCACTTTAGGTGGGTAAAACTTATATCCTTCCTTGACACCAGGATTTGCTTTGAGAAAAGAACCAGTTGCTATTCTTCTGCAAACCCATTCAATTGGAATCATTTCACACTGGGGTGCAATGAAAGCTGTCTCCCCACATTTTCTGGTGAAGGCAGTTTTAATACCTGCTTCCTGTAATAACTGAAAAATACAACTGGTGATTTTATTTGAGATTGCAGCTTTTCCTTCCAGGTGATTCTTTCTAGCTGCATTTCCTGCTGTAATCTGGTCCTTGGACTGTAGGAGGACTTTTCCTGGACTATCGATAACAATTCATAGACTTCTTTTGTTTTACCCTCATACAATTTTTTACCAATGTTCAGTACCTCAGCTGTCGCCATTATCCTGAGTGGGCTGAGGGCTGCGACCGCGCCGGGAAGCGAGGATCATTTTAGAATGAAGAATCTTTGAGTCTCTAAAGCAAGGAGGTCAACAGACACAGGCTTTGGAGTTCAGTTCTCCTGCCTTCAAGTCCCAGCTCTGTCCCCAAGTAACAACGCAGAATGAATGAACAGGAGTTCTTTCCCAATTATTGGGACTTCTAGAAATTAGGCATATTTTACAATACACGTTTTCTTCAGGACATTGTTCAAGTGAGACCAAGAATGAGAATAAATGAGTAACACGTGGAAATTTTGGGTTCAGACACAAACTCAATATATGAAAGTGGTTACCTGGTTACCTAGAGGTCATCTCCCTGTGCTCAAAAGCCCTTGGATTTGAATTAGGCACCAGAGGACCTGGGTCCTATAACATTTAATTTGGCTCTGTATTTGCAGCTGATACACACGCACACACACACACACACAATTATCCCCATTACAAGTGGGAGGGAGACAAGGGAGTCCAATGTCTCAACTAGTATAGGGCACAGTTTGCTAAACTTCAGAACTCGAATAATGTTTTGTTTTTAAAAGAATTCTCTCAGACCCCCATATGCTCAAAAGTTTCATACAACCGTGAAACAATATTCACACATTTACAAATTAAAGTTAATCAAATATATAAAGCCAAGAGCTAAATTACCCACATTAATTTAATGTGATATTATTATTATTATTTTGAGGGGGACGGAGTCTTGCTCTGTCACTAAGGGTCTGGAGTGCAGTCGCATGATCTCGGCTCACTGCAACCTCTGCCTCCCAGGTTCAAGCAATTCTCCTGCCTCAGCCTCCTGAGTAGTTGGGATTACAGGCATGTGCCACCATGCCTGGCTAATTTTTGTATTTTTAGTAGAGACAGGGTTTCGCCATGTTTGCCTGGCTGGTCTTGAACTCCTGACCTTAGGTGATCCACCCGCCTCAGCCTCCCAAAGTGCTGGGATTACAGGCATGAGCCACCGTGCCTGTCTAATGTGATATTATTTTGCCAACACTTAGCTGCCTTTAGTCTCATGAAGATGGTGCTGGCCATTACTAACAATCCTATACTTCTGTGCTGTTGTACAAAGAGCTGATCACTTTCTCTATTCAAAGTTATGTGAAAGCTTCCTTAGCACAGTGCTCCCCTACCTCATTTGGCCGCCACTTGGGATGCATTAAGTTCTTATCTGTTTCAGTGCAAGATAATTAAAGTTGATAATTAATAAAGATAATTAAAGTTGGCACAACTCTAGACACAAATATGGGCATTAAAATGGTCAAGAATATTTTTATTTTTCAGATTAGCATTGAGTTAAAATTCCATTTTGAGCAAGATTACTATTAGATAATAGCACTGGGGTGGCAGTCAGGTGACCTGGGTTCAAATTGTGTATTTGACACAAATCACAATGTAACATCACTAGAACTATTAGATATTTTGATTTGGGAAGAGGAAAGCTCTGAGAGCCACAAAAAGATTTTTGTTAAAAATCAAAAAATAAGGGCTTTTTAATAGTGAAATCTCAGCAGTGTGGCAGATATGAGGGGACTTTTTCTGGCAGGATGGCTTTTCAATATTTCTTCTGTAATGTTTAACTTCTAACTCTTCCTAGGATTAAAGCTTATCTTCATTTCTCACTCTTTGATTTAATTTTTCCTCCCTCAATTTTAATTCTATCAAACTGTTTTTTCTAAAAGTTCTGGCATATATAGTAGGATTATTTTCATGGTTTCTTTAAATTATACTTTTTACTTCCAAAATATGTCCATTAGTGATGAATAAAACAGCTCTATTATTATGGTTCCCAATTTCTCATTAGGTTTCCAGGAAATAAAATTTCTTCCTCTCAGTCTCAGAAAAAGTTTTGGCTTAAGAAGATTATTTTTCAAATCCCAGGAGAATAACAATTGGAAAATCCACGCATTCTATAGTTTTTGGAATGTATATAAGGTTTTAATAGGCAGAGTTATGAAATGATCAAATTCTCCTAACTCAGTTTCATTATCCTTTGTTTTTTGGAAAACTGTACCCACAGCATCCATGACAAACCCAAAGAGAAGAATTGCAGGGTCTTGACAATGCTTTTCCCTGCATTTGGCGCAGGTAACCGGGAAACATGAATTTCCTATTTCCAGCCAGGCACTTTTTGGAATAGGTGCAGGATCATCTACAGGCGCAGCTGCTGCTGTACTTGAGGGGTCCCAGAACCCAAACACATCTCTTTGAGCAGCCAAATGAGTATCTTCCCAACCACTACCACCTCATTCATTTTTTTCAGCCTGAAATATTAAAGTAAGTCCAAAAAGTCTTTAAAATTTTAAACTTAATTATACCCCTTGGAATCTATGCTTTGGAAAACTGGTATTTTTTTCCTTTAAATAAACCAGTATCTGGAATATGTACATACATACATGCACATATGCATATGTATATTGAAATATGCTTAGAAAACTACTATAGCTTGCAGCCTAGTATGAAAAAGAAAAATCCACTGTTCACTCTTTCATATACTTTTAAAAAGCTTTTCAGAATATACCTAGTGAGCTGTTGTCTGTTCAGTGACGCATACACTTGTTTGTGAAGCAAATCTTATTTCTTCTCTTAGCAGTAACCTATGCGTGCGTGGAGAGATGAAAATGATTTCCACCTTTATATCCTTATATTGTGTGCTCTTTTAAAGGTGAATCTTGTAATGTTCTCTATTCTACACAGAAGTAATAAATACTATCTTTAGGAGATGGTGATTATAATAATGGTGTTCCCTTAACCAAAAAAGTAACAAAGGTATTTTAAATTGTATTTTTATCCTGATAGGGAGATTTCAAATAATTTAGCTAATTTCAACTAATAACTACTGAGAATTAACATTGTTATTTAATGCAATCAGCAGTTGAATAGAACATAAATCCAAGAACTAAGCACTAGGGAAGATGTATAACAGATAATACTGAGAGATTTGTAATTCTCAAAGATAGAAAAGGGAGAACCCAAAGGAAATTAAATGCTGGTTTTCTCAAATAAGATTAGATTTTCTTATTTCTTAAAATTACCCCACAAAGCATATATTTTACGACACATGTAATTTTATAATCTTCTTAAATCTCCAATGTAGATGATATGTGTTTTCTATATCAAGACTTTTTATTTCTATTTCTAGTTACTCTTTCTTTTCCCAAACACCAAAATAAACCATTACTTTATCTTGTTTTCATAAACTATTTGAAAATATAAATTTTAAATATTTATATGTTATAAATGCTGTATCAACTTGCTCACTCTAATAAAGGCACTTAGCATTGTAGTTGCATTTGAGAAATATATAAGCACAATAAAAATTCACTTAATATACTCTAGCATTTCTTCAATAAACAGTGTGAAGTCAAATTTCTATGTAATTTAACAGTTGCTAGTAGCAGCACTGTGTGATACTAGTTGAAAATAGCTACTCTGAAACATGAAGCACAACACAGAGAAATTATTCTATAGGTTTGCTCATTTCCCAGGGTTCTGTCCAGATTGAACCAACTGGTGCAGAAGCATGAACTTGAGAAAGAGCAGTATGAGCAAGCTCAGGTGTTGAGCTTTTTTAGCTGTTTCTCTCTCCCCCCTCCTTCTGTTCTTCCCCTCAGGTCATTTGAAAACACAAATAAAGGTGACTAGCATTTAAAAATGCCAAATAAAGTGGAAAATTACATAAAACAGTAGTTTCCAAAGTAGAATGCAGAAAAAAATATTAAAACTTCTATCTACAGACACTTTTTGTTATTTTCATCTAAAAATAAAAATAAATTGTGCATTTCAGTGGGCATTGCAGCTATTCTGTCTGTCTGATATCCTGGGTTCAGCCCTATTCTTTTATTGATCCCCAGAGTAGAAAAGAGGATCCAGGGGCTGAAACACATTCAGGAGGAGCCACATATCCTCTACAGGCACCAACCATCCAAAAGGAAGGTTTTCTGGTCTTCTAAGAGTCTTTCACTCTGGGGACAGTGTTGCAAGGATGGGAGCTGGACCTTTGGGGCCATTTTTACCTTTTCATTTCTGACCACATGCTATTTGAGATTTCCTTCCTTTCTTCTTTCATTTTTCCTTCCTTCCTTCCATCCTTTCTTTTTTCTTCTTCCTTCTTCCTTCCATCTTTCTTTTTCTGGCCAATGTTAGAGTGCTTAATTTAGTTCAACCATGCCTGGGAGAAAATAAAACCAACTGTAGAAGTCTTAGTAGTCATTGTGCCCACATAAGTCACATAAGTCATTCTGTGAAGCTGTTTTAATATGCTTCTGTCATGAGTTCTCACACAACAGTGCCTATCACTAAGAGGAGATGCTGATGATTTATGAATTTTGTTGACATTATAATGATACTGACTAAATGTGTTGTTGTATTAGAGACTCTAAAGTTTTCAGATGAATGCTCCATCAGGAGAAACAGTTTTTGAGAATGAATATCTTAAAATATATGTTTAAATACATTTAAATAGAATTGTTAGATGCATAATATATAACATATGTTTATATATAGTACATAGATACCTTGTATAATTTATAATGTATAACTATAAATACATTAAATAGATTTAAATTATACATTACATTTAATACATAATATTTATGGACATATCACTTTACTAATTATGCATTATGCAAAACATAAGGTTTTAAAATATAAGGTAAAGAGTAAATAAACTATCATTACAATTTTTTATTCTGTTTGTCTTTGAGAAACTCATACCTTTTTCTCTCACATATGGTGAGTACACTCTGTCCCTAATATTCTGAATATGTCAGTCAGGGTCTAAGTGTGAAAACAAAAGCCTATCTAAAATTTTTTGTGTGTATATAAAATGAATTAGTACTAGGGGTTGCTTACACAGAAAATAGAAGAGATGAGAAACTGGGCAGAGGATGGTGCAACAGCTCAGAGGTTAGCAACTGCAGGGCACCCAGCACATCTGGGTTAGAGGATCCAAGGGGGAAGACAGCAGACCAGGGCCCAGTCACCTGGTGGGAACTGACCAGGAGACACAGCTGCTGCCAGAGGCCTTGCCACAGACAAGAGTCTGGGAAAAATATTCTGACCACTGCTTGCCTTCTTGTCTGCAGTGTCTGGCCAGGGCCTCCCAGTGGCAAACCTGGCTTCATCATATGTTTGGACAACATTGCTGTAGCAGTAGCTCTCCTATGATACAGTGTCAAACAGGGAAAGAGTGAGAATGGAAATGAGGCAAACAGGCCCAGTACCTGCCAGTGGAACTTTCCAGTTTTCCAGATACTTTCTGTTCTTTCATATTTATACATCTTGAAACATCTCCATCCATCTAGCAGGAATGCCCTTCTTTCTTCTCTTTACCTATCAAACTCCTATACATCCATCATGAATGAAGCCATTTATTCCATGAACATTCATGGAGTTTATTCATGAAAATAAGTCTATTTTCAAAACTTTTTTGATTATTCAATAGCTATTGAGCCAGCATTGTCTAATAATTCTTAGCAAAGATTCAGGATTGAGAATGCCTGGATCAGATCCTGGCTCTGCCACCTGCTAGCTGTGTGAGCATGCCTCAGTTTCATCTGTAAACTGGGGATTATAACAATACATATATTATAGAATTGTTAGATGGATAAAATCAGTTAATGTTTATAAAGCACTTTGAACAGTTCCTGGCAGCAGTAGTTTCCTTGTATGTGTTTGTTAAACTAAATATATGAATTTCAAGTCACTTCTTTTTCTGTGCTTCTCCAGCCCTCCTTCCTTATTGCTATCATAGAATTTATTACATTGATCGGTAACTTACTTATTTATCGTTACTGTTAAAGTATGAACTTACCAGGAAGAGTCTGTGATTAATCAACTTTGTATTCTCAATACAAAGAGCATAATAGATGCTCAATAAATATTAGTTTAATTAACTAATCACTTTATCTAAACCTCCCCCGTGTCACGAATCAAAAATCAAATGAGGAGTGCAAAAGCAAAGATATTTTTAGGAGTTCAGAGAAAAGGGTCTGTTGGACTTGACATTTATGAGAAGGTGGCAGTAAGCTTTTAAAAATTAGCTAGGATTTAGACATGTAAAGCTAATGAGAGAAGCTGGGGGGAAATCTGAGCAAAGGCCTGGGAGTGGGAAAATGTGGGGACATGTGCAGGAACAGTAAGTGAAAGGTGCTCCATTAGACGTGGTTCAAAATGGTAGGTGGGAAGATCCACTTTATAATGCGGGCCAAGAACTCTCAATCTCTATTTCACTGTGATACCGTTAATGAACACAAATTATAGCTGCATCATTCACCTTTGCTTGCTCAAGACGAACTACAGCTGCTTGCTTGCCATTCAAGAAAACACATCCATCTATCTATCTATCTATCTATCTATCTATCTATCTATCTATCTATTCATCCATCCATCCATTCACCCACCTACCCACTTACCCATCCATTCATCCATCCGTCCATCCATCCACCCACCCACCCATCTATTCATTCATCTGCCCACCCAGTTTATCTATCTATGATATCTATCTATCTATCATCTATCTATCTATCTATCTATCTATCTATCTATCTATCTATCTATAATCTATCTACCTATCTATCAAAACCTTAACTGTTTTTAGTGTCATATGTGTGTATTCTCCAAATTATTCCACGGTTAAGAATTGTTACTGCAGATAGGCCAGGCACGCTGGCTCACGCCTGTAATCCCATCACTTTGGGAGGCCGAGGCGGGCGTATCAGGAGGTCAGGAGATCAAGACCATCCTGGCTAACACGGTGAAACCCCGTCTCTACTAAAAATACAAAAAAATTAGTCAGGTGTAGTAGCAGGCGCCTGTAGTCCCAGCTACTCGGGAGGCTGAGGCATGAGAATGGCGTGAACCCGGGAGGCGGAGCTTGCAGTGAGCCGAGATCGCGCCACTGCACTCCAACCTGGATGACTGAGCAAGACTCCGTCTCAAAAAAAAAAACAAAAAAAAGAATTGTTACTGCAGATAATAAGAAACAGTTGGAAACACTTAGTTGGGTATACTTACATTAACTTTCAGAAAGTTTATTGAAACAAAAATCTGTAAGTTATTTGTTAATAACAGAATCTGGAGTAGTTATCATACACCCAAATTCCTAAAAAATGGAAGTATGAAGAAGAAAAATCAAGCTAGAGGATAAAGTTAATGGCCAAAATTCTTACTGCAATCATTCAATAAATGCAAAAGGATTATTCTTTACTTCATTCCAGCTACAGAATTCATTCTAAAATCTGAGAATTGAGACTCTTCTGTAAGCAGCTTTGTTTTTCTTCCTTTACATGCATGGTGTACTGCAAAGCTACTGAGAGCTGTTATTCAGCTCTGACCTACTTTGAAGCACATTTCATTTTTGGCTAGGAACTGTGAGAATGTACATTTCCTCAGGATAGTAAGAAATGCCCATCTTTGGGATTAAACCAAGCTTCCCACAGAGGTACTCAATGGTGAATTGGTCTCAAATAGTCTAAATCCCTTGCCTTGTGTGATGAGGTTGTACTATGCTTGGTTTGGTGGTGAGTAGCTTCAGGGATCTCTGGGTGAGTTGCAGTCCACCTTTAGGGTAGATCACCTTTCTGTCCTATTACAAACTTCCTGTATCTCTCAGTTCCTCTACCTCCTTCATGGAACATCTTTTCTCTATCTAGCAAGTGAAACTTTGTGACCTCCTCTGACTGTTATCAGCATCTCTCTGTGAATTGATCAGCAGGATAAAGATATTTTCAAAACAATTCTGCCAGCATATATAGTCCCTTCTGGTTACCAATTATTTCAAACTTGACACGAAATATGTCCCCCGATACTAGGAAAGAATGTGTTTCTACATTTTATGCTTCCTTATTATGCTTTGTGTTTGTTTGAACCTAAGTTGAGAAATTTTAATAGCTCCCTTGCTTTACAAAAAGGTAAACAAGTGAAGGTTTTATTCTATTATATTGTAATTTATCAACCAGGTGCAACTGGCGTACTATAGGCACTTTTTTATACTCTGGTCCCAATGTCCACTTTCTTTCCTGGAAGAGCATGTGATCTTGGGTGATCTGGTAGCCAGTTTCCAATATGGCCCCCGGTACTTTTTGTCTCTTGGTATTTATGCCTTTGTGCCATCCTCTTCCACACAGAATAACTTCTAATACTGCAGAAATGATGAAGTATGGCCTTTGGGGTTAGGCCATAAAAGATATTGTGCCTTCCACTTGATTTCTTGGAAACTACTTTGGAAAATGCCACCTGTGCCGTGAAGACGCTTAGCCCTATGGAGAGGTATACATGGTGAGGAACTAAGGACTCCTGACAACAGCCAGCACCAGGCCTGTGAGTGAACCATCTTGGAGGTGACTTCCTCGGCTCTCATCCAACCTTCAGATGACTGTAGCCCCATTTGACATCTTAACTACAAACTCATAACAGACCCCAAGCCAGAATCATCCAGCTTAACCAATTCTAACTTCCTGTCCCACAATAATTGTGTGAGATAACAAATGTTTTGAATCCACAGAAAGTCTGTAACATAATTTTTTATTGTTGTTTTAAGCCTCTAAGTTTTAGGATAATTTGCCATACAACAATAGTTACTAATACGTGGGGCCTTTTAGTCTTAGCTACAGCAGTGTTACCACTCAACTATACACGTTAAAAAAACTCTCCACTAAGAGAATAAATTTTCTCCCCAAACCTTTTCAGCTCTATGAGAAAATGATATTCCTCTTATTAGCATGCTTTTGACCACTGCGAAGCATTCAAGATTTACTATCAGTAATTGGCACCCATACCCCTTACTTTTTTGTTACTGAGTTCCACCCTAACCTCTGTAAGGGATAGCAAGGGACCTATGTGGTAGAAATTTAATCTCAGCCTGCTGCAAAAGAAAAGCAATACATACAATATGTTACCATAAAGTTTTGTTTGTTTGTTCCTAAGAAGAAAATTATCTCCTCTCCAAATCATTTTTGATCTTATCCCCTGTGTCAGTAATCAATGGATATCACATAGTATTTTCACAAATTTTACTATTATTAATGGATTAAGAGCTAAAATCCTAGGTTCAGATTTTATTTGTACTAATTTGTAGACTCTGACCTTGAACAAAGCAATTTCTCTGGTCTTTAGTTTTCTTATCTGTAAAATGGAACAATTAAAATCCATTGTTTTGTTTAGCCCCAAATCCTGTGTTTATTTAGTATCTTCTATATGCTAGGGCCTGTACTAGAAGTAAACAAGATAGCGTGACTCCTGCCTTCTTGGACTTTGTAACTTACATTCAATATTGCATGACTTTATTTTTGGAATAAATTCAGTCTGTGAAGGGGTCTATAAAAGCAATTCAACACATATATTTTTAGCATCTATGATGTTAATTAACTCTGAACTAAGTGATGATGTTCATAATTATACATTCCAAATTAATAATACTAGAATGTATCTAGCCCTTCATACTTTGCAAGGTGCTTTCTTAAAATCATTATGTGTGAGGTTCACAAAGCCCATTTGTAATTGCTAGGTTTTTTTTCACCTGGACTATCTACCCACCCACCTCTAACTCTGCCTTTGAGTATGTGAGTCCCCTGCTGTACATCCTCAAGTATGTTGCTCAAGAGCACTTATCCCACCTGCAACTAAATAGTGAACCAGAAAATGTATTAAAGTCTGCGCCCCCTTCCAGGTTGAACCATGTTCTAGCTTATTACTCTATCCTAGTATTTAGAACATAGAAAGTATTCAGTACATGTTTATTATGTAAATGAATTTATTTTCATTTTATACATTTGTAGATGAAGAACCTGTGTCAGGTTAAGTGGCCAAAGTCATACATTGAATTCTGCAAGTACCAGGTGTAGGCAGGCACCCTTGCAGAAGGTTCGTGCTGCTTGGATTAGATAGGATGTGAGTTTAGACCATTCCTGTCCTATGCCTCCTGCTTTGATTCTTTTTTTATTATTATTATTTTAGTTGCAGCCATAGCAGGGTTAACAGAACACATAAAGAGAGGAGTTCAGGGCAAGACAGGAGGTGAACAACTACATAATCCCTGTTCTTCAGGAGTCTTGCTGACTCCCTCAGTGAAAGAAATTTTGCCAGTGATTAGAATGGAAAATTGAATTAAAGAGTTAAATTTTCAGGTGAAAGTATTATTTTTGATATTAGATCTCATACAATGTAATATATAACTGGGAAGATAATTAATTCCTTTGAAAATTAGCTATATTAAACAATTTTTTAAATATTAGAAAATGTAGAAATTGAGACAAGAAGTTTGTCTTGATATCTTGTCTCCATTTATTATTTTCCCATTTTCAATTATAGAATCCTAATGGGTGGATTGTCTAAATTGAAAATATGCCTGTATATGATAAAATTATATCTTTAGTTTCCCCCTTCAAAAGCTAGCTCTCTTTTTTAGCAAACTGTATTTACTTGCTTTTTGTGTTTTTGCTCAAGTGTCAATTTCGCTGTAAAGTCTAACTCTATTAAAATATATTTGCCTGTGGCCATGCCATCTTTAAATTTTCCTTAATTTGCATGCACTTCATATCTCAATGCAAAGCCTAAAATGTCTGACACAAAGTCTATACATAACAATACTTTTGATTGACAGGAAGGTTTATTATGCATTGATATGACATCATATTTATGTATAACAATGACTTTTTGACTGACAACTAAGCAATGATAGAATTCTGGACACCTTCTATATACTGTTTTTTATAAGACAAACTAAAATATCCAGATAATTGGCTGAATTTTTTTTAGTTTTCATGCCAATTTCTTAGCATTGGGTATGGAAGGACACAATGAGCTAATGTCTCATTCTTTACCTTTTCCAGTAGTGAAAGATACTTTGTCCCATATGATTTTGCTTCCTTTTTTAAAAAGAGATTTTATCTGTTAAAAGTTAGCAATATCGATATTGAATGTACTGATTTTTAAAATAGGCAGGATTACCACTGTTCTGTGGAATATTTTCAAGATCTCAAGGATGAGAACACAAAATCTTAATGGAATTCTTCATTTTGGTCTCACGATAGGGTTTTCAAGAGGCGTTATCCACATCACTGCACATTTTTGCCAGCCAATTAACACGTTTCTGGAGCACCTACCATGGAGTCAGCAGTCAGTAGATACCAGCATACTCCAGAGATATTGTGGGTTCAGTTCCAGACCACCCAATATCGCAATAAAACAAATCACATGAATTTTTTCTGCTCCCAGTGCATATAAAAGTTATGTTTACAGCCTGGTGAGGTTGGTCACACCTGTAATCCCAGCACTTTGGGAGGCCGAGGTGGGCAGATCACCTGAGGTCGGGAATTTGACACCAGCCTGACCAACAAGGAGAAACCCTATCTCTACTAAAAATACAAAAAATTAGCCGGGTGTGGTTGCACATGCCTTTAATCCCAGCTACTTGGGAGGCTGGGGCAGGAGAATCGCTTGAACCCGGGAGGCGGAGATTGCAGTGAGCTGAGATCTTGCCATTGCCCTCCAGCCTGGGCAACAAGAGTGAAACTCCGCCTCAAAAAAAAAAAAAAAAAAGTTAAGTTTATGTTTACACTATACTGTAGTCTAGTAAGTGTGCAATAGCACTATGTCATTATGTCTAAGAAAACAATGCATATATCTTAATTAAAAAACACTTTATTGCTATAAATTGCTAACGATCATCTTCAGCAAGTTTCAATCTTTGTGCTGGTGGGTTTGCTACGATGGTATTTGTTTTTTGTTTTTTGAGACAGGGTCTCACTCTGTCACCCAGGCTAGAGTACAGTGGCATGATCTCGGCTCACTGCAGTCCCAACCTTCTGGACTCAAGCAATCCTTCCACCTCAGCCTCCTCAGTAACTGGGACTACAGGCACATGCCACCACTCCCGGCTAATCTGAAGTTTTTGTAGAGACAGGGTCTCACTATGCTGCCCAGGCTATTGCCCTGATGTCGATGGCTGCTGACTGATCAGGGTGATGGTTGCTGACGATTGGGGTGCCTATGGCAATTTCTTAAAATAAGATAAAATAAAGTTTGCCACATCTATTCACTCTTCCTTCCACAAAAAATTTCTCTGTAGCATGTGATGCTGCTTGATAGTGTTTTACCTCCAGTAGAACTTTTTTCAAAATTGGAGTCAATCCTGTTAAACCTTCCTGCTACTTTTTTTATCAAATAAGTTGATGTAATATTCTAAATCCTGTGTTGTCATTTCAAAAATGTTCACAGCATCTTCACCAGGAGTAGATTCCATCTCAATATACCACCTTCTTTGCCTATCCATATGAAGTGACTCGTCATCTACTAAAGTTTCATCATGAAATGCAGTAATTCAGTCACATCTTCAGGCTCCACTTCCCATTCTAGTTCTCTTGCCATTTCTACCACATTTGCAGTTACTTCCTTAGCTGAAGTCTTCAACTCCCCCAGGTCATCCATGAGGGTTGAAATCAACTTCTTCCAAGCTCCAGTTAACATTGATATTTTGACTTCTTTCCTTGAATCATGAATGTTCTTAATGACATCGAGAATGGTAAATTCTTTTCAGATGGTTTTCAATTTTCTTTCCCCAGGTATATCAAAGGAATTACTATCTATGGCACTATAGCCTTCCAAAACATATTACTTAAATAATAACACTTGAAAGTCAAAAATACTCTTAGTCCAGAGGCTTCACAATGTGTGTTGTGTTAGCTGGTGTGAAAACACCATTAACCTCCTTGTACATCTCCATCAAAGCTCTTGGGTGACCAGGTGCATTGTCAATGAGCAGTAATATTTTGAAAGAAACTTTTTTTTTCTGAGCAGTAGGGTTTAACAACGGACTTCAAATATTTAGTAAACGATGCTGTAAATAGATATGCTGTTATCCAGGCTTTCTTTTTCCATTTATAGGGCACAGGCAGAATAGATTTAGCTTAATTGTTAAGGGTCCTAGGGCTTTCAGAATGGTAAATGAGTATTGGCTCAAAGTTAAAGTCACTAGCTGCCTTAGCCCCTAACAAGACAGTCAGCCTGTCCTTTGAAGCTTTGAAGCCAGGTCTTGACTTTTCCTCTCTAGCTATGAAAACCCTTAATGTCATCTTCTTCCAATAAAAGGCTGTTCTGTCTATATGGAAAACTGTTATTTGGCGTAGCTGTCTTCATCAATGATCTTAGCTAGATATTCTGGATAACTTGCTGCAGCTTCTTCATGAGCACTTACTACTTCACCTTGTACTTCTATGGTAGAGAAACTTCTTTCCTAAACCTCATGAACCAACCTCTGCTAACTTCAGACTTTTCTTCTGCAGCTTCCTCACCTTTGTCAGCCTTTATAGAATTGAAGAAAGTTAGGGCCTTGCTGTGGTTTTGGCTTTGGCTTGAGGCAATGTTGTGGCTGATTTTGTCTTCTATCTAGACCACTTTGACTTTATTCCTATGAGCAATAAAGCTGTTTTGCCTTCTTTCTTTTTTTTTTTTTTTTTGGCAGGCGGGGGTGGGGGACAGTCTCACTCTGCCACCCAGGCTGGAGTGCAGTGTCGTGATCTCTGCTCACTGCAACCTCTACCTCCCAGGTTCAAGCAATTCTCCTGCCTCAGCCTCCCAAGTAACTGAGATAACACATGCACCACCAAGCTCAGCATTTTTTGTATTTTTGGTAGAGACAGGGTTTCACCATGTTGGCCAGGCTGGTCTCGAACTCCTGGCCTCAAGCAATTTACCCACCTCAGCCTCCTAAAGTGCTGAGATTATAGGCATGAGCCACCATGCCTGGCCTGCTTTCTTATATTTCATGTGCTCACTGGATTAGCACTTTAAATTTCCTTCAAGAACTTTCCCTTTGCATTCACAACTTGGCTATCTTTGGCTCAAGAGGCCTAGCTCTTGGCCTGTTTCAGCTTTTGACATGCCTTCCTCACTAATCTTAATCATTATTAACTTTTGATTTTAAGTCAGATGTGCAACTCTTTCTCTCCTTTGAAAAATTAGAGGCCGTTGTAGGGTTATTAATTGGCCTACTTTTAATATTGTAATATCTCAAAGAACATGGAGGCCTGAGGAAAGAGAAAGGCTGCAATTGGCCTGTCACTGCAGCAGTCAGAACACACGAAACATTTATATATTAAGTTCACTGTCTTATATGGGTGTGATTCATGACACCCCAAAACAATTACAATAGGAACACCAAAGATCACTGATCCCATATCACCATAACAGATACAAAAATAATTTTATATATTGCAAGAATTATCAAAACATGACATAGAGAGATGAAGTGAGCACATGTTGTTGAAAACATGGCACCAGTAGACTTGCTTAACACAGGGTTAATACAAACTTTCAATTTGTAAAACTTGCATTAAAAGGACAATAAAGCAAAGCAAAATAAAACAAGGTATGCCTATAAGGCAAGGTCCAGACACAAGAATTACTCAGGGAGTATGGCCAGGCAATACATAATTAAGTGTTAAATAATGTAGTGGACTGTAAGAATCCAGAAAATGGAAAAGCCAGTGTGGCCTGAGCTGTATGAGACCCAAGCTCAGTCTGAACTTTTATGCTAACCAGCTGGATGATCTCAGGCAAATTGCTTAATAGCTTTCTGTCTCAGTGTCCTCATCTGTAATTTGAGCTAGAGTGATCTCCTAGTTCTGTTGTTCCATGACTGTGTATAAGACAGGCTTCTCAGAGAACACAAGATCTGCATGGAACCTGGAATTTGGATGTTAAAGCCAGTGCTGAAGTGGGCATGAATGAATGAGTAAGGATGCTTATATCAGGAAGGAAGCCTGCATATATCAGAGATTTGTGCTGTGTAATCAGTGATAAAGATGACTCTGTTCTTCACAAAATCAGCATCTAATTTAACTCAATGAGAAAATAGAAGAATAGTAGCACTACAATAATAGAATGCTTGTTTACTCTTTCAAATAAATATATAGTATTTTTAAAGCTGTTAAAAAGATGATCTGAGCAGAGTAGTCAGCATGGTAAAATGACTTGGGCTTCTGTAGGACTCTATGGCACTGGATTTCAACAATCAGATGGGAGCATATCACTCAATCACTCTCCTAGAAAAGAGCTGCAAGGGGCTCATATTGCAGCCCTAAATTACTGTTTTCTAATTTCTACAGGTTCCTGGAATGAATGATACCCATTTTCTTGTGATCTTTACAGAAAATAAGATGACCAAATCTGTAACCACATTTTGAAAATCAGGAAGTGGGACATTACTTCTGGCTTTGGCCTTGAGAACATCTGGGGAGGGATCAAAGATTCTGCTCTAAGTGAAGAGAAAGACCAGCATTTTGCTCACATTAGGGTGTAAGCAGTAGAAGATTTTTGACCCTCTTACAAAAGTGACAAATCTGCTCATTGTTTGCATGTTGCCTCTCCTTGTAGCTTTGATACCCATAAAATTAGAACCAGATGTTTTGCTTTTACAAACAATTGTACCCTGGGTTAAAAAGGGACACAACCAAATAATTTGTGTTTATTTGTCGTTTATAATACACAACTTGTTTTATTTTTGACAAATAAAAGCTGCTTTAGAATAATTCTGCATTGTTCTGTTTGAAAACAACATGAAGCCCATACATCTATGGCCATTGGCAGTTACAATTTATCTTCAATAGTAAATAACAAAGTGACTTTGTACAAATGGCCAAGAAGCATGAACAAATGTTCAACATCACTAATCATCAGAGCAATGCCAATTAAAATTACAATGAGATATCATGCCAGTCAAAATGACTATTAATAAAAAGTCAAAATCAGCTTATGTTGGTGAGGATGTCGACAAAGTGGAATGCTTATACGTTGTTGGTGGGAATGTAAATTGGTACAACTTCTATGAAATACAGTATGGAGATTTATCAAAGAACTAAAAATAGAACTATTATATGATCCAACAGTATTACTGGGATTACTACCGGATACTGGGTATCTACTTAAAGAGAAGAAATCATTATATCAAAAAGATACCTGTACTCATATGTCTATTGCTGCACTATTCACAATAGCAAAGATATGGAATCAACCTAAGTGTCCATCTACAGATGATTGGACATATCACATTTTCTTTATTTTCTATATCTTTCTATATATCACATCTTTCTTTGTATATTTACATACACACACCATGGAATACTACTTAGCCATAAAAATAGTGAAATTGTCATGCCTTTTGCAGCAACCCAGATGGAACTGGAGGTCACTATCTTCAGTGAAACAACTCAAAAACAGAAAATTAAATACCACATGTTCCCGCTTATAAGTAGGGGCTAAATAATGTGTGCACATGGACATAGAAAGTGGAATAGTAGACGTTGGACACTTGGAAAGGTGGGAGGATGGGGGCAGGGTCAGGGCTGAGAAATTACCTAACTAGTAAATTATTTGGGTGTTGGTTACGCTAAACACCCAGATTTCACAACTACACAATATATCAATGTAGGTTGTGCCCCCTAAATCTATAAAAATGAAACATAAAAAAAGAAAGGGACTTTGGTTTTCTTTCTCAGGAGAAACTAAGCTCAGTGTTACATCCTCAGAAAAGACAATGTAAAACAGATTCCATTTTATTTTTAAAAAATGGATAGTTTAGATAAAAGTAATGATGTTCAAAGCTATTTATACAGACTAGGGAGTAAAATATAAATAAATACCACAACTTTTATGTTTTTTAAACATTTTACTTTTTTAGAGCAGTTTTTTGTTCACAGCAAAACTAAGAGGAAGATAACAGAGATTTCCCATATATCCTGTATCCTGACACACGCAGAGCCTCCCCCATTATCGATATCACCCATCAGAGTGGTACATTTGTTACAGCTGATAAACCTACATTGACGCATCATTATCATCCAAGGTCCATAGTTTGCATTAGAGTTCAATCTTGGTGCTGTGCATTCTATGCCATTTGGACAAATTTAAAATGACATATATCCATCATTACAGCATCAAACAGGATAGCAATTGCCCTAAACATCGTCTATGCTTGGCCTGGTCATCTCTCCCTCCCCACAGATCCTGGTAACCACTGATCATTTTACTGTCCCCATAGTTTTGTCTTTTCCAGAATGTCATATAGTTGAAATTGTAAAGTATGTAGCCTTTTCAGATTGACTTCTTTCACTTAGTAACATGCATTTCATTTTTCTCTGTATCTTTTCATGGCTTGATGGCTCATTTCTTTTTGCCATGAATAATATTCCATTGTCTGGATGTGCTGCAGTTCATTTGTCCATTCACCTACCTGCTGAAGGACGTACTGCTTGCTTTCAAGTTTTGGCAATTACGATTTTTTTCCATGAGTTATAATGACATACTTCGGGTCATTCTAGTTTTGTTCTTTTTGTATCTGTGTTATTAAAAATTACTCGATAATGCTGAATTTAAAGATTTTATATATAAATAATTATGTCTTCCAATAACATAGGCTAAAATTTCCCCAAATTTGGAAGTGCAAATTCAGGATAGACAAAACGAACTTAGCACTTTGGAAAAAAATTGTCTGCTGATGTAAATTAAACAATTGCAACCAAAATAATAACATCTTGCAAACCTGAGTTTCTACAACAAGCACCAAAGGGAGCTCCTGAAAATGCAGCGGCAGAGCACCTGCATCACTGCTGGCAGCCAGCCAGTGGCAATGGAGATGGGGTGGGGGGCATACAGCAGTCAGCAGCACAGACGTGTTTGGCACCCATAAGACATCCTCTGAGGTCTTCCAGAAACACTTCACAGAGAAAGCTTGTCATGTGCTGGGTTCTGCACAACCACGTTTGCTGTTGTTTTTAGGGGGCTGCAGGAGGATACAGGGGCATATCCAAACAGCAAAATTTGAGAATACATTCCTTTTTTTTGAGGGGTGGTCCGGGGGACAGAGTTTCACTCTTGTTGCCCAGGCTGGAGTGCAATGGTGCAGTCTTGGCTCACTGCAACCTTCATCTCCTGGGTTCAAGCGATTCTCCCGCCTCAGCCTCCTGAGTAGCTGGGATAACAGGCACATGCCACTATGCCCGGCTAATTTTGTATTTTTAGTAGAGACAGGGTTTCATCATGTTGGCCAGGCTGGTCTTGAACTCCTGACCTCAGGTGATCCACCCACCTCGGCTTCCCAAAGTGCTGTGATTACAGGTGTGAGCCACCGCACCCAGCCAAGAGAACATTCTAATAGAGCCAAATTTATTTCCATAGGCTGCTGAGCTCCGGGACAGCAGAATAACACTAATGAAGCTTGTAGTATCTTCCCAGGGCTGAAGGACTCCAATCTGCAGAGAGGATCACTTCAAGATGGAAAGTCAGAACTGAAGAGAAATTCATGTGAATGCACACTTTATCCAGGAAGGAATTATATGCACATGAGAAGAGTAGACAGCATCTGAACTGCCCACACCCCGAGTCCAAATTCTTTACACATTTTGGAACTGTGAACGATTTTGCTTCATTCAGAACTGTGGGGTCTTTAAAAAGCATATTTAGAAACATGACCTCATACTAATGCTAGACACAAGGAGGAAAGCAGGTAGGAAGAAGGATGGGGCTTGAACAGCTCTTGAATGGAAATCATCTTAAGTTTACATACATGGAATTAACCCATCAGTTACTGACTCCATCAGTAAGATGGTGCTGAGGGAAGTGGAAATGAGGCTCACAGAAACACTGGCATTGTGAGGTGATATATGCTTATAGGAGGATGAGGTGGGAGGATTGCTTGTGCCCAAGCCTGGGAGATCGAGGCTGCAGTGAATCCGTGATCATGCCACTGCACTCCAGCCTGGGTGACAGTAAAACCCTGGTTGAAAAAGAAAAACAGAAAAAAAAAATACTGGCCTTGGGACATCCTAAGAGTATTCACTCTCTGAATTTTTATCTAAACATTCTTTCCTAACTGCCACACAACACAATGGGCAAGTTCCCTCACTGCCTTCCGATTAAGGGAATGAAAGCTCCTTGAGGACCAGTGTTGTATATCCTGCCGTCCTCACAGTTAGCTAAGTGTCCTTGCATTTGGCAGAGACTTAGTACCTATTTATGGAGCCAAAGAAAAAGAAAGAGAAAATGGTAATATGCTATTTGTTTTCAAGTTGGTTTTCTCTCTCAATTCTAAGATTTCTACTGCAAAAGAATCTCTAAACATTTTTGTTCTCCACAGTTTGCCATTACCTTTTCTATTATACATATACAAAGTGAGACTGTATGCTGTCTTTCCCCATTTTTGCTGCCCCTTCCCTGATACATCTTTATTAGGTTTAAATTTAAAATGGCCCTATGGGGAAATGCTCTCATTTTTCAGTCTTTCATTGTTCTGTTTCTGTTCTTTCTCAACTTAGTAACTCATTGGTTCTTCAGTTTCTGTGCATTCCAATGAAATAACTTGGTTATTTCATGCACACACAAACATACACAAAACCATTGGAGATTAGATTTTTCAACAATGCAAGTTAGAATCGCATCACATTTAAACTCACAAATATTTCTATACAATTTAAAAAATGAATATAAGTCATTCTGAGTTTTAAAAAAATGGAGAAAATGGTTCAAGTGATGGAAAACGTCTATAGCTCCCTAGAGGCTGAAATATTATGGTAATCATTTTCATAATTCAAATGAATACATAATTACTAGAACAGCAGCAGGGAGATTTACAATTCACTAACCTAAACCAAAAAATCAGTAGCAATCAGTGTGGGAAAATGTACCCTCTTATATCTGAGGTAAATTAATTTTGTTACTGAAATGTCATTATGTTGTCATATTTCCACTCTTATCACTTATTCAAACATATCCACTTTTCCTTCCTAATGTTTCATTGCTACGATAATTGAACTTTGCAGTTTTTATCTCAGGCTTATATTACTTAAAAATCACTGTGTGCATTATTACAAGGAAAGGGCAAAGGCAGAGATAGGACTTATTTAGCTCTCTTGGTTTATGATTGTATTGAAGCTCACAATTGATTATAACTTCCTAACCTTTCTTTTCCTACTCATTATCCTCTTCATTTTATACTAGTATTTCCAGCTATTAGACTATCTGTATTTAGGAGGCACAAAAGGAAAAGACCAAGAAGGATTTGAAAAATAATATATTTTTGTTTTGGTGTTTCAATTTAATGCAGGTTTGAAAATGCTGAACTGTCTAAGGTATACTAAATATTCATTAGGCAGTTTAGATTTTACTAAGTTCTAAATGAAAATAACCCAGCAAAATCAAATTGAAATTTCATAGAGTACTTTTCAAGTGTGGTTCTAAAACATACATTAAATAAAATGAATTCATTTGAATGCAAGTCTTTCTCTTTCTCTAGAATACATACACACCCTAGGGTTTATTATGCTTTCAGTTCAATGCCTCCAAAATATGTGTGGTGTGGATCAAATAAATAGTTCAACAGCTTTCATAAGCAAACAATCTTATGGTCTGGTATATCTATAAACCTCTTGTGCTATTTCTTTATGCTTTCCCACTTACAAAGGTTAATACAAATTTCATTTGAATTCAAGCAAAATATTCTGCATAGACAAATCTGTTCAGAAAGAGCCCATCAGAATTTATCCATGTGAATCCAACAGCTCTTTATGGACTTGTGAAGGCATAGCAAAATATGCTCACTTTTAGAAGTCAGACTTGCTACTGCCCAGCTCTGAAATCATAGACCTAAGTGCAGGAAGGACTTTAGAGATCATGTAGCGTAACTCTCCCATTAAAAAAATTGTAGAATTTAGCACACATTTAAAATGTCCTTTGCCTTTGGTTATACCCCTTGTGTTGATGCCTGTTTTATTTGATATTAACATAAACACTCTAGCTTTCTTATGCTTGCAGGTTTCATGATATATCTTTTTCCATCTTTTTCATTTTAATCTCTATGTACCTTTATATTTTAAATGCACCAATTTTAGAGAACTTATAGATGAGTTCTGCTTTTTAATTCAGTCTGATAATCTCTGCCTTGTAATTAGTGGCGTTAATTTACATAAACTTTATGTAATTATTTAGTTTTTGTCATTCTTGTCTATTTGTCCATCTTGCGTCTTCAAACTTTCTGCTCTTCCTGTCACCTTCTTTTGGTTTAATACAAGATTTCTTTTAAAATGCACATTTTATTTTAGAACAGTTGTAGGTTTAGAAAAAAATTGTGAAGATAGTTCAGAAAGTTCACATATGCCTCTCACCCAGTTTCCCCTATTATTAGCATCTAACATTGGATGCTCCAGGATCCTCTTGTACATTTCCCATCCCATCCTAGAACCAGTCATTTTACCAGGAAGACTTGCTTCTTTTTACTGGAGAGTAGCATGGGAAACCAAGATCTAGGTGTTAGATGTGTTTATTACTCCTGGATTATCATTGCTTCTAGATTTTCTCAGCTGATACAGCAAGAAAATATATGTGTATACTAATCCAGGTATATGTACATACATATCTATAATGTTTATGTTATAATCATCTGTATATATATATAGTAAGCTAAACATGCGTTCATACTGATGGCCTCAACTGTGGTCCATTACCACCACAGGGATCTATCTAGGCTACTTCCCTGGTATATCTGCAATCTCATGCTCCAACAGTAAGAAACCTGGCTGCTACCATCGGTCACCCGTTTACTTAATTGTTTAGTTTCAGTGTACATGCAGAGCACTATCAGAGTTGTTTATCAATAACCTCATGGGAACCACCTTTATCAACTAGAGTATTGTACTTACGTACAGATTCTTTTGCCTTTCGTCTAACAAACTCTACTCATTTCCAAAGTTACTTATCTTGGCAACTTTTTCCCATACTGCTTCAGTGAAGTTGTTTTAAATGTTGCAATAAAGGTATACTGTCTTGTCACATTCCACATTCCATTCCAGGATCCCACAACCCCTTGAATGATTTTTTTTTTAAATGTGTATACATTAAGGTTTACTCTTTGTGCTGTAAAATTCTATAGGTTTTGACAAAGTTTCATGTATTTACCCTTACAGTATTATTCAGAATAATTTTACTACCCCAAAATATCACTGCCCTCTGCTTCACCTATTCAACTCTCCTCTCTCCCCTAAACTCTTGGCAACCACTGACCCTTTAACTGTCGCTATAGTTTTGCCTTTTCTAAGACAAATCTAATTGAAATCATAGAATATGTAGGCTTTTCCACCTGGCTTCTCTTGTGTAGCAATGCACATTTATGATTCATCCATCTATTTTTGTGGCTTAACAGCTCATTTATTTTTTATTATGGAACAGTAATTCCTAGCATGGATTATCACAGTTTACATACCATTTCTTCTGTTGAAGGACATCTAGCTAGCTTCCAATGTTTTGGTGATTACAAATAAAGCTGTTATAATAATTCATGGGCAGGTTTTTGTGGAGCATAAGTTTTCAAATCAGTTAGGTAACTAAACAGAAGTGCATTCTAAGTTGTATGGTAAGACTTTTTAGCTTTTTAAGAAACTGCCAAACTCTCTTCCAAGTGTTTATACCATTTTGAATTTCCATCAGCAAAGAATGGGAGTTCCTGTTGCTTATCCTTGACAGTAATTTCTATGGTCAGATTTAGGGGTATTTTGTTTGCATGTTTGTTTGTTGTTGTAACTAGTTTGTAGAAATTTCTCCTTAAAGTTTTAATTTGTAATTCCAAAAAGACAGAATACATTGAACATCTTTCATTTGCTTATTTGGTATCTGTACGTCTTCTTTAAAGTAGTGTCTTCTCAGATATTTTTGCCTATTTTAAAATTGGATTGTTTGTTTTCTTATTGTTGAGTTTCAAGAATTCTTTTTGTATTTTGGATACAAGTGCTTTATCAGACATGTGTTTTGCAAATATTTTGTCTAAGACTGTGACTGTTCTTTTTATTCTTTTGACAGTGTCTTTTAAATTTTATTAAGTTACGATTTACCAGATTTTTTTTTTTCATGGTTCTTACTGTTGGTGTTGAATTCAAAAACTCAGCACCAACCCAAGGCCATCTAGATTTTCTCTTATGTTTTTCTTGAAGAAGTTTTATAGTTTTGTATTTTACGTTTAGGTCTATGGTTCACTTTGAGGTCATGATCCGAATTTATTTTTGTGAAAGGTGTAAGATCTGCGGTAGATTTACCTTTTTTTTTTTTTTTTTTAACACGTGGACATCCATTTGTTCATGCACCATTTTCTGAAAAGTTTATTCTTTCTCCTGAATTGCTGTGGTAAGCAAAAAAAAAAAAAGAATAAAGAAAAAAAAAATCCACCGCTTCCCCACAACACCCTCTCAAAGATGTTTACATCCTAATTCCCAAGACCTCTGAGTAAATTAGGTTTAGGTAACGTGGCAAAGGGGAATCAAAGCTGAAGATAGAATTAAGATTGCTAATCATTTAATCTCGAGATGGTGAGATTATTCTGGATTATCTACGTGGCCCTTCAAAGTAACCACAAGACTCCTTAAAAGTAGAGGAGGGAGGTGAAAGAATTAAAGAAGGAGAGATGACGATGGAAGCAATGTCACAGTGATGCAAAGTGAGAAAGACATGACTGGCTATTGCCAACTTTGAAGATAGAATTGGGCCATGAGCCAAAAAATGTGGCACCTCAACAAGCTAAAACTGGCAGGGAAATAGATTGTCCTCTAGAATCTTTTGAGAGGAACACACCCCTACAGACAACTTGATTTTAGCCATGTGAGACCCATGTCAGACCTCTGAACTCTAGAACTAGAAGATAAATTTGTGTTGTGTAAGCCATGAAGTTTGTGGTAGTTTTTTACAATAGCAACAGTAAATTAATACAATTGCCTTTCCTCCTCTGTCAACAATCAGTTGACTATATATTTCTGTGGGTATTTTTCTGTGCCCTCTATTCTATTCAATTGATCTATGTACCTGTTATTTCACCAATACCATGCTGTCTTCATTACTGTAGCTTTAAAGTAAGTCTTGAAATTAGATGGTGTTCTTTGTTTTTTGTGTTGGCTATCTTAGATCTTTTGCCTTTCTACATAAATTTTAGATAAGTGTATTACTGTATGTGAAATAGCTTCCTGGGATTTTGATTAGGAGTGTGCTTATAGATGAAGTTAGACTAATAATATTGAATCTTCCTTCCATGAACATGGATTATCTCTTCATTTATTTACCTCTTTTTTAATTTCTTGTGTCAGACTTGGGTAGCTTTCCACATATAGATCCTGTACATATTTTGTTAGATTTGTAGCTAAGTATTTCTTTCTCTTTTTTGTGCTATTGTAAATGTTTTGTTGTTTAAAATTAAAATTCCAACTGTTCATTCCTGGCATATAGAAAAACATTTATTTTGCATGTTATCCTTATATCTTGCGACCTTGCAATACTCACTTATTGGATCCATGAGTGTGTATTTTTTTGGTCAAGTCTTTCAGATTTTTTACATAGACAATCATGTCATCTGCAAATAAAGACATTTCATTTCTTTTTTTCAATCTTTATATATTTTATTTCATTTTCTCATTTAATTGAATAGGCTTGGTCTTCCAGCACAAAAATTGAACGGGTACCTAGAAAGAAAGGATGTCCTGGCCTTGTACCCAGTCTTAGGAGTAAAACATTTAGTTTATCACTAAGTATAATGTAGCTGTGGATCTTTTTGTAGATTTTCTTTATCAAGTGGGGAAGCTCTCCTCTATTCTTAATTTGCTGAGGAATTTTATTATGCATGGGTGTTGGATTATGTTAAATTCTTTTTCCACATCAGTGGATATGATTATGTGATTTTTTTTGTCTTTAGCCTAATTGGTGAAGTACATTGATTGATTTTTGAATTTTGAACCAGTCTTGCACACTTG
Source organism: Nomascus leucogenys (assembly GCF_006542625.1). Taxonomy (NCBI): domain Eukaryota; kingdom Metazoa; phylum Chordata; class Mammalia; order Primates; family Hylobatidae; genus Nomascus; species Nomascus leucogenys. The sequence goes on along the minus strand of NC_044394.1, from coordinate 22,866,682 downwards.
GAATAAATCCCATTCAATCATAGCATATTATGTTCTTTATACATTGTTGAAATTGATTTATGAATATTTTGTTAAAGATTTTTTATGAAATCTTTAACAAAAGATTGCTTTAGCTTTCTATGTTCATGAAAGCTATCTGTCTTTAGTTATCCTTCCTTGTAATGTCTTTGTCTGACTTTGGTATAGGTTAATTCTAGCTTCATATATTAAGTTTAGAAATATTCTGTCTGCTTCTGTTTCTCTACAAGAATGTGAAAAATTGGTACATGTAATTTCATCCTTAAATGTTTGGTAGAATTTAGTATAAAACCATCTGGGCCTGATGCTTTTTTGGGGGGAAGGTTATGAATTATTGATATAATTTTAAAAATAGATGTAGGCCTATTCAGATTATCTATTTCTCTTTGTGAATTTTGGTACTTTGTGTCTTTCAAGGAATTGGTCCATTTCATCTAAGTTATCAAACTTGTAAGCATAGAGTTGTTTGTGGTGTTATTTTATTATCCTTTGAATACCCATGGGATCAGTAATAATGACCTTCCTTTATCTGATATTTATAATTTGTGTCTTCCCTCTTTTTTCTTGGTTATAGGCTAATACATGTATGAACCTTCAAAGAGTGAGGTTTGAGGTTTGTCAATATTCTCTTATTAGGCTGGTGCAGTAGCTCATGTCTGTAGTCCCAGCACTTTGGGAGATTGTGGTGGGATTGAGCCCAGGAGTTTGAGACCAACCTGGACAACATAGTGACATTCTTTGTAGAGACAACTCTCATCTCTACAAAGAATACAAAAATTAGCCAGGCGTGGTGGCACATACTTGTGATGCCAGCTATTGGGAGGCTGAGGCAGGAGGATCACTTGAACCAGAGTTTGAGGCTGCAGTGAGCTATGATCACCACTGCACTACAGCCTGTGTGACAGAGTGAGACCGTGTCTCAAAAACAAAACAGTCTCTTATTGTTTACGTCTTTGTAATTTCATTGATTTCTGCTCTAAATTTTACTATTTATTCCCTTTTGCTTTCTGTAGGCTCAAATTGCCCTTCTTCCCTAGGGTAGTAAATAGATGGCTTTTTAAAAACCAGCATTACCATTTGTATTTATTTGGAGCATTCAGTATATTTATATTAATGCTAACTGCTTATATATGTAGACGTTTCTACCATATGTTTTGTACTTTTCGTATGTCTCTTTCTGTGATATTTTTCTTTCCTTTCTTGACTTTCTTATAGTAGATTTTTAAAAAACGTATTTCTCCCTTACTTGTTTGGATTTCCTTTTTCTCCTTCTATTATGTAGTGCTTCCTTTAGGAAGTTTATATACATTTACATACATTTAATTTACTTATGTCAATATTATAGCCTAAAGCTAATCAATATTTCCAGCCTCATTCTGAACAATTTAAGAACTTAGAGCACTTTATTCCAGTCACTCCTTTCACAGTAAATGCTATTATCATTGGAAATTTTAGCTCCATCTTATTTATTTATTGTTTATATACTTGTTATACCTTTATTTTCATTTTACATGGATGGTACTGATTTAGATTTACTCACACAGTATTTTTATTGCTCTTTTTTATCTTTTTATTTCTTTATCTGAGATCACTTTTCCCCTTGGTTGAAGTTATATTTTTAAGAATTTTATTCAGTGAAGTTACGTTGGTGGTAAAATCTACCAAATTTTTTTTTTCTGAGAAATGTCCTTAGTTTACCTTATTCTTGAATGACATTTTGCTGCCTATGGAAGGGCAAGTTGGCCATGGTCTTATTTCTTTTCATTACAGATATTCTCTTGCCTCTGTCTCCCATTTTTGTTGTAGAGGAGTTAGATGTCAGTATAACTTAGGGATGAGCAAACCGTGACCCACCTGGCAAATCTGAATCACTATCCTTTTTTTTTTTTTTTTGTATATAAAGCTTTATTGAAACACAGCATGCTTAATAATTTACACATTTTCTATCTCTGCTTTTGCTACAATGGCAGAGTTTAACATTTGTGACAGATATTATATAGCCTTCAGAACCTAAATTATTTGCCATCTCACCCTTCACAGTAGAGTTCATTAATTCCTGGTTTATCATTGCTTCTGTTAATGTAATGGGTCTTTTAAAATAATATCTCGACCACGTAGGCCTCTGCAATTCCAGTAGGATTTGTCACATATGAACTTTTTTATGCTTGTAATTTGCTGAGCTTCTTGAAGATATGGATTATTGTTTGTTACTGGTTGTGGAAATTTCTTAAATCTCGCTTCTGCTATATCAATTCTCTTTTTTTCTTTTTTAAAAGGTAAATTTTCTCACTCTATGCTCCATATTTCCATTATCACTTTTATATATTTCCTGTTTCTTTGTCTCTCCATTCTACATTCCAAATAATTTCTCAGATCCACCTTCCAGTACACTTATTGTTTCTCTAATTTAATCTACTATGTAGTTAGTACAATCCACTGAATTTTAAATTTATTGTAATTTTTATTTCTAGTTCTACTTGTTTTCTTTTCCAAAAATTATTGTTCCTTTTTTATATTTTCTTTTTTCCTGCTCATACTTTCAAGCTACTGTCTTGTTTCTTAAACATTTAACATGGTTGGTTTATAATCCATAATTGATAATTTATGTATCTGCCATTTTTTGTAGCCTGTTTCTGTCATGTTATCTCATGTGAAATGTCACCTATTAGAATTCTTTAAGACCTGTGATTGAGGTAAATTCCGCCAAAGAGCACTTGCATTCGCTTCTGGCATGCCATTTTAAGATTTTTGAAGAACCCAGCCAATGTAAACTGACCTATAATCCCTGAGGGTTGGCATTTCTTTAGCAATTTTCAAAGGAGAATTTTTCTCTCTTATTGACCATCATGCTATTTTCCTTGCATTCTGAATGGCAGGGGGTGGAATGTGGGGTGCAGGGAGGAAGGAATCTGGTTTGTTTCTAACTTACTCTTATTCTCTTACATAGAAACACTTCTGGAATCTTGACTTCACTTAGTTTTTTTATTTGTCTTGTAGTCATTTTAGTAATGCACTTAAGGAGTTAGAAAAGAGTTGTTTAGCATTTAGTTGCTTTCAGAAGAAGGGTAAGTTAGGATACGTAGTCTTCAGTGTTGATGGGAAAGGAAGCCTACATTTCCTTGTTTAAACAGCACACTCACCACAAGAAGGCAAATGACTTGACTAAGGTTACACAGCTCTAATTGTCCAGATTAAAAATTACTGTTCAACACTACAGTTAAATAGTAAATTCTTAAAGAATGCCCGTTAAGGGAAAAAAAAAATTAGAGAAACACTTTTTAAGGAATTTAACATTTCTAATATAATGATGACTAGGATGGATCTAAATAGACATCAATATTCAGTAGGGTAGATTACTTATTAAATAGATAGTCAAACAAGGTACATTTCAAGCCACAGAAGACTATTATTTGATTAAAGATTTAAATCAGATTTGAGGTCATTTCCACCTCAAATCAGCATGCCTCACACAAATGTCTTTGTTTCATTTAAAATTTTCACAACTGTCCTACTTCCTAAACACCAAGGGAATCACCAGCTGCTATCCTGGTATTTAAGCCCAAATCTTTGGCATTATCTTTACTTTCAAATCTTCCTCCTTCCACATATACTCATTTATCAACTTTAGCAGCTTTTTCTCTGTCAGTCCTGTTTTGGGACCTGGTTACTTCCTGATTAGAATATTATCAGTTTCATTCTGGCTTTCTAGTGGGCGGCATCTACCTATGTTTCTAATCTTATATGAAACACATATGTACAAACTACACATATAGTACACATACAATTAGTTTATATGTTCTATCTGGGCGCCTTTTAAAGTAAATATTTAGAGAAAATCTACATCATGGTTCCTCCAGGATGAGTGTTCTAAAATTGAGGAGGATAGTAAAGGGATTTTGGCTTTATATGTGATGTTTTTATTTTTTGCGAAGAAATGCAGCTTCAAACCACTACTTAGGTAATACAAATCATAATATAAAGAAAACACTCATGTTTACTCTGAAAGCAATGTCTGTACACTTTAGTACTTTGTAGTGACTCTGCTTTATCCCTACATATTCTATGGGTGTTCATAGTGCCCTCTTTAACATTTAACCTTTAAATTTTGAAGCCTAGTTAATAAACTTTATTACTAGGCAAGACTTTTCCTCCATTTTTTTTAATGCCATCTATTCTCTGGTACAAAACAGAGAAAAATTCAAGCAGTGTGTGCTCTCTTATTTGTCAGAGTAGGAGATTGAACAAAATTTTTTTACATATAGGTTTCCCATTATTCTCTTTTCAGAAATAATTTTCTAAATGATGACTTGAAACATTTCAAGACCTGCTTTTTCTGCTTTCCTTCCTGCTATTCATACTTACTTAGTATTTGCTACTCTGTACCTTTTCCCCTCTCTTATCTAGAGTCTTAGAATTTTCCATTCTTGCTGGGCACTGTGGCACATGCTTGTAATCCCAGCACCTTAGGAGGCCAAGACGGGAGGATTGCTTGAGTTCAGGAGTTCAAGAGCAGCCTGGGTAACATAGCATGACCTCATCTCTACTAAAAAATAAAGAATTTAGCCAGGCATGGTGATGCACACCTGTAGTCCCAGCTACTTAGGAGGCTGAGATGGGAGGATCACTTGAGCCCAGAAGATGGAGGCTGCAGTGAGCTATGATTGTGCCATTGCACTCCAGCCTGGGCAACAAAGTGAGAACCTGTCTCAAAATTAAAAAAAAAGAACTTTCAATTCTCAGTCTTCACCTTGTAGCTTCCAAACGCAAATTCTGACTGTTCTAGTGGTTATCTCAATTTAACTGTGTCAATTTTCAAACTGTCAGAGCCAATGAATTATCCAGAATGAAGCTCGGAAAGACATAGAAATAGAAAATATTAAAGTTGGTTTAAGAGTATAGAACTCTGAGTGAGAAAGTTCAACACATGGAGTTGCAAAAAAAATTAATAAAAGATAATAGAGACAATTGTGAAGACAAACTATTGAAGAGATAATTAATGAGAAATACAAGGATTGTCATACTCAAGAAGCAAACAAATCCCCAAAGGCTTAAATAAAAAGAAATATTCTTAGAAATAATACAGTGAAAATAAAGAAAAAGTAGCCACAGAGAAAGTTTAAAAGTAGTCAGAAAGAAAAGACACAATACCTAATGAAGGATAATTAATTAGATATCTGATATTCGAATGAGAAAGTGTGGAATATCTTCAAAGTACTGAGAGAAAAACTACTGTCAACATTAAATTGCATACTCTGTGAAATTTTTCAAAAACGAAGACAAACAAAAGGCAAACAAAGAACCTAAGTGTTTCATAAACATATGCTAAGTCAACTACCTTCTAAAGTTTACTTCAGAAAGAAAAACGCTAATCCTAGTGTGTTAGGTTCTTCTCACACTGCTATGAAGAACTACCTGAAACTGGGAAATTTATGAAGAAAGAGGTTTAATTGACTCAGTTCTACAGGCTGTACAGGAAGCATGGCTGGGAGGCCTCAGGAAACTTACAATCCTGGCAGAAGGCCAAGAAGAGGCAAACACATCTTACTATGGTGGAGCAGAAAAGAGAGAGAGGGCTAAGGGGGAAGTGCTCCACGCTTTTAAACAACCAGATCTTGTGAGAACTCACTCACTATCATGAGAACAGCAAGGGGGAAATCTGCCCCCATGACCCAATTACCTCCCACCCGGCCCCACCTCCAACACTCAGGATCACAGTTCAACATAAGATTTGGGTGGGGACACAGAGCCAAATCATCACCTAGGAGGATCTAAAATTCTAAAAGAATCATTGGCAATAAAAATGATAAATATACAGGTAAATTTGAACAAACTCTAATTGTACAAACCAATAATAATACTTTATTAGTTTTCTATTGCTGCCATAACAAATTGCCACAAATTTAATGGTTTAAAAGAATATAAATTTATTATCTTACAGTTTAGTAGCTAGGAGTTTGACACAGGTCTCATTGGGTTAAAATCTTCATGTCAGCAATACTGCATTCATTTCTGGAGGCTTTAAGGGGAGAATCTTTGCCTTGCCATTACAAGCTTCATAGGCCACCTACATTTCTTGGCTCCTGTTCCTCTTCTTCCATCTTCAAAGTGTATTTTCTGATCATTCTCTGCAGTCACATCTTCCTCTGACCACAGCCAGGAATGGTCCTCACTTTTAAGTATTCATGTGATTCAATTGGATCCACTTGGGTAAAACAGGATCATCTCATCTCAAAGTCCTTTACCCTAATCCCATCTACAAAGTCCCTTTTGTCATTTAAGGTAACTATTAACAGGTTCTGGGAATTAGTACATTGATATTTGGGGGTTGGGGAAGAGGCATTATTCTGCCTACCACAAATGCTATCTAAGTTTTGGATTTCATGCTTTTCTGGATAAAATTATAAAACTTTACTGAAAAACACCAAGTAAGTGCAAACAAATGGGTAAGAAGCCTTTATATTATGAGGATGTCAATTTTTCCCCAGTTTATCTATTGTTTCAAAGCAACTTCAATAAAAGAATCTCATAAAGTTTTTCATAAAATTTATGAGGCTGATCCTAAATTCCATATAGAAGAGTGAACATCCAAGACAAGAAGTTCTTGACAAAGCAGAACAAAGTGGAGATTCTTGTTCTACTATATGACAAGATTTATCCTAACACCAATAACTAAAACCATCTGTACTGGTACAGGGATAGATGCTTGGAATGGAATAGAAACTCCAGGTGTATTCCCAAACATCTCTGGAAACTTGATATATGACAGATATGGCAATGCAGGTCAATGAGGAAAGGCTGGATTTATTCAATACATAGAACTTGGACCGTTATTTATTCATATGAGGCAATGAATTGCATCTTTCTTAACCATACAAACATTAATTCCTGGCCAGGTGCGGTGGCTCACGCCTATAATCCCAGCACTTTGGCAGGCCGAGGCAGGTGGATCACGAGGTCAGGAGATCGAGACCATCTTGGCTAACACAGTGAAACCCCATCTTTACTAAAAATTAAAAAAATTAGCTGGGCATGGTGGTGGGCGCCTGTAATCCCAGCTACTCTGGAGGCTGAGGCAGGAGAATGGTGTGAACCCAGGAGGCGGAGCTTGCAGTGAGACGAGATGGCACCACTGCACTCCAGCCTGGGCGACAGAGTGAGACTCCGCCTCAAAAAAAAAAAAATTAATTCCTAAGTTTTGTTAGCTGGGCATGCTATTTTTCTTACCTCAACAGATTACAATGGATTCGCATGAAAAGGGTTTATTTCCTATCTGTGTCACATTCTAATGTAGATTTGTGGGGAAGAGGTGTGTCAGTGCTCTGATCTCCATTGTCATTCACAGATTCAGCTCCTTTTAACTAGTGGCTGTGCCATCCCCGTGGCTTAGTTATCCTCTGTGTCTTCTGCAGCCCGCTGGCAGATGGGGAGCACTGAGGATCTTGCAAGAGATTTTAGGGTGCAGTACACATTCCCATGGCTCCAGCAAACTACAAAGCTGGATGGAAATGTAACCCTTTTTGGTACAAGTAGAAAAATAAAATGTGTGTCTACTACAGAAGTGGATTAAGTAATTAAATGTGAAAGCCAACGCCAAAACTTAAAGGAAAATACCAACTATTTTAGAGCTCAGGGTAAGTAATATTTCCATAAACAGTACTAGCCATAAAGGAAAGATTGATTGATACATTCAAGCATATTAAAATTAAGAAATTTTGCTAATTAATAGATACCATAAAGAAACCTAAATAAAAAGCCACAAAATCAAAGAAGTTATTTGTTGTGCATAATGGACAAAGGCTTAGCTTCCAGAATATATAAACAAGTGCTAAAAATTTTTAAGAAAAAAAATCAGCAGTTAAAAAAAGGCAGCAAATATGAACTGACATTTCAAAAAAGATGGAAAACAAATAGCCAATGAACATATGAAAAAATGTTCAACCTCTTTAATAGTTGGGAAAATGCAAATTAAACTTCAATGTGGCTTTTATTTCACACCCACCAGATTGTGAAACATTGAAAAAATATAACAAAAGGAATTTCTTTTTAATAATGCTGGTGGGTATATATATATATATATATACATAGTTGCAACTGCTTTGGAAAACAATATAGAAATAACTTGTAGAGTGGAAACAAATCCAGGAAACACTTATGGGCAAAAGAAAATCACTAACACATGTTGATCAAAGGATACATTCAAGAATGTTTATTGTAGAATTAATTTTAATCCTGGAAAAAACAGAATAGCAAATAACTCAGGTATCTATTGATAGATGAATGGATAAATAAAGTCAGGTATAGTCAGAAAGTCCACAATAGTGAAAATGAATAAGCCCCAAGTACACACACACACAGAACACAGATTCATCTCACAAGCATAAGGTTGAGTAAAAAAGGAAATCACTGAATATATGCAATTTAATTCCATCTATATGAAGTATAAAGACAAGCAAAGCTAAATACATTGTTTCAGGATACATATACATGAGGCCAAATGATAAAGAAAAGCAACAAAATAAGAAACACAAAATTCAGATCTGTACCTACATTTGGACATGGTGGAAATCAGGATGATGCATCAAGAAGGGGATATTGAGGACTTTCAAGCTGTTGATAATGTTCCATTTCTTATGCATAGATGTTAGTTTTTTAAAAATTTACTTATGATATCATAGAAAATATTTCATAATCAAGGATTAAAGTACTTATTTAATAAGTATTTCCTTATACACTGAAAATATGCTTTTTTAAAAGCACAGCATAACGTGTAGTACAGAATCTATGTAAAACATGTGTTAGCAACTTATTTTTATTACTCTTATGTTTTCTTTAAGTATTTTTGTCTCCTCTCCCCCTTAGCTGTGTCTCCTTTGTTCCTGCCACCACATGGTTATATATTGTTTCACTCTTCAGATGGTAAATCATAACATTTCAGGAACAGGAATCCTGAGACAAAAGCAATTTGGATCTGGGAAGGATTTCATCAGGTATGTTCCATAAGAATAGATATGGCTACAAATAAGAGTGTAAGTCTATTATCCGAGAGTAATTGGCTTTGCACTATAGTAAGCTGACCACAGGATACAAAGTGAGCTTGATAGAAACTGTTTAGTGAAAGTATGAGATTACTAGCATAGAGACAAATAAGAGTGCCAAATAAGATTACAGGTTGTCTATAATTGTTTGCATTAAAATATAATTTTATTATGGTTTTATAAATAAATAGTATGCAGAAATATATGCATTCCATAATTGGGATCTCTCTGAATGAGAGAAAGATTATAAGGAAGTAGTTTGGTGCAATAAATGATCACTATGCAAAATTTGTATGTTAAAACATTTTTGTTGAGCTCTAAAGTATGGAATTCTCTTAACAGTAGCCACATTATTTGACTGCACACTCAGAACAAGGAAAGTACACCAAGCTCAGAATTCTAATATACAAAGACTTACTGCTTCTTGGTTCTTCTAGTTGGAGATGGAAATAGTATAACAGCTCTCAGAGATAAGACACCACTAAACTAAGATAGCAGGGTGTATCAGTTAGAGAAGCAAAGCTATTAGGAGATTTTATATATTACACACATACATACACACATAGATACACAGATATATACATTTTAAAAAGACATTCGTTACTGGGGTTTGACATTATGCAATTGTGGAAGCTCACTGGATAGTCTCTGCAAGGCTGGAGCTCAAAGTCTGCAGGGAAAGCAGAGTTAGGAAGGGAAGATGGAAAGTAGTGAAGTGCAAGAGCTAGCTGGGACCCACAAGCATGAGCTGGCAGTTTCTATTGTTCTGATGTTGATAGTATGAGTGTCTACAGGAGAAGCTGGCATTCTTCATCATCTGGAGATTCAGGGGAAGGTGGGGCAGTTGCAGATTTGGCCACCGCTCCATGCCAGTGACAATGTGTGTGAGCATTCAGAACAACTGCTGCTGCTTCTCTTCTTCTACCCTCCAAATCGTGCATAAGATTCACTTGTGGCCTACTCTAACTGGCAACATACTGGGAAGGGAATTCTGGGAAATGTCATTCAGTCTAACCAAGTTGACACATTATAAAGCTACCAGTCCATCACTTGTCACTTTGGCACCCAGACATATTTTCTTAAACTATACTTAATCTCCAAATAGAAACAGTAATGACATTATGCCTAACACAATACACTTATTCAGCATACAAGGAAAACCTGCTAAGCCTTTTCCCAGAAGTCAACACAAAGTTTTGTTTTTGTCTATGGATAATGGTTATTCTTCTTCTAGTCTAGGGGTTGGAAAACTATGGCCTGTAAGCAAAATTCATCCCTTAACCTGTTTTTATACAGCCTGAGAGCTAAAAGTTTTGTTTCAAAGTATTTTATGATGATTTAATAATATACCAATAGGATGAAAATAACAAATAAAATATAAAATAACATTATTTTTAAATTAAAGGTTGTCAAAAAAGAATAAAAGAAAAAATATGTAGCAGAGACTGTAAATGGCCCACAAAACCTAAAAAAGTCCAAAATATTTACTTTCTGGCTTTTTGCTTAAAATGTTTGTCAAATTCTGTTCTAGCTCATTCATATTTTTTTCAAAATATGCAAGAAATATAACTATTACAGTTCTCATTTATGCAACTGGCCACTTGGTCATAGCTTGTATTTACAACCACCTTCTTTCACCATTTGTTTCATATTCTCTTTGCCCTCAGCAAAAAGCTAACACCCAACGTAGTTCATTATCTGATGGATGGGGTGAGGCAAACTTTTATTCCTGAAGGGTCTGGACTGTTAACAGTTCTGCCTCAATTGGGTTGTGGTAGTTTTCCATTTATTTTAATCACGGGACATAGAAACTCCTGCATTCCAGACTTATTCCTTCTTATTTCCATTGTGTGGTAGCTACTCGATTTCCATTGATAGTCAGGATCAAATACTACAGCCGTTCACTTCCTTGCCTGTTGATTCACAAGCATGCAAGCTCAAACTGACTAGATGGCAGTCTCAACTTCCCATTCAATGGAGTCATTATTGTGTCCCCTGGTGGAAGCTGTCCTCTCCTTGAAAATACTTGGTCTCTACACCAGCAAAGCCCAAAACTGTAGAAACAGGAAGCCAAACTTTTGCTACAGGATCACTAGGAGCAATATCACTCTCATTTCCACCTCAAGAGGTGGAAATTGCAGATTTTGGCTATCATGGACACAGGACAATATATTAGACATTTCAACACATCATAAAGGATGTTACCTCAGCTTCACAAGGTGTTGCCACCCAGCCAACTCCATAACTGAGTCTTCAAAAGGCCATCACACCCTTCTATGAGGCCAGTATCTTCAGGTTAATGGGAATATGGTAAGACCATGAATAAATTCTGTGAGTATTACTGCCTTGCTGCATTTCATTTGCTGTGGTTACTTCCATGGGCAGAAGAGATCCTGTGTGGAATTGCATGATAGTAGATAAGGCTGTCTGGTAGCTTTGCCTAAAAAATTGCAGTCAGAGTAGGCAAGTCCATATCTACTCTCTTAGGAACAAGTCTCACCAGCCCCATCATGGAAGTGGTTTAATGTGGTCTACTTTATGCCAGGAAGTTGATTAATCCCTCCAGGAGGTGACATATGAGGGTTTCTGTGTTGGTCTGTGCTATTGGTAGACTAGGCATCCAGGAATGGCTGTAGCTAAATCAGCCCTGGTGGGTGAAAGTCCATGCTGTTGAGCTTATGCAAACCCTTCATCCTTGATGCTTTATTCATTAACCCATTGGACATCGGCAGGAGTGACTGAAGAAGGAGGCTGATTGAAATCCACATTTTATGGTCAGTGGTCATTTTATCTACCTGATTAATAAAATCTTATGCTACTGAGGTACCCTTTGGTGAACCTCCACATGGAATGTAAATATCTTTACGTTCTGTTCCCATTTGGAAAGCTTTGTCCATATATTTCTTCCATAGACTTCATTCCCATCCATTTTCCAATCACGTTTCATCCAAGTCCCTGCTCATCCAGTCAAACCATTAGACATAGCCCATGAGTTGGTGCATATCAATATCTCTGGGCATCTTTCTAGGAAAAATAAACAGCTAGGCACACTGCTCAGAGTTCTGTAAGTTAAGAGTATTTTCCTTCACCACTGTCCTTTAGGGTCATCCCCAAATGAAGCAGAGGCTGCAGCCATTCACTTTTGGATGTTGTCTGAATATCACGCAGAATCACCTGTAAACCAAGCTTAAGTTTTTTCCTTCCTTGTAAACTAGTCAGGAGAACTCCACATGTAGTCATTAGTGTGAGTTGAAGTACAGTCTGAGACAGAAGTTACAACCTTTTATAACCTAATCTTGAAAGTGACACAGCATTACTTCTGGCATATTCTATTGGTCACATGGACCAACCCTAGAATAATCTGGGAGAGGATTAATACAAGGGTGTGAATACCAGTAGGCAGGAATTGTTAAAGTTGTCTTGGAGGCTGGCTACCTAACAAGGAGAAAGCAAAGTTAGGCAATATATGGCCTAGAGTCATTTGCCAGAATATCAAGTGTGACTAATGCCAAACTGTGGCCGAGTGCATTTAAAACAATAGAGACTGTAGGAATAATTTGATGAAACCATTTGAAATAAATGATTATTTTTGGCTTGGATTCAGGTATTGTACAGTCCATGCTGATTTTTAAATATGAAGTCTGTTTATGTTCTCATCCCCTTTGAAGGCCCAGGGCTCACTGTTGATCTCCATTGTTGTATTTCACTTGACAGTGATTGCTAGCACCTGGTGATGAGCTTCTTTAAAAGGTAAGCTCTAACTTAGAGTTAAAATATTCTGTGTTAGTTTAAGTATAGCACACTTCCAAACACACTTACCTGCAAACTTAATTTTCAAATTGCCTAATGATATAAATTTTCAAATTCAAGTAAAACAATTTTGTTTTGGAAAGTTTTTGATCTCTTAAAATAGCTGAAAACCCCCTATCACAAATTCAGTTTGGGAAACTAATGCATAATATCAGGGATTAGGTCTATTGTCAATTGACCCATCCATCCACCCATCCAACCATCCATCCTTTAAGCTAAATACATAGTACTAACACTTGAACTTTTTCTAATATTTCATGGGATTTCATAGACTGATTTAGCTAAGTTTTGCTAAGAGACTGAACTAGAATGGTGGTAGTGGAGTGAAAAGAAAGAGACAGACACTAGAGGTATCTTAAAAGGTAAGCAGGAAAAAAACATTTAGCAGGCAACGAAGATAAAGAAGATGAAAAAGATAGGGTGACTCAGATGTATTGAGAAGTGGGGAGTAGTCTTGCCAGTGACAGAACTAAGGCAATTGAACAGAGGAACAAAGACAATATGGAGTCGTATGTGGGATGTGGTAAGTTTGAGGTAATGGCAGGTTACCCATGTAGAAGTTAAAACACAGGCATGGAGCTGACGTGATACATTGAAATTATGAAAATAACTTTTGTTCAATTTATTCTGCAAATATTTGCTATATATCTGTGACAATAGCACTATAAAACTATAAAGATAAATATGGAATAAAGATAGAAAACTAACATTTATCAGATACCCTAACACATGGCAGGCAACCTACTAGAGACATTATGTTTGGTTCTCCATTTTAAGAGTGCTTTAGATTTTTTTAGAGTGTTTAAGTAAATTACTTCACCCATATCAAAGTTTGCACTCTTTCAACTGCACCAGTCTGCCTCACTCTGTTTTCAGCATGCTTGCATTCTAATAATGGAAAAGAATGCATATGCTAAAATAACATTAATATAAAGCTGTATATTCTCATACAGTGGCATAAAGCAAGGATCATCAGAATCCAGGTGAAAAACTCTACTAGCTCATTTAGGGTGTTCAGGGAAGCCTCAATGGAAGTGGTGGCATTGGAGCTTTAACTACACTGATGGGAAATATTTTGATACAGAAATGGGAAGCTTTGTGACTGGTACAGTTTGGCTGAACGGTGGAGTGTTTGGGAGAAATGGTTAGAGATGCTAAAATATCCCTTGTTTATAATCTAGGGCCTTGAATGTCAACCAAAATCTGTAAGCTATTCAGAAAACCATGGGAAAACATTAACGGCTGCTGAGCAGGGAAATGATATGATTAGTGCTGTTTTCGGAACATTATTCTATCTGCTGGCCACAACGGTTAGTTCAGGATGGTTGACTGAAGATGCTAGGAGCTCCTATTCATTCATTCATTCCATATTTATGAAGCATTTGCTCTGTGCCAGATACTTGTCTGAGTTCTTGAGACAAAGTAATGAACGAGATAGATATGGCTCTTACCTTTGTGGTGGTTATCTCCTAGTTGAAAAGAAAGATAATAAACACAAAAGATAAAATGAAAATAAGTAAGATGATCTCAGATAATGAGTTCCATAAAGAAACTACAACAGGAAAGCAAAATAAAAAGTGAATGGGAATTTCTCAGGTTAATATTGGGAGGTTGGGTTGAGTGCTATGTTAGATAAAGGGTATGACTTGGTCACTTGGGGGAGGTAACAACTGAGTTAAAATTTAAATCATGAGAAGAAAGAAAAATTGTTCTGAGCAGACAAAACAGCATGGGCAAAATTTCCAATCTGGGTCAACACTTAGACTCTTTGAAGTGCAGAAAGCAGGTTAGTGGAACAGGAGCAGAATAAATGATGGCAAAAAATGCTAAGAGAGGAGGTATTACCAATTCCTAGTTTTGTATTGGTTTTAAAATTTTATGACACTGTGGTAGTTAATTTTATGTGTCAACTTGACTGGGCTAAGGGGTGCCCAAATATTTAGTTAAACATTATTCTGGGCGTGTCTCTAAGAGTTTCTGTATGAGATTAAGGTGTGAATTGGTAAACCGAGTAGAGCAGATGGCCCTCCCCAGTGTGGGTAGGCCTCACGCAATTAATTGAAGGAAGAAATACGATAGTCTCCCCATATCTGGAGTGGATGCCCTCAGTGGGTGCCTCAAACCCTGGATCATACCTAATCCCATAAACACTGTTTTTTTTTCCTATACAGCAACGGGTGGGTTCCATATACAGCATGGTACACTGGACAAAGGGATGACTCATATCCCAGGTAAGACACAGAGCGTATATGTGAGATTTCATGTTGCTACTCAGAATGGCACACAATTATTAATTGTTTATTTCTGGAATTTTTCATTTAATATTTTCAGATGACAGTTGACTTTGAGTAACAGAAACTACAGATAAGGGGGGGACTACTATAGAACACAAAGACTGAGCAAGAGAGAAATCCCCCTCTCTCGGCCTGAGTGCTTTCAAGCTGGGATATTGGTCTTCCCCTGTCTTCTGTCTTGTACTTGCACTGGAACTATACCATCAGCTCTCCTGGCCCTCCAAGCTTGCTGACAGCAGGTCTTGGCACTTCTCAGCCTCCAAAATTGTATGAGCCAATTCCTAATAATAAATCATCCTATTGGTTTTGTTTCTCTGGAGAACTCTCACTAATACGGACCCTCATGAATTACTTCTGTATTTAGGAAAAAAAAAGTTATAGTTTAAATGTAAGAAATACTTCATGCTAAAAATGAGGGGTACAGAAACTTTGAAAAGATATTGGGCAAATTACTTGGGCAAGTAATTTTATTTCAGTTTCCTCATTGCCAGATGACAGTAATAATAATCTCTACCTCTTAGGATATTGTGAGATTTAAGCAATAAAATGTATTCAGAACAATGATTAATATAACAGTGCTGGTTATCTATTGTGGTTGCCAAAGAAGAGATTTAATATTGAATCTTCCTTCCTGGGAGAAAGGAGAGCTGGCCAAAGAAGCCAAGAAAAAGAGAAAGCATAAAATTTAGAAAATAATTGTACCTTGAAATCTAAGAAAGACTGAATATCAAAGAAGGAGCGATTCACAATTTTAAATGTTGCCAAGAAAGCCATACCCAGGTTCTTATTACAACTAACTTCTATGTACTCTCCTCCATTGGCATTCAAAAGGCCTTACTCTACTGTCAGGCACTTAGGAGCTCATGTTACTGTGTTAGCTTCCACTTGTATGTGTTTTAAATTATCTTCATTTACATAACATCTGTGTGTCATTCTCTTCTATGTATGTTCTCTGCAACCAGACTGTAAACTCTTCCAAACAATGCATTTTTTCCAACAGTAAACTTTTAACTTTCTACTCTCCTACCTGTTTTTGAATATACACACAGACACACGCACACACACATACAAATGGACACAGGAGGCCACAAAGCTTTGACATTCAAATATTAATATAGACACAAGAGCAAATTTTTAAAAATCAATTTTAAACATAATATGTTCTTTGAAATTTTTTTAGAAAACATTCAAACTTAGATGCTTCTGTCAAGAGCACTGTTTTGATAAATTTTAGATTATATGTTTGTTGCTGAAAATAATAAAACAAACACCATCTCTTTTGGATATATTATGGGGTTTTCTCTTCATCTACCACTAGCTATCTTACTGGTACTACCTTAAAGGAAAATTTTGTTTAAATAATCTTCTTTGTTTCCTTCTATTAACTAATTTAGTAAGTGAAATAAATTATTTCCCATCGTTTGTTTCTTATCTTTTCTGCTTTATTCAGTTGCTTGACAAATTTCTACCCAAATGAGTAGAAATGAGTGAGGCTGTCTAATTTTGAAATAGATCACTTTTATGGTTGCAGAAATTATCAAAGTTTTATAAAAGTTTGGCTTATATACCATCATATCTATAATGAGCATTTTCTTTTTTAAATCCCAAAAAACACCATTTAAAGTTTATATAATAAAGTAAATCATCCCCATTACAATGCTTTTCTTATTTCCTTAAGGAAACTCAGAAATACACTCTCATAGTGGAAAATTCCAGAGTCTTAAAAAATATTACAGTATAGATTTGTGTATGATGAGTATAGAAAACAAGTGATACATGATAAAGCAAGTCTCCGTTATGCTACTATAAAGTGAGTAATTGTGCATGATGAAATCTTCATCTTGGCCTTAATTTGGAGGACTCCCTTTCAGTTGATGACACTGCTTCTTATGTCTTTGAAATAACAAACAATTCATATGCTTCCAGCAGCAAAACAGCAAATTTATGCACAACTCAATCCACACTGATATCCTTGCTTTCCTGTTGTTACTAGAAATAAACTGTAGATAGAAATTGTAGCTTCAAACTAAGGCCAATGCCTCCCTAGATCCAGTTCCCTCATATTTACTCAGTTGCATCTGCAACTGTCTCCTCTGTCTCCTGTATCATTGTTTTTTCCTTCTCCACTGGTCATCCAAAAAGTAACCCTTTGAATCCAACTTTCACTCCAGCTTTTTTCTCTGCTTCCTTTCTTAGCAAATTTCACCCCATGAGATTCACCTGTGTGCAGTATGGCCAGTTCTTCTCTATCCATTCCCCTGTGAACCTACTGTAGTCAGGATTTTGTCCTACCAGTCTTATCAGCAGCTCTTGTCAATATCACAAATGACCTTCACATTGCCATATCCAATGGTTAATAACATCCTCACTGTATTTAGTCTATCAGAATCTGTTGTTCTTGGAAGACTTAGTCATTTGAAACTCAGAATGGTGCCTTTTTCTAAGTCACAGCCCAATATTTCTCAGTTTTCGATGCAAGTGCCTCTTTATTTTTCCAATCTCCAAACTTTGGTTCTACTAAAAGCCAAGTCACTAATCATTCTCAGTCTCTATATGATCTTATACAGTCTCATGGCTTTTAATATAATTTGTCACTGATGACCCCCAAATTTATATTTCCTGTCCGAGCCACTACTCTAGAGTCTTTATTTGTATATCCAACTGCTTATTTGTCATCTCCATTTGTGTGTCCAACAGGCATCTTAAAATTGATCAAAACCTCAAATCTTAATTACTCCCTCAAAACTTTTACTTTTTAATTTTTACCACAGCAAATGGTGCTTCTTCCAGTGACTTAGACAAAAAACCTGGAATAATCCTTGATAACATATCATATCTATCCATGATTTCTGAAAAATGTTATCTTAAAAAAATGCTCAAAATTTCATCACATCTCGTGTTCCTTCAATACTACTGCCGTATCATCTCTATCCTCCTTGTTCTACTTTGTTTTCTTTGTAATATTTACCAGTACCTAATGTTATAGATTAGGTTGTGTTCCCTCAAAAAAAATACATGTTGAAATCCTAACCCTCAGGACTGGAGAATGTGGCTTTATTTGGAAATAGTGTCATTTCCAATGTAATTAGTTGAGATGACGTCATACTGGAGTAGGAGTGGGCTCCTAGTCCAATATGACTGATGTCCTTCTAAGAAAATAGCCATGTGCAGACACAGAGAGACACACAGGGAGAATGCCATAAACAAATGGAGGCAGAGATTGGAGTTAGGCTGCCACAAGGCAAGGAACACTTGGGGCTACCATAAGCTGGAAGAGGCCAGGAAGGACCCTCCCCTAGAGGCTTTGGAGAAAGCATGGCTTGGCTGTCACCTTGATTTCAGATTGTTAGCCTCTAGAACTGTGAGGGAATGAATTTCTGTTGTTTTCATCCACTCAATTTGTGGTTCTTTGTTGTGACAGCCCTGGGAAATGGATATGACTTGCATGTTGCATATTCATTTTATATATTATTTAGGTACATGTTCATTGTCTGTCTACTTAACTAGAAAGTAAGCTCCAGCTCGCTGATTAAGATTTTGTCTGTTTTTTAAAAGTTGCTATATTTTCTCACCTGAAAGTGTGAGTGATTTATTGTAACTAGTAAAACATCAGAGAATAGGTCTTAGATGATATTCTATTCAGTTAGGGACCAAACCTTTTACAGTTTTTATATTTTTGAAGTTTGCTTGTACTTTGAAAAAAATAATATTCAAAATGAACATGTTAAGAAAAGTTTTAGCATAAAACCAGGATAGATTTCATTAGAATATGTTGAACACAAAAATAAAAGGCATAGAAGTGGACTATCTACAAACAAAAAAATAAAAAGATACAGAGCTGAGATTGTCATTGTTAAAACAATCCTGCTAGCCTAGTAAAAATAAACCAAGGAAGGATAAATCAAATGTCAACTTAAAAAATATTTATCTACAAGAGAAGGGGGGAAATATAGTAGAGGAAACAGGAATAAATGTAAGACTTTTCTGAATATTCCATGTTATGTAATTTTGATTTTGGAAATACAAGTGTTTTTCCTTCTCAAAAAAATAATTAAGAAATAAATTCTGGGCTAGGTGCAGTGACTCATGCCTTTGATCCTAGCACTTTGAGAGGTTGAGGCAGGCAGATTGCTTGAGTCTAGGAGTTGGAGACCAGCCTGGGCAACATGGCAAAACTCTGTCCCTACAAAAAACATACAAGAATTAGCCTGGAGTGGTGGCGTGCACCTGTAGTCCCAACTACTCAGGAGGCTGAGGTGGGAGCATTGCTTTAGTCTGCCAGGCAGAGGCTGCAGTGAGCCAAGATGACGCTACTGCACTCCAGCCTGGGTGACAGAGGGAGACCTGTCCGGAAAAAAAAAAAAAAAAACCTCAAATAATAAACTAACAAAAGTATTTATCCAAAGTGCATACCAACTGATAACAAAACCACACAGAGAAAATAGTTTATTTAAATTCACTTAATAAAGACTGTATGCCCTTATTGAAATATATCCTAAGACAAACAGAGCTTCAAAGAAATGTTAATCTTATTTAGTAGCAGTAGTAATATTGGTATTATTATTTTGAAATTATTTTATATATATGATAGAATGATGCAAATGAATAATTGTTATAACTGTTAGGAACCAAGATTTTCAAAGTAAAGGAAAAAGAAACAAAAATAAAATCCAAGAAATTAGGTTAAAACCCTATCATTTAATTTACATTTAAATTAGAAAAGGCAACATAGATTTACATAACCAAGTTTTTTTTCCAAATAAATTATTCTTAGCTTTGTCCACTGAAAAAGCCTAGAAGCAATAACAATCTATAAAAAAATGAGTATTACGAACTAAATTGTGCCCCATTTTCTAAGTTCACATATAGAAGGCCTAACTCTCAATGTGACTATATTTAAATAGAGCCTTTAAGGAGGTAATTAGGTTAAATGAGGTCATAAGGGTGGGGTTCTAATTCAACAGGACTGGTATCCTTATAAGAAGGCACAAGATGCCAGCGTCCTCTCTCTGTCAGTGTGCACACAGAGGGAAAATCTTGTGAGGTCACAGCAGGAAGGTGGGCATCTGTAAGGCAGGAAGAGAGGCCTCATCAGAGACCAGCCTTGCTGGAACCTTGATCTTGGACTTCTAGCTTCCAGAACTGTGAAAAAGTGAATTTCTGTTGTTTAAGCCATTCAGTCCAGTATAAATGTTTCTAGCTTTAAGGTAAATCAGTTACTTTTGTTTGATACCTGTGAACCCGGAGCTTACGATTACTGTGAGTATATGCAGGGCCAGTTTGTAGAAGTTTAATACCAATCTCCACTAAAAGGGATCAGGGTTTTGCAACCAGCCCAGTTGTCCCATAGATGGTTTTTGGATAAACATAGAAATTGACCCTCTCAGTGTTAATGCTTGAAACTCACATTTGTCTTATCTGAGTTCCTTCCTCAGGAAACTGACCCTCAGGCTTCCCAGGTAGTATCAAGGAACTGAAACTCCCCTTTCTTACCCCTTTCTAATTCCTGTTTTCCCACACATAGCTGCATCTGTCCCCACTATATAATCCCCCAAATGTGGTCTATTGAGGAGATGGATTTGAGACTTATCTCCTGTCTCCACAGCTTCTGCATCCAAATAAAGCCTTCTTCCCTGGCAATACTCGTTTTCTCAGTGATAGGCTTTTTGTGCAGTGAGCAACAGGACCTAGACCACTCCCCTGATGTTTTGGTAACAGCTTCACGGAAAAAATTACACATCAGGGGGAGGAATTATACAATATGAGCCTGAAAAATCTTGATGGATTGGAAGGCAAGTTCTCCATCCAAGGACCCAGTGATCAACATGAAAGACTTCCAACTGGCCAAAGACGAAACAATTTGAGCATCAAAAATAATGACGCAATTGGTTAAAACAGTTAAGTACTGTCTTATGAATTCAAAATGGTCCTTTAGAAGAGACAGAGGTGGAGAAAAATAGAGAACTCAAAAGTGAGAGGGTGGAGTTGATATCTCATTGGATACCATTGAAAGTAACTAAATACCAACGCCTTACTTTCAAGACTGTCAATTAAAAGGAAAGAGGTAAGCATTTATTCTGCCTTTCCTGTATAAACGACATTGCAGGCTACCCAAATAGCCCTAGTGATGAGGGAGGAAAAGTACCTGTTTATAAATAAACCCCAGAAATTTGCAATGGATAATAGAATTAGAAATTCAGTTTTCAAACCCTAACGATGTAAAGTGATTTAGGCAAAACCCAGCATGGATGAACCATTAGGTGAACAGTTGATGGAGAGATCACTTGCACCCATTGATCACCCATTGATCAATCTTAGCAGCACTAAAAATAGGACTTAAGACATTATGTGCCTGCTAATTTGATGTAGTTTGAAGCACATAGGATCACCTATAAATTATTTGCTATAAAATGCTGAGCTTGAATCTAAACAAGCATCTAAAGGTAATCCCTATGTACAGCAAATACAACATGAAAAAGAACAATCAAAATGATACCACAAGAAAGCAAACAGACAAATCCAGATTGTGGGATATTCTTCAAATCAATTGACCCAGTTTCTTTAGCAAGTCAGAGGCAGAGAGAAGAAAAAGGAGGGAACAGAAGCTAGGAATAAATGCTTTTGATTATGAGAGGCTTCAGAGACTTATCAGGAAATTGTCATGTGTGGACCTTGTTTAGATCCTGATTCAAACAAAATAATTATAATCTTTTTGAGATAATTGGGAGAAATTTGATTACAGTACTGGGTATCAGATTATATTAAGGAGTAATTGTTAATTTTATTATGGTTTATAATGACATAATTATAAAAGAAAATGTCCATATTTATTTAGAAATAAAGTATCTAAATGTGTAGCAGCGAGATGACTTGATGTTTGGGGTTTGTTTTCTAGCAATTCAATAGAGGAAAAGAAAATGGAACAAATGTGGCAAAGTCTCGGTAATTTTTGAGTATAAATGATGGCAGCGCAAAGTTCATTATATTGCTATTTGCCTTTATATTTAAATTTTTCATAGTAAAAATTTGTTTAGGCTACTCAATTTGAAAATTAGTAAATTATTCTTCAGCAAAATTTCAACCGTGTGTGGGGGTTGAGGGCACAAAAGCCAGAGTGCAACATGTTTAAGGAGTAAATTTGCAAAATGCTGAAGGGCAGGCTGTGAGTGTAGATTCATCTTTACACAGAGCAGCTAAAGAAGGAGCGAAGTAGAACGGCAAAAGAAGTGAAGAGTAAGGTTGAGAGAACATGTGTGTGCATGTGTTATGTATTTGTGTATGTATCTGTGTGTGCATGTTTGTGTTTGTGTTTGTGTGTTTTAGGCTGAGTCAAGGATTAAACATTCTGAAAGGTTAAAACCTACTATTTATTTTTATTTGTATTATTATACTTCAAGTTCTAGGGTACATGCACACAACGTACACATAGGTATACATGTGCCATGTTGGTTTGTGGCACCCATCAACTCGTCATTTACATTGAAAAACCTATTGTTTTCTAACGTATCTAGATTTTGAGTTTTTTGGTATATTCAGAGTCTAATCGTTTTCTCCTATGTTTACAGAAATCAAGCAAACATAATAGACTTAAAGCTGGAAACATTTATGTTAGACCAAATTCAGATTTTTGGTCCAAATACATCTTCTCCAAAGCTACTTCCTCTCCCTGCACTTCCATGTCTATGGCAGGGTTCTATATGCTTGTAGGGTGATGGGCTCCCTGACTCCAGCTCCTTCTGGCTCCTACCAGCCTGCTCAACTGTGCTTTCATCTTGTCATTTGCCCACAGAAAACCTCCCATGACTCCCACTGCCTTTGGAAGAGTAGGCAAATCACTGAGTCTTACTCCTGAAAGTTTTCTACTGCCTAACTCCAATTTTACTTTTAAAATTTTCCTCTATTTAATTTCTTGTTATCTCCCAACACTTTGCTCTGCCCAGTTATCCCACTTATTCTTTAGCTGACACACCTTATTTGCCCTTCCTTTCTATACTTCACTCTTGTTGCTGCAGACCCAGCTTAAAAACACCTCCTAAAAGAAGCATTCTAGGGCAATGTCTAGTGATTTCTAGACTTTTCCCTTTCTCTGAATTTCTTTCAGACTTACTATGTAAAACACTCATGTAGCATTCCCTAACTTGTATTTTTATAATTCTAACAATTATTTGATGTAGCATATGATTATATATATAATAATATGAACAGAATAAAGATAAAAATCAAGTTAAAAATCAGAAAGATATATTTGAATCAAGAGCCAAGGGTTTCAGTAGCCCATAGTCATCTATTGCCTTGTATTATTTTTCAGTGGTTCACATGCCTATATGTTTGCCACTTTTACCAGGATATGTGATCCTTAAGTATCAAAGTGAATAAACACTATAAGGGGATGCAAATTAAGCAGTTTGGTATTTCCTTAAGATCTTCAAAAAGAGAAACGCCATCTGCCCTCATGATAGATGTTCCTCTCCTGAAGGCAGGAAAGCACTAAATGATCTTCAAGGTACTGTCTAGTTATAATTTTTAGTAATGGAACTACCTCTGCCAACAAAGTTCAATAGTGTACTGATTACTACTGAGCAAAGTGTGGTCTCTGGACCCGCAGCATTGGCATCATCTGGGAAATTGCTAGAAATGCAGAAGTGTAGGCCCCATCCAAGATCTACTGAATCAAAATCTTCATTTTATATGATTTCCCTGAATTATTGTGCACATTAAAGTTTGAAAAGCAGAATAATGTAGCTACCTCATATAAAATATATACTGCATAAAAAAATTTCAATATTATTAAGGAAAATATATTTTTGTTAAGAATATTAAGGATTATAGTTTACCACAGTATAAACTATTTAATTTCTGCTCTTTTAAAAATTAAGTGCATCCAAAATGTTCAGAATTTTCACTGGCAGTTGAAAAATGCAGCACCTAGGTATTCAATATGTATTTTTCATCACATCCATTGCTTTAAGAATATTTTAAGCATATATACCAGGTTTTTTTTTATTAACAATACCCCAACATTTTGCTCCATCTTTTTCTTAACAATCCTAATTGTACTCCTGGCAATCAAAAATGAAAGCAAGGTTTATTACTTGTTTTCTCATCTTGTTTACCTATTGATAGCTTTAAATGCCAGCAGCTGTGCTAATTTCCTCACTTTGAGTTCATTAAGCTACAAAACAATAGCCATATTATATTCGTAAAAAATTCCCTCCGGCATCAGAAAAAATAATTCTTGGTAATACAGTTTAAGATTTCTTTGAAATTTCAACCTCACTCTAAAATGTTTTAAATTACCATCTTAAAAAATCCTGAGTAACGAGTTTTTATATAAAAAGTTGCGGATAGAAAAAGTATCACTGAAACATTAAAAAAACAGGAAATACATTCTGAAACTTTAGTTCTTCCATGGTCTAATCTGGTTTTAGAAATTCTTCATAAGGTGAACCATCTAAAATTATACTCACTTATTCTTTACTTCTGTGTAAAAACTATTATTTACTAATGTGTTGGCAGGCAAACTCTAGGCAGAAAATAGCCAGCATAGGACAAAATAGAACAAGATCTCTGACCTCATGAAGTTTAGATCCTACTGAGAAAAACCAAATAAAAATATAAATAAATATATAATTGCATATTGTGATATGTTCTATGAAAAAAAGAACAAAAAGTTGGGAGCCACGAGAGAGAGTTTGATGGAAATAGAATGCCTCTCTGAGGAAGTTACTTATAGGCTGAGGCCCAAAATATGAAGGGAGAATCAGAGAAAGGATGAAAGGATGAGTATTCCTGTACCCGCAGAGAGGAAGAAAAAGAAGCCCAGGGTGACGGGGCAGAGCAAACCTGTGGAAGAGGGGCACAAGGTGAGGCGGGGAGGCAGCGGGCTAAATCATGCAGGGTTCTATAGGCCACAGTAGAGAGGCCTTTGAGAAGTGCTATGCAGAAATATATATTTATGCATATAATTTATACTTTAAAACATAAGGTGGAATAATTTAAATACATGCAAAATAAACTGAATATTATAATGAACCATTTTGTACCTATTATTGACCTCCAACAATTATTAACATTCTGCTATTTTTGTTTTATCTGTACTCTCCTTTATTTTCTACCTTTACTTGATTATTACTTTATATCTATTTTTAGGCAAAATTCATATTTTCTGAAGTACACAAATTTCAACTATACAATTTTGACAAATTGATTTAAACATGTAACTCATAAAATACAGAATATCTTCATCGCCTAACAATTTTGAATAGCTTTATTGAGATATGATTCATAAAGCATACAATTTATTTATTTAAAGCATACAATTTAATGCCTTTTGGTATATTCAGGCATTTTTATCATCATCACTGCAATCTAACTTGAAAATGTCTTTTGTTTTCCCCCCAAAAAATCCTCCATACTCATTAGCAGTCACTCTCCATTACCCCTCCCCAAGCCCTAGGTAACTACTAACCTACTTTCTGTCTCTATAGGTTTGCCTATTCTAGAATTTCACATAAATAAAATTACACAATATTTGGCCTTTTGTGATTGGCTTCTTTCATCTAGCATAATGATTTTAAGCTTCAGCTATGTTGTAGCATGTATCAGTACTTCAATTATTTGTACTGTTGAACATTAATTTGTTGTATGGATATACCACATTTATTTACCCATTTATCAGTTAATTGATGCTTGAGTTGTATCTACATTTTAGCTATTATGAATAATGCTGCTATGAACTTTCAAGTACAAATTTTTATGCAGACATATATTTTTATATCTGTTCCATATATACTGAAGAGTGAAACTGTTATGTCATATAGTAACTCTGTATTTAACATTTTGGGAAACTGACATAACACTTTACAAAGTGGCTGCACAGTTTTACATTCCCATCAACTGTTTACGAGTTCCAATTTCTCTACATTCTTGCTAACACTTATTATTGTCTTTTTAATTATAGCCACCTTAAAGTGGTATAAAGTGGTATCTCTTCTTGGTTTTGATGTTCTTTTTCCTAATAACCAAGAATGTTGACATATTTTCATGTGCTTATCATTTCTTGATACATATTCTTTGGGGAAAGGTCAGTTAAAATCCTTTGCTCATTTTAAAATCTTGTTATTTTTTCATAATTGCATTTTAAGAGGTCTCTTTATATTCTAGGTACAAGTTCTTTATCAGATATATGATATGCAAATATTTTCTCCCATTCTGTGTGCTGTCTTTTCACTTCCTTTGTGGTATTATTTGCAGCACAAAAGCTTTTAATTTGACAAAGTTCAATTTAACTGTTTCTTCTTTATCATGTATGCTTTTCCTTGTCATATCTTAGAAATGAGTGCCTAACCCAATGTCATGGAGATTTATTCCCATATTTTCTTCTAAGATTTTTGTAGTTTTATCTCTCATATTTAGGTCAAAAATCCAGTTCGAGTGAATTTATCTGTGTGGTATAGAGAATTCATCTAATTTCTTTTCTTTTTCTTTTTTTTTTTTTTGCATGAAGATTCTCAGTTGTCCCAGCATCATTTGTTGAAAAAATTATTCTTTCTCAATTGAATTTTCTTAGAAATATTGTCAAATAGCACTTGAGCATAAATTTGTGGATTTATGTCTGGATTGTCTATTCAGTTCCATTTATGTGTATGTCTCTTTTTTTTTTAAATTCAGATACTTCTGTCTTGATTGCTGTTGCATCACCCAACAATTTAGATTTTTAAATGATCATCCCCCTCAGTCTTGTGTGAAATGGCTTGAAGGAGGCAAGAGTGTGAACAATCTGAATGATTAATATATAATTGAAATAGTTCCTGTGGAGAAATCATGGTGACTTGTATTGGTGTTGTTGTAAGGGGGAAAAGTGAACAGATGTATTTTGGAGATAGGTCTTGGAGCAGGATTGCATGTTGGAAGTGAGAGGTGGAGAGATAACAGAAATCACTCCTAGAAGTCTTGCTTAATCAATTAAGTGCATGGTAGAACCTTTTACTGAGGTAGGGAAGATCAGGAAAGATATACATTTCTGGGGGGTGATCTAGAACTGCTTTTAAGATTAGACTCACAAAATGTCTTTTAGGTAGCCAACCAGGTATGCCA
This sequence comes from Nomascus leucogenys, assembly GCF_006542625.1. Lineage (NCBI taxonomy): Eukaryota > Metazoa > Chordata > Mammalia > Primates > Hylobatidae > Nomascus > Nomascus leucogenys. The sequence goes on along the minus strand of NC_044394.1, from coordinate 22,839,429 downwards.
ATTATAGTCTTGTTTATAAAATTATTTATGTTTCTCAAAGTAGCCAAGCTCAGGGTTGGTTCTCTCTAGAAAACTGTTACCCTAAATTTTAGCTTGTTCCTTCTCATTATTCAGATCCAGGACTTAAATGTTCACATCCCTACAAAGACTAGCCCTATTTCTCATGCCCTTTAAACTCCTGATCTCATTCTAGTTTTACTGTCACACTACCCTGTTTCTTTTCCTCAGAGCATTTATCACTATCTGAAATTATTTATTTTACTTTTTAACCTTTATATTTTACTGATACATAATAATTGAAATCATTTATTTTTGTTTACTGGGTTACTGTTTGCTTTCCTTAACTAGAATGTAGTTCTATAAGAAAGGATCCTGTATCAGTTTTGTTCAGTCTGTATCCATGGAGAGATTACCTGGTGCTATGGGCTAAATTGTACCACCTCACCACTCACGTGGTGAAACCCTAACTCCCACCATGACAGCATTTGAAGATGGAGTCTTTGGGAGGTAATTAGGTTTAAATGAGATCTGAGGGTGGGGTGCTCATGATGTGTCTTCTTGATATGTCTTCACATGGTGGAGAGAGACGGAGGAAGCAAGCTTTCTGGTTTCTTTTCCTATAAGGGTACTAATCCATCAAGAAGGGCATCTGCCATCTGCAAGCCTGGAAAAGAGCCCTCACCAAGGAACTAAATCAGCTGGTATCTTGATCTGGGACTTCCCAAACTCCAGACTGTGAAAAATAAATTCCTGTTGTTTAAGCTACCCAGTCTGTGGTATTTTGTTAGGACACCTGGAATGGAGAAGATGCACCATATATATAAATATACATATATGTGAAGTTATATATATATATAAATATATATGTAGTTATATCTGTATATATAAATATATATAATGTATAATAAATAATAATATAAATGAAGTTCAGAGCTCAGAAGATTGAAGATTTGTCTGAGAAAGAAATATAGTTTGGAGGGTTTTCAACATTTTGATACTATTTATTTTTAAAAAACACATTTAGTTGTATATATTTAAGGTATACGACATGATATTATAAAAGATACACATACATGTATATATATAGTAAAATGTTGACTATAGTGGAACAAGTTAACATAGCCATAATCTCACGTAGTTACCCATTTTTGCCTTCCCCACTTCTCATGGCAAGAGCAGCTATAATCTATTCATTTAGCAAAAATCCTGAATATAATACACTATTATTAACTATAGTCCTCTTGTTGTTAGATCTTTGGACTTGTTCATCACACCTATTTTCTATTTTGTCTCCTTTACCCACATCTTCCGTTTCCTACCCTCCAAAACTCTGTCATTTTATTCTCTATCTCTTTATATTAGGCCTTTAAAAAAAAGTGTCCATATATAAGTGATGTCATGCAAGTTTTTTGTTCTGTGTCAGGCTTATTTCACTTACTATAACATGCATGGCCCTAGAGGGCATTATCCTACATAGTATATAAAACTAAAGTGATGGATGAAATTAACTAAGAATGTAGAAACAGAAGAAGGCCCAGAACAAATTGCCAAAGGAGTCTGAGAAGAAATAGCTAGAGGTTAGCAGAAAAATCAGGCAAGACTACAGTTTATTTCAAGAAGGACATAGTGTCAGTAGTGCCACAATCTATTGAGAGGGCAAGTAAACTGCTGTCAGCTGGGTCATTAATTCATTAGATATTTACTGAACAGAAAGCCAGATTCCTGATGTGTGGGGAGATGCACAAAGTATAACTACAGGTGTTTGGTGGCTAAGTCGCAGCAGTAAGGGTGAGCTCTAAAGAATACCTTAGATCCAGACAGAAGGTAGAGAGAAGGACTTTCGTTCATTCTCTCACTCATATATTCACTCATTCATGTAACAAACAGTGTTTGAGTACTATTCCAAGAAAAAGAAACCACGTTAACACAGGTCCGTGACTTTAGAAAGGTCCAGGCTTTTCATTAGAACAAAGAGCAGCATAATGCTACCAGAGTTTTTGGCAAATCATGTGCTTTAATTTCTACTGTAATTTCTTTTCTATGCAGAAAACAATGTATTTTTTGAGGTTAAGGAAAGAAAATGATTTATTGACACTGAAGAACCCATTAATGCAGTGCCTTTGCAGAAAACCACAGAGGACTAAATTCATTCAAGTAGTTTTGGATTACCTAATATGTATTTTGCATTAAACTTAACCTGATAACAGTGTAAGTCATAGAACTTGTATGACAAGGTTGTAATTAGAGAACAGAGTGCTAAACAATGGCATATTGACCAGAAATATAATCCAATAAGTAATAATTAATTTAAACTCAAAATATAGTTTTCCTGAAAATGAAGATGTTATCCAATAATACATCGTGAATCATCAGAGCCTCTTCCATCCTTCACCTTACTTAGCCTTTGCTAAAGATACAGTGATTTCTGTTCCATTGTTTGGGATGAGAAAAATATGCCATGACTTTACTATATTTTTCACTAAGGTTAGAAAAAGAAAACACCTTGGAAAGGCTGTAATAGACTATCTGAGGCTGGAAGAGTTTTAACATTTACATAGAAAATGACTCCATTTTCCCTCGAAGGACAAAATCTGGCTATAAAAGGCCTCCTCTCTGAGCTTTGCCCAGGCCACGATCTTGGGACTATCAGCTATAATGAGCACTGTGTGGATAAGTCCCTATGCATTGTACTGAATACTTATCCTGACAGAGTGTCTGTAGACATAACGAATGTAACAGCCACATTAGAATTACAGGCTGTAAAAAACATTGCAGTATGAATTATTTGTCAAGAAATAAAAGATGCATTGTAATTTGCCAAGAAACAACTGTCTAATGTGTTTTCTTTTTTGAAAAAAAAATGTGCTTGCTTGCAAAATATTTGGAAAGTAAATTGTCTATTACTATTGCTTGCTTGCTAATTGTCAGTAATAATCCCTTTCAATTACTATGGTGAAGTAGGTCAGCCAATTTTTAGTGCTTATGAAACTTGCAATTTAGAACAAGGCGGCATATCAGCAAGTTAGGTTTTAATATGATTGAGCAAATACTCTTTCTTTCAGTCCTCTTAACCCTAACCATGGATCCAGACCAGCTGTAATACCTAAAAGTAATTATGCTTACTTTTATTTATAATATTTTTATAACTACTTGTAACAATGACAGTTCATTCTCAATCGTTTTTATTTTTTAATTAATAGATTTTATTTTATTTATTTTTGAGACAGAGTCTCACTCTGTCGCCCAGGCTGGAGTGCGGTGACACGATCTTGCCTCAGTGCAACCTCCACCTCCTGGGTTCAAGCAATTCTCGTGCCTCAGCCTCCCGAGTAGCTGGGATTACAGACTTGCACCACCACACCTGGCTAATTTTTGTATTTTTAGTAAAGACGGGGTTTCATCATGTTGGCCAGGCTGGACTTGAACTCCTGACCTCAAGTAATCCACCCGCCTCGGCCTCCCATAGTACTGGGATTACAGGTATAAGCTACCATGCCCAGCCTAGATTTTATTTTTATAGAGCAGTTTTACATTAGCGGAAAAACTGAGCAAGTCACTCAAAGTTGCCATATGTACATTTTCTCCCTCTTGCCAACCGTTTTTATTTGCCTGAACTCTTCTTTGAGTAAGTAATATTCTTGGACAGCTTAGAAATTTGAGACTATCTTTGTATATTTTTAATAATACAACTACCCTTGTCAAATTTACTGCCATAGTTCCCCTGATGTTTTCAGTATCTCGTCCATTAATACTTGGATTTATTTTATAGTTCAGCTCTCACAGTCACTGAAGAACTTCAAATTGACCATTTTGAGAATGACCCTAGGGGGAGTGTAGAGGATGAGTTAGAGCAGGGAGGGAACAGTGGGGAAGGAAAACCAACAGTTCAGGTGGGGCTGCTGAAGAACTGAGCAAAAGCAGCAGCAATTGGGATAGAAAGGAAGAGAGAGATCTGAGAGAGTTTGGGGGTAAATGCAATGCGGTCTAGCAATGAGATAGATTCCTACATGGATGTAGGAGTGGTAAGAGGTCCCAGGCCATTAACAGAGATGGGGAAATTTGAGACAAGGAATGAATTTGGAGAGGGAGGAAATACTGACTTACCATATTTAAAGAACCTCCAAGTGAAGATGCCCAATTTGCAGTTAAAATAGGACCACACAGCTTAAGAAAGCTCTGAGGATGCGTTTAAAGTTTTGTGTATTGTCAGCCTTCTATGAAAAGCAGAGACATGGCTGGATATGTGAAGGGCCTGGGTAGCTGTGGCACTGATAGAAAGGAAAGACCCATTTAAAAGTCACCAAATCCTTGAGTCTTTCTAGAGCTGGGAGGCAGCACAGGGGCGAATGAATCTCAGGTGTTAGAATTAAGCATTCTACTTCTCATCCAAGCTTTACCACCCAGCTGAATGACCTTAGACAAGACATTCCGTATTTCTGAGTGTCTTTCTCTCTTGCCACTTACTGAAAAGAGATAATGAAGTTTGCCGAATTTACCTCATGGATCAGTATATGAGATGATCAATTAATGTGGAAAATATTCCCTTGGAAGTTAAATATAAAGATATTATCTGTCTCCTGAGGTTGAAAGTGCTTTGGAAATTCTGACAGGGAAAGTAGAGGGGGGAAAGGAGAGGAGGGAAGAGCAGGGCAGGCCAAGAGGAGTGTTAACACTAAGTGGAGTGTCAAACAACCAGCAGTTCCCTTAGTTTTAACCCTTTATCCTGCCAAGGACTGTTATCATTTGAATTGTGTCTCTCTCAAAAAGAGATGTTGATGTTCTAATTCCAGTGACTTCAAATGTGTCTCTGTTTGGAAATAGGGTCGTGGCAGACATAGTTAAGATGAGGTCACACTGGAAAACATTGGGCCCCTAATCCAACACAACTGGTATCCTTGAGGTCACACTAGAAAAAGGTAGGCCCCTAATCCAACATGACTGGTATCCTTCCAGGAAGATGGGCATGCAAAGGCACAGAGACACAGGGAGAATGCCGTGTGAAGACAGGCACAGAGACTAGGGTCATGCAGCTGCAAGCCAACGATGTCAAAGGTTGCTGGAAAACCACCGGAAGCTAGGAAAAGGCAAGCAAAGATATCTCCCCTGCAAGTTTCAGAGACAGCAAGTCCTTGATTTCAGACTTGCAGCCTCCAGAACTGCGAGACAATTAATGTGTGTTGTTTTAAGACTCTCTGTTTATGGCACTTTGTTATAGCAACCCTAGGAATCTAACACAGAACTAATCACTTTCTGTTTAGTAAAGTCTTTCATAGAGCCATGGTTTTGTTTTTAAGAAGATGAATAAAACAAACATAGCAGTGGGGTGATATATTTTAAAAATAATAAACTATGTGATTTTTTTCCCTCAATTGTATAGAGGGATTGCATACACAAATGAGTATGGTCACTCTTACCAGCACAATGAGCCATTTATTTCAGGAATTAAGAAACAGAGTCGGCTGGTTGGGCATTCTGACCAGCTTCAATGTATTGGATCACTCGAGATTAAATGAGTGGCCCAAATGTGTTTCTGAGATCCAGAGATAGGAGATGTATATGTCCTGGGCGTCATTTCTGTCTACCCAGGGCTTGGAGTTGGCATTGATTCATCATTAGGCAGACCTGCTTCCCACCACTATTAGAATGGGACACAGAGAACATCACTAATTTGTACAAGGTATATTAAAGTGTACTGTCAAGGAAATAAATGTTTTAGTCCTGGCTCTGCCACTTTTGTTGGCTTTTAGGTGAACACTTGAGCAGGCATCTGTAAGTTTTTATCAATTCAGCATCTTTTCCTTTCGGGGATTCCCTCCCCTACTCCACGCTGACATCAAATGGCCTCACTTCTCTTATCTCAAGGCAATGCGTGTACAAGTTCTTGCAAGTTCTTGTCTCTAGCTCAGCCAGTCTAATAGTTTTGCAAATGTTATATAAACAACAAGGTAGAATGTTTTTCTTCTGTATTATGAGCCTTAAGGCCAGTGCTTCAGGCAGCTAACATCAGCTTAAGAATGAAACCAATGCAGAAGAAAGCAGAACCAAGAGATGGAGAGAGACAAAGACCCAAGAACATCATTTGAACCAATAAATTCAGCTGCGCCCTGAAGCCAGATCATTCATTTGGATTTTCCACCTACATAAACCAAAGAATCATTCTCCTCTCCCCCTTTATTTTCTTCATCTACTTTGAAATGGATGTTGTTATTATTTAACCTCTCTGGCTTTCAGTTTTATCATCTATAAATTAAGATTACCCTTAAACATCTACCATTACCATAAGAAGAACATGCCCTGGCTGAAATCTCTGGCATGAAAAGACAAGAAACATATGAATTAGGGTCACCCTAACATGCCCACAAACCAGTGGTTTAAAGTAGAGGTACCAGCCAAGCCCAGCCTAGGTCAACCAAGTCTTAGCCAGCCTGCCGACACAGCGGCAATAATAAAAATATTGTTAAGAGTAATAATGATGAATAAGGAGTAGAGGATATTTAAAACAGTATCAACTTTACATATGCTCATGTCTAAGAATGGAACATTAATAGGTGGATGCTTTCCCATTATATCCCTACGAACCCAACTTTCTCTTTAGCATCTCTGGTCTTAAGTCAAAAATTATTACTAATTTACTCCTAAATCTCTCTCATTCTTTCTAGATAAAACACAAACCTGCATTTATTATGCACCAGAGGAAATTAAAAAGGTCTAAAAATATTAGGTTGAGCCCTTGAATTTTAGATCTGGAATATAACTCAGAGGTTATCTAGTTCAATTTCATCCTTTTACAAATGAGAATCCTGAGGTCCAGAAAGCTTTCATGACCTATCAAAGATCTCTTGGCTAGTTTATGTGAGATGAGACTGGAACTCCAGGTTTTTAATTCCTACTTTATCACTTCTTCTATTATGACAAATCTCTTCTGATGTTTACTAAGTTTGGAAGGATTCAAAGCTAATACTCCCATCTGACCTCATTGTTTCTAATTTTTCTAAGTATATTCAGGGCTTTTGAAAGCTGTGAGCTTGAATATCAAAGTTTCCTGTCCAAAAAAAATGAAGAACAAATGGAAGCAGTCAGTAAGCCTGATGCTTTGTGATTAGCCAGTTTTATGTTTCATGAATTTCCTATTCCGTAAGAGTAAGATGTTTCTGCCATTCAAAAAAAAATATATTTAAGTCACCACTCCATCTCTGTCTTTTATGACAGCAATTTTTTAAAGGTTGAGCAAAGTTACCCCCACACCTGTTTCTTTTAAACTGAAAGGGACCCAGCTGCACTCTGTAGGGAAATCACAAAGACAACTGGAGATCTTGTCAATTTACAGCCAAGCTTGGCTGGAGAAAAGTAGATAGCTGATTTGAGAAGATAGGGAATAAGTACATTTACCTGAAGATGAGCATGGCCTAGCTGAAGAGACCAGAGATAATGAGGAAGGCTTCCTTTGGTTTGGTGCGGAAATCCATGATTCTGTAACATCAATCAAGACAGTTTTATCTGATTGCTAAGTTTCAAGAAAACCAGTGAACATTTAAAATAGCTATACAGAAAGAGAAAAAAGAAGATAAAGGAAGGTACAATCATTCTCTGTTATGTAAAGTTGGAAACTAAAGCCCTAAGTGGTATAGAATTAATATTAAATTTTAATACTATCACATTGAAGTCGTGAATTTAGATTAATTTTATAAGAACAAAGAATCTCCTTTTATATTTCCAGGCCTTGCTGCAAGGGATTCTGACCCCAGTTCAAGACACATAGAAGAGAAAGTGCATTGGCATGAGAAGGCTGGGGTAACAAAATGAACGTCTTTAAAACTGACTTTCAAAAAGCCTCATTGAGAATAATCACACATCATTTATTCTTTTAGATGTCTTATAAATGTGGATTAAAATCATTTACATCATATGTATTAGCTTGAGTCATTTTATCTTCTCATTTACCAGTAGATGATAGCTGTAAGCAGCTCATCAACATATGCTGGGCAGCAGCCAGGGGGCATAATCTGAGAATGTCGAGAGAATCTTTCCATTCTTTCCCCAGATACATACACACAAACACATGCACATACACATATAATACGCACAAAAAGCCCAGATTAACTTGTCTTTAATAATTTGGCTCACTCATGGGCTGGTATTAATCTGCAGGTATGAATCTAATTTAATAATTTAACTCACTATGGGCAGGTATTAATCTAACTCATTATTGTTGCATACTAGGAGGCAATGCAATCTTAGAGGTTGTGGGAGAAAGTGGAAACATAGAACTAGTTAGGATCAGGGTGCAGGTAGCAAGATGCTTGGAATTGGGTGGGGGGAGGTCACAAAGAAAGGAGAGGAATGCCTGAATGTCAGGTTATGTAAGCAACAAAGAGAAACCACCTCCTTCTCAGTTGATTTCACCTAAATATTTCTAAAATAGTAATTATCTATAAAGGATATGCTGAAGTATTAATCATCTCTATATTGAAGCTTCCTATTTTATCACTGAGAATATAAACCATGCACATTTAAAATATTACAATATACAATGAGTGGCAATGACAAATGACTGATCCTGGCACCAAGGACCATAAATGTTTGGAGATTGATGATATTATTTCGAGGTGGGTGTGGAGGGTGGAGTTCAAGTAAGGATTCAGTAAGAGGTGAGGCTCTAGCCACAGCTTTAAGGATAATCAGATGCAGATAGGAAGGAGTGGAAAGTAATTTTAAGTGAGAGAAAAGTGTGAAGATGCAGAAATTCTGGAAGCATGTATGAGGCAGAGAGGAGTTCACCACTGACACCAGGAGGAAGATTCTTGAAAGGTTATATGGGAGAGAAAGGAGGGAAAAATAGGCTTTTTTTTTTTTCATGAAGAATACAGGAAGCCTATTTCAGAGGAAAAATATCTGATTCATTTTAGTCGTATTGACTGGCTTCCAATGACCTAGCCAAGCCCTTTTGCTAAAGAAGGATATTTGGTGACATGTCTATACTTGGGGAAGTACTCCAGTCGATGGTTGCATTTTCATTTGGACATTGAGAGGACACTAGAGTCAGATTTGGATTTGGGGGGACACATAAGCTCCTGCAAATAATACCATTTTATATGATTTCCTATAACCCATTTTCTTGTTTTAAATATATCCTGTGGCAATAGTTCATATTTCTAAATACAAAGAAAAGAAACTTGCCTATACCTTTCTGAGTCATCCGGCACTGAGTCCTTTACCTCCCATTGCATCAGCAGGGAGACCTCCCTGCTCTTTTTGTTCTTGCCTGTTTTGTAATGTGATTAAAGAAGCAGTGGACCAATTCGAGATCCTCTCAGAAATGCTAGGGATTGCCCTCTTTAGGGGGCCTAATTCTGTAAGCACTTTCTATATTGGCGTTTACAGTACCTGTTTCTTTCTAATTTCATTCCCTGTTGAATCTTCCAGGGAACAATAAGGTACTCTTCCTCAGCCCCTAACTTCCGGTTTTCCACTTACCCTCCTTCGCATGCACAAAAGGAAAAAACAGTTCTTTTATTTCTCTTGTAATCACTTCCTATGTGCTAAATTTTGTGGAATTTATATAATTTTGAGGGGTATGAGAATGTTCTAAATACTGAAGCTTCTCTTAAAAATGCTAAACTGACCAGAAATTCTCACAGTGAATGCTTGGTGAAGGGATAGTGGCATCTTAAGCAAATAATCTGCTAAATTAATAAACCTCATAAATTACAAAATCCCTGAATACCAACTGCTGAAATACAATCACTCTCTGACCTGAACCTATTAAATGAAGAAGTCTGCTGTGCATAATTTACAACAGTGCTATGAATGAAAAATAGCTCCTTAAAAGGGAGATAAAATACAAAAATGGCCTGGCTGTAGAAACAGAATTACTAGTTATTTCAGTGCTTATTTATTTCAATATTGGTTTATGGGTCACCTAATAATTTTATCTTTATTGTTGTTTTGTTCTCAATTGCTCAATAATCCATGATCGAGACAATATTACATTTTGTTGGTTGGATGGCAAGAGTAATGTGAAAAAGACAATATTAATCATGTTTAGATTGTACATATGCATAGTGCTTCTTTAAAGGTATAAAATACAGGATTGCATATGGATAGCTATCTATTGGTAATATTGTTACAAATCTAATTAGTCATCTTTTCTAGAGAATCAAAGTATTTTAAAGGTATTAAATCAGTGGTTCTCAGGTAGTGGAAATGAGAAGTCATTTGGTGGGTGTAAAGCTTCAGTTATGCTAGATGAGTAAGTTCTAGAGATCCACTATATAACATAGTGCCTATTAACAATTGTGCACTTCAAACTTTGTTTAGAGAGTAGATCTCAGGTGAAGTATTCCTATCATAGAAAAAGGGAGGACACAGGAAACTTTGGGAGGTGTTGAATATGCCTGTTACCTTGATTGTGATGATAGTATCATGGGTGTTTATATGTGTCCAAACTTATCAAATTGTGCACATTAAATATGTGCAGTTCTTTGTATATCAGTTACACCTTAATAAAGCTGTTAAAAATTAAAATAAATAAATAAATCAGTGGTTCTCAACTGAGAGCAGTTTTATCTCCAGGAGACATTTGACAATGCCTGGAGACACTTTTGATTGTCAAAACTGGCTAAGGGTGTGCTAGTGGTTTCTAGTGGGTGGAAGCCAGGAATACTGCTAAACACCCCATAATGCACACACGTCTGAGAAAAGAGTTACTCAGTCCCAAATGTCAACAATGCTGCTGTTGAGAAACACTATGTCAAAGTGATAAAAATCAACCCAAATTTCTAGGCATTTAGAAGGAAAGAGAACTCTCAAGAATAATCTCTTGCCAAATTCTTTTGCAGAATTTTGCTCTCAAATGTACTTTTCTGGTTCAGCCACAGTGAATTTGGAACTCACCTTCTAAACTCCCCTGTGGAATTTTGAGTAATAGGATTGGCAGCAGCCATTTGTTCAAAAAGTGCACAAGGGATTTCAACAGCAGTAACCCCTCCAGGGAGACATAATTCAAACCATGAGAATAAACTGAGTAGAATGGTGGTTGCAGTTCACCTCATATGAGGCACATTTTGGACCAGATGGGCCGAAAGAAGAGTACAGAAGGAAAAATCCTGTGCCCTGCCTATCATGCTAGTTCTATTAATGAAATTATATTCAAAACACCAGTCTCTTATTTTGGAACTTTGAGGGCAAACACTTGCTAAGATTGAGTGATTAAAAGGAAAAAAAAAAAGCATGAAAAAGTGGCATGTAATTAGGGCATCAGATATTTGTATTGCTGTGTCAAATTGTGCAAATCATGACTGAAATGTGCCAAACTTTCCTCAAAATCTTTTTAAACAAAGTCAATTTAGCTTTGGAGTTACTCAAGCCCATGTGTGTCATTTCTACTGATGGTAAAAAAATTATTAATCTTCTCTCTTCATTATTGTTGTGTTCCTAAATACAAAAATATATGTTCTCCTAGTCAAGATCAAGGTTCAAACTTGGTCCATTCAAGGTTCTCCCACTCTCCCTTCTTCTGTCCTCCTCCAGGGAAGAGGTACAGTCTTTCGGATCTGATACGTTTGCAGAACAAAAGGTTGAAAAAACTGTAAATGTCTATTCCACTTCAGACCTAGGCCCCACTCAGGCTCTGGGACAAATGAGTCCCTGGACAGAGGACATGTGAAGGTTCACGTTTTAGTGTCTCTTCACCAAACCCATCTTGGGCTTCTGCTTCCTTGTTTTGACTTTGCTTCTAGTTGCAGTGGAAGATCTTTCTCCTTCTTGCAACCGATGCCCAGATTCATTACCGCAATTTCCATATAAATTCTGAGTTGCTCTCTGATACCCCTCTTGTTACTTATTCTCCATCTACATTCTGTGGACACCTAAGAATGGATCCTTGCTCTATATTTCTTTTCCCACAAAGTACTGAAAGCTTGTGTCTGAATTCTAGTCTGTGAATTGAAGCTCACTGTGTGCTAGTAAAATACCTGATGTACCTGAACAGGTAGTTGTTGTGGGGAGGAGGATTGTCAAGAAAAGCTGATGAATTCTAACATCTACCTTTTCCCTGGTGCTGAGATTTTCCATAATTTTCCATGTTTTCTCAATTCAAACTCTTTCAGCTTTTGTGGCTCATCATTGCCAACCAAATCCTGGTCCTGGAAATAAATTTTCAGTTTTAAACTTAAAAAACTTAAAGATGAATTCATGCCAGTAAACTCAGCCCTGATAAATGTATTGAAAGCCTGAAACGGAAATAGCTTAAATGACTCACTTGTTTATGAAACCAAGTGTTCTAGGTCACCAACTATAAGATAAATGCAAGGTCCAAAAGTTGCTTTATTCATTATACACTAAACATTGTAGACCTCTCAGTAGTCACTTAATATATTGTACAGTCTACTATAAAAGTTAATGTATTCGATTATTTAAATCTCAATTTCTTATAGTTTAAAAATAAAATTGCTTTAAAGATTTTTTAAATTTTATTTTATCATTGGCCCACTCCCAATGAGTAATTGCTAATTCATTTTTAGTTAACTTATTTGTGTATGTGTCCAAATAATTAGGAACTTTAACAAATTAAGCTGCATCAGCAACAACATATTTTTATTTTGTCATCTAGTTTGCAAAGATACTTGCCTGGTGAAAGTACAATCATGGTTATAGAGGGCTTACAAAAAAATCAATTTCATGGCTGTTGAAAGTTAGGAAAGGCTGCACACTAATCGGGGCTGAGCTCACCCTACTTCTTCCATCAGGAATGGGGTAGCCGGTGAATTAGAGATTCAGAAAACGGAGCTCAGACCATTAACCTCCTGACTTAGCTAACACCTGTGAAGCACTTCCTCACTCACGCTTGTAAAAGATGATGCATGTATGAAAGGCATTTTGAAAAGAGAAGTGAATGACTATTGGAAAGTAGCCTTCTTCTGATACCAGGATTGATGTTATCAGCTCTTTTGCCTTTACTTCTGCTAGTCTCCTATTGTCACTGGAAGAGTTTCTTTAACTACTTGATGATCTTGTCTCTGACTCTCTTTTACAGCACTTTACTTTTTGTGTCCTCAGTGTCAATGAACCTTACTGATTTCCTTCTTTTCACACAAGTGCCAGTATATTCACCTTGAATGTTTTTAACCCTGATGCTCTCTTCACCCTTGTATTGACCTCTGTAGAAATCTCCAAAGTTACTTCCATGGGCTCAAAGGGCCATGCTCTTCTCTGAGCTCAACTTCTAACTTATCAGTTTCTATTTAATTGAAGGATAAAATACAACCTCAAGGTAATTTTTAAAAAAGATATCTTATCCAAACAGCAATCTCAACCCTGAGTTCCTGGCACTCCTGACATCCAGGCTAATGCTCTTTTCATGGGGTTCTGCTGCTTCCTTGAAGAATAAAGGTGCAATCCCACATTCACTAGGTGGGAAAATGCATTCACGTCATCATGACTACTGTGACACAATTATAGTAGGGACCTTCCAACTTGTTTTCCAGACAAAAGGAATTGTATTTGGCAACTGATTGTAGACAAATATTAAAAATTACAAATATTAAATATAGAATTTCATTTATCAGGTTTCCTTTTTAACTCAGTCCATTCCTGAGTCTATAACTTACACTTACTAAGGGAACAAAGGTGGTGCACATATTTCCCTGCAGCTCCTAACCAGGGCCAAAGTAGACTTGCTTTAACTCCTTTTTCACTGCGATCAGAAAAGATAGAATGGAGAATAAACGAAATAAATGATCTGTTTCCAGGCTCCATTATTGTTCACGCAGTAAGACTTGCTACTTATTACATGTAGGGTAGGTGATTTGTTCTGTTGCTTAAAGGGTATGGGAGAAAGTGTTTCTGAAAGTAGCATCACCATAGCACAATGAGCCATTAATATCTGGAATTATAGCATGACACATTTATTCCCCTTCATTAGTAAGGACCTGCTCACTGACAAAATACCATACGGGTAGATCACATTTAGCGTTTTTACATTTTACTAATGTAAGTCATTTACCACATGGGCATATAATAGACACATATTAATAGTAAGGTGGTAAGCAGAAGCTAGAACTAAAGTTATTATATAGATTTTTTATCTGTATAATATATAGAATGCATGCCCATGCATTTTTAGATGAGGAAGCTGAGACTCAGAGAAGGTTGATCAAACACAGAACCAGGGCCAAAGACCAAGGGCTGTGAGTCCCAGAGCACTGTAGCCACTTCCCCATAGTGAAGTGGAGTTCTCCTTAGACATGGGACAGGAGCATAAATGCCTAAGAGATCACCACATGCCACTGAAAATATTTAATGTTTTTCTTGTGCCCACTGAGGCATAGCATTCTATTCAGGGAGGAGAAACATACTTGAAATATACCTGAGGGATCAACTAGTTGAATATACCTGAGGGATCAATAGTTGAAAGATACCTGAGGGATCAAAGAGTCCCAATCCCTCAATTAAAACATGAAGTAACTGATATCTAAGCAATTAGTGGCAGGTGTAGGGCTAAACGCCATCACCAGAATCTCAATCTAGTTCTAATTTCAATGTATCATGCCTCTGTGAGCATCAGAAAATAAAAGTGGCTGTCTGACTTTCATGGAAAGGAAGTCCAAAAGGCAAAATTAGGAGAGGCAGTTTATGTAAAGAGCAAACCCCAGGCAGGATCTCTCCTCTGGAAAGGGGTGAGAAAGAGTGATGTGTGAAAACAGGATGCAAGGAGCTGCCACTGCTAGAGTTATAGTTCTCAAAATGTGGTCCCTGGCTATCAGCACCCAGCATTACCTGGGAACTTCTCAAAAATTCAAATTATTGATCCTACCTAGACCTTCTGAGTCGGAAATTCTGGGGGTTGAGCCCAAAAATCTATGTTTTAACAAGTCTATTAGATAATGCTGATGCACTTTGAATTGTGAAGACCAATGCAGTAGAGAAGTCTTTATGAAACTCATATGAACCCAATTCTCAGGATACAAGAATCTACTGAATAGAAAAAAATCTTCCTATGTAGGACACATCTCTGTTCTATTTGATCTCGTCTAACTCTGAAGGTTTACCTGATTACTTTCATGAAACAGTCACGCAACCTTAACATGGACAAAATATTTAATTCTCTCTCATTCATTTCTTTCTAAGCTCTAAAATTCTTAATCTTTCTATAATTATTGCTTACCATGTCCTTTAGTGCTACTGATTTATTTAGGGATTTTTTTCTCTATAGTTTTCATGCATCTATACGGTTTGGTATTGAAACATATTAATACACTAAAATTACTTAGCATATCAAATAAAGGGCATATTAAACTGAAAAATATTTTAAAAGATAAATCACTGTTGTCCTCTTATTCTTTTAGGTCAGCTCCACATTGATAAACTTTATCTTTTCACTGAGTCTTAAAGTTGGTGCAGTGAGATTCTAGTATAGAGTGTATTTAGCTAATATGCTAACATGCTGGGTTTCAAACATTTTTATTTACTAAACAAAAACAAATAAAAAAGGTTAGTTTATAAAATAGGTAAATACTGAGGATGAGGAAGGGAAAGCAGCTCAAGAAAAACAGATGCAAGTGAACGATGAGGAAATAACATTGTGCTCTGGGTTAAACACACCTGGATTTGACTCCCTGCTCTGTTGTCTAACAAAGATAGACACCTGGGGCATATTACTTATACTCTACATCTCAGCTTTTGTTTTTTGAGACGGAGTCTCACTCTGTCGCCCAGGCTGGAGTGCGGTGGCACCATATCAGGCTCACTGCAACCTCCGTCTCCTGGGTTCAAGCAATTCTCCTGCCTCAGCACCCACTACCACACCTGGCTAATTTTTTTTATATTTTTAGTAGAGACAGGGTTTCGCCATGTTGGCCAGGCTGGTCTCGAACTCCTGATCTCGGGTCATCCACCCTCCTCAGCCCCCCTATAGTGCTGGGATTACAGGCGTGAGTGGTATTAATGATGTGAGATCATTTCTCCCTCTCTTCTTCGTTTTCTGTTGAATTAATTTTGCCTTTACATTATGCTGTTTTGTATTGTTAAGCGGCTCTAAAGTATCCTATAAATTCATTGAGGGCAGATAAGGTATCTAAGACTTACTTATAATTTGTTCAGCCCGTTGTACAAAGCTCTGAACATCTAAATGCAGTAGGCCCCCCAATTACTGAGAGATATCCAGTATGCGATGGCAATGGAAGAGAAAAGTGCCACCAACATTTGTCCATGGGCTACTTACTGTCATTTCTGTTATAAAGGCTCATGCTTTATCTGTGGTCCCTACTCTGTGGCTTTCTGAAACAGTCAGCAGTCGTAAGGTTTAGCCACATCAAAAGACCAAGAAAGGTTTTTTCTCTAAATAGAAACTGTAACTTGGTCTGATGCTCTCATTATACCTTGCAGTGGTTCTCAAAGTGAAATCTCTGGATGAGCAGGATCAGCATGACCTGCAGAACAGTTAGAAATACAAATTTTCAGGCACCACCCTGACCTATTAAATCAGAAATCTCTTATCACAAGCCTTCCATGTGATTCTGATGCACTCTAATTTTTGAGACCACTGGCCTAAAACAATGTCCCTATTTCTCCTTGCTAGTTATCAGGGTCCTGACTAGGATCATTGATGTTCTTAAGGGGATATGTTATCAGAGGTAGATAATGGGATAGCAATGTCTATATTGTATCAATCCAACCAGTAATAGTTACATAATGAACACAGAGTAGGGAATTTTTCAAAGCATGTTTAATGGGATAGAATTCAAAATTAATAAGTACTGTTTAAAAAAACGAAAGGTATTACTTAGGCAAATAAATTTACAGTAACTAGATTAAAAAAAATTTCTACCTTGAGAAATTTTCAATTTTTTAATATATTCAAAAGTATTTCAAATCTTCACAATTTCCTCAAACTTATTTGAAACCACCTTTTCAAATAAAAATGTATTTTTTGCTGATTCAAAGGCCTCTTTTTGTGGTTGTATTTCCCACACCTGAATTCTGTTATAACTTGTTACCAAAAGGTGTTTGATGTTACATTATTTTTACTTGGAGGCTTTCAAAATTATTATTCTAGTGGGTCCCAACTGGAGCAATTTTGTCCCCGGGAATATTTGGCAATGTCTGGAGACATTTTTGCTTGTCACATCTTGGATAGGGGAGAGTTGCTACTCATATATAGTGATTAGAGACTAGGAATGCTGCTAACTATCCTACAATGCACAGAACAGCCCCCACAACAAAGAATTATCCAGCTCAAAATGTTGATAATGTTGAGAGTTGAGAAATCCTTTATGAATTCTTCAAGTAGTAGTGAGCATAGTGAGCACCTTTTGTGTACCTGCTCACACATTGAATACAGATTGTCATACAGACTTGTCTTTCTTATAGTCATAATTCCAATGGAGGCATCCAATAAGAGCATATTGAATGAGTGAATTAATAAAACAATCATTGAGAGAAACAACTATCATGAATGAAATTAACAGCAAACCTTGGAAGTCAATGTAAAAACCACATCATTTAACACAGCAAGTGAAATCCATATCGAGGAAGGCTTTCAGTAGAGAAGATTACAACTGATCTTGACTGATCAGAGCAGATGGGGGAGAGCAGAGAGCAGTCCAGCCAGGGGGATATGACAGACCATGCAGAGAAGAGGCACATCAGGGGTTGTCACACGTCTTGTAGGTCAATGCCTCGCAGCTTCACTCATGTGAATCTACCTGCAGGTTCTACTCCCCTTCTTTGATCCTGTCCCTGTCCTATAACGGACAGGTAGCAAGTGGCAGAAATTATTAACTGATGGCCTAAGAGCCATAAGGTTTTGTTTGCCATCCCAGGAGTTTGTTTGTCTGTTTGATTATTTTTAGGAACTTTGTTTGCTTAACTATTTTTATGACGTAAATAACCATCAACTAATTTTTTAAAAAAATTTTGAAACACAACGTTTGTACATATTGATGAGGTTCTTGTGATATTTTGTAATATGCATATAATGTGTAATGATCAAGTCGGTGTATTTAGGGTATTTATCACTTTGAGCATTTATCATTTTTATGTGTTGGGAACATTTCAAGTCCTCTCTTCTAGCTATTTTGAAACATACAGTATATTGTTATTAACCAGCCACTCTGCTCTACTATTGAACATTAGAACTTATTTCTTCTATCTAATTGTATGTTCGTATACATTAGCCAAACACTCTTTATCCTTCCTCCTCCCGACACACCCTTTCCAACCTATGGTAATTATCATTCTTCTCTCTCCACGATATCAACTATTTTTAGCTCCCACATGTGAGTGAGAACATGCAGTATTTGTCTTTCGGTGCCTGGCTTATTTCATTGAACATAATGACCTCCACTTCCATCCATGTTTCTCCAAACAACAAGATTTTATTATTTTTTATAGCTGAATAGTATTCCATTGTGTACCACATTCCATACCACATGTTCTTTATCCATTTATCTGTTAATGAGCACTTAGGTTGATTCCATAACTCTGCTATTGTGAATAATGCTATAATAAACATAGGGATGCATGTATTCTTTTGTTATACTGATTTCTTTTCCTTTGGATAAATACCCAGGTGAGGTATTGTTGGATCATCTGGTAGATCTATTTTTAGCTTCCTGAGAAATCTTTATACTGTTTTCCATAATGGCTATGCCAATTTACATTCCCACCAACAGTGAATGAGTTCCTCTTGCTCTGTATTCTCGCCAGCATCTGTTTTTTTGCATTTTCACTAATAGCCATTCTAACTGGGGTAAGAAAATATCCCATTGTGAGTTTGATTTGCATTTTCCTGATGACTAGTGACATTGAACATTTTAAAAATATACCTGTTGACTATCTGTATGTCAACATTTTGAGGAATGTGTATTCATATCCTTCACATTTTTTTTTAACAGGACTATTTGTTTTTCTGTTGTTGAGTTTGAGTTCCTTGTACATTCTGGATATTAGTCTCCTGTCAAATGAATGGTTTACAAATATTTTCTCCTATTCAACAGGTTGTCTCTTAACCCTGAGGATTGTTTCCTTTGCTGTGCAGAAGCTTTTTAATTTAATGTAGTCCCGTTTGTCTATTTTTGTTTTTGTTGGCTGTGCTTCTGAGATCTTAGCCATAAATTCTTTGCCTAGTCCAATGTTCTGTAGTGTTTACGCTATGTTTTCTTCTAGTGGTTTTATAGTTTTCAGTCTTATGTTTAGGTGTCTGATCCACTTTGAGTTGATTTTTTTATATGGTGAGAGAGAGGGGCCTAGTTTTATTCTGCATATGGTTATTCAGTTTTCCCAGCACCACTTACTGAAGAGGATATTTTTCTTCAATGTATATTCTTAGTGACTTTGTAGAAAATCAGTTGGCAGTGAATATGTGGATTTATTTCTGTGTTCTTTATTCTGTTCCATTAGTCTATGTATCTGTTTTTATACCAATACCATGCTGTTTTGGTTACTGTAGCCTTGTATTATATTTTGAAGTCACATAGTGTGATAGCTTCAGCTTTGTTCTCTTTGCTCAAAATTGCTTTGGCTATTCAGGCTAATTTTGGGTTCTATACATATTTAAGAATTTTTTTCTATTTCTCTAAAAAATGACATTGGTATTTTGATAAGGATTGCATTGAATCTGTAAACGGCTTTGCAAAGTATATTCATTTTAACAAGATTAATTCTTCTGATTTATGAGCATGGGATGCCTTTACATTTGTCTGTGTCCTCTGCACTTCATTTCATCAATATTTTGTAGTTTTCCTTGAAAAGGTCTTTTACCTCCTTGGTGAAATTTATTCATAGGTATTTTGTTATTTTTTGCGGCTATCATAAATGGGATTGCCTTCTTGATTTCTTTTTCAACTATTTATTTGTGTATAGAAATGCTACTAATTGTATGTTATTTGCATCATGCAACTTTACGGAATTTGTTGATCATATTATAAGAGTGTTTTGGTGGGGTCTTTGGTACTTCTAAATACAAGATCATACCATCAGAAAAACGGGAAAGTTTGAATTCCTCTTTTCCAATTTCAATGTCTTTTATTTCTTTTTCTTGCCTCATTACTCTGGCTAAAACTTCCAGTACAATATTGAGTAGGAGTGAAGAAAGTAGGCTTCCCTGTCATGCTCCAGTTCATAGAGGAAAGGCTTTCAGCTTTCCCCCATTCAGTATGATGTTAGCTGTGAGTTTGTCATAGATGGGATTTATTATATTGAGATATTTTCTTTATATTTCTAGTTTGTTGACAGTTTTTATCATGAAAAACTGTTGAATTTTATCAAATAATTTTGCTGCAGCTATTGAGATGATCATATGATTTTTGTCCTTCATGCTGTTGATGTAATGTATTATGCTCATTGATTTGCATATGTTGAACCATCTTTGCATCCCTGGGATAAATTCCACTTGCTCATGATATATTATCTTTCTGATTTCCTGTTGGACTCAATTTGCTAGTATTTTGTTGAGAATTTTTGTATGTATATTCATCAGGGATATTAGCCTGTAGTTTTCTTTTTTTGTCATGTCCTCATCTGATTTTGGTGTCAGGATATTACAGGCCTCATAAAACAAGTTAGGGAGAATTTACTCCTCTTGGAATAGTTTGAGGAGACTTGGTGTTTTTTTTAATTGCGAGTATTTACTTTATTTTTGATCTTCCCACACTAAGCAACCTGCCCCAATGCATTTTTCTTAAACCTTTGATAACTGTTATTGCCTTTCTTCTATTTCACAAGAAACTTGCTAGCAGATAATAACATGAATGGATGAGCAGAAACAAGCAGTAGTGGAAAAATGTCAAAGCAGTAGATTATCTAATGATAATAGTAACTAATATTTAATCGTGCTTATGGTGTGGTACTTGGATGTTCCAAGCACTTTTCATGTATTAATTTTTGCTTGCCTTACAGTAGCATCCTGAAGGGGGCAAGATAGTGTTTTTATTCTCAGCTAATAATAAGTCCATATGTTTGACAGTATGCATGCATGTGTTGTTTTGTAGGGGTAACCTGTGGATGTGATTTTATTTTATATACACATACAATTATTCCTTCTAACTTTAAAAATCATTCATAGTTAATATGCTAGAACAGCACTACCTAGTATGGCAGCCACCAGCCACATGTGGTTATTGAACATTTGAGGCCAAGTCTGCTCACATTTGTAATCCCAGCACTTTGGGAAGCCAAGGTAGGAGGATCATCTAAGCCCAGGAGTTTGAGGCCAGCCTGGGCAACATTGTGAGGCCTCCTGTCTTCCCAAATAAAAAACTATATTTTTTTTTTTGTAAATTGAGATATGAACAGTGTGAAATGAAATGTGCTGTAAGTGCAAAATACACATAAGATTTTGAAGACAATATTTTTAAAAGAATGTAAGATACTTCTTTTTTTTTTTTTTTTTTTTTTTTTTTTTTTGATGCAGGGTCTCATTTTGTTACCCAGGCTGGAGTGTAGTGGTACAATCATGGCTCACTACAGCCTCCACATCCTGTGCTCAAATTATCCTCCAGGCTCAGCCTCCTGAATAGTTGCGACTACAGGTATGCACCAGTATGCTTAGCTAATTTTTGTATTTTTAGTAGAGACAGGGTTTCACCATGTTGTCCAAGCACATCTGAAGCTCCTAGGCTCAAGCAATTTGCCCACCCCAGCCTTTCAAAGTGCTAGGATTACACATATGAACCACTGTACCTGGCCACACAATACCTCTTTAATATTTGTGATTGATTAGATGATGTGTTCTCTTTCCTTCTTTTCTTTTTGTTTCTTTCTTTTTCTTTTTTTTTTTTCCAGGGTCTGGCTCTGTCACCCAGGCTGGAATGCAGCTCACTGCTGTAGCCTCTACCTCCTGGGCTTAAGCCAACCTCCCACCTCAGCCTCTCAAGTACCTGGGACTACACGCACATGTCACCACATCCAGCTAATTTTTGTATGCTTTGTAGAGATAGGGTTTCGCCATGTTTCCCAGACTGATCTCAAACTCCTGAGCTCAAGCAATCCACCTGCCTTGGCCTCCCAAAGTGCTGGGATTACATGGGTTGAGCCACTGTGGCTGGCCTGATTAGATGATTTTTAATTTGTTTTTTTTTTTGAGAATTGGTGTTAATTCTTAAAGTTTGGTAGAATTTGGTGGTGAAGCCATCTGGTTCCTGACTTTGCTTTTTTGGGAAAGATTTTGTTATTGATTCAATCTCATTCCTCGTTATTGGTCTGTTCAGCTTTTGCTTCTTCCTGGCTCAATCTTGGTAGGTTGTATGTATCCAGGAATTTATCCATTTCCTCCGGGTTTTCCAGTTTGTTAGCATACAGTTTATAATTGTCTCAAATAATCTTTGTGTTTTTGTGTATCATTTGTAATGTCTCCGTTTTTATTCCTGATTTTGTTTATTTGGTTCTTCTCTTTTTTTCTTGGTTAGTCTAGCTAGTGATTTATTGATTTTACCTTTTCAGAAAACCAACTTTACATTTCATTGATTTTGTGTGTGTGTGTGTGTGTGTGTGTGTGTGTGTGTGTGTTTTAGTCTCTATTTCATTTAGTTCTACTGTGATCATTATTATTTCTTTCCTTCTACTAATTTGGGCTTGGTTTGTTCTTGCTTTTCTGATTCCTTGAGATGCATTGTTAGATTGTTTAGTTAATATCTTTAAACTTTAAAAAATTTGTATTTATTTATTTATTTTGTAGAGAGAGGTCTCCTATGTTACCCAGGCTGGTCTCAAACTCTTGGCCCTAGGCAGTTCTTCTGCCTAAGTCTCCCAAGTTATCAGGATTACAGGTGTTAGCCACTGCATCCAGCCAAAATCTTTCTACTTTTTTGATGTAGGCATTTATTGCTATAAACTTCCTGCTTAACATTATTTTGCTATGTCCCATATCTTTTAGTAGATTGTGCTTCCATTTTCATTTGTTTCAATTTTTTTTAAATTTTTTTAATTTTTTCATTTACCCAGTTGTCATCCAGGAGCATGTTGTTTAATTTTCATGTTTGTGTACTGTTTCCAAAGTTCCTCTTGTTATTGATTTCCAATTTTATTCCACTGTGGTCTGAGATGATACTTGGTATGATTTCAATTTTCTAAATATTTTGAGACATTTTGTTACCTTCCGTATGATCTATCCTAGAGAATATTCTATAAACTAACGAGAAAAATGTGTATTCTGCAGCTATTGGATAAAATGTTCTGCAGATGTTTCTCAGCTCCATTTGGTCTAAATTGTAGCTTAAATCCAAGGTTTCTTTGTTAATTCTTTGTGTAGGTGATGTGTCTAATGCTGAGATTGTGGTGTTGAAGTCCCCAACTGTTATTGTATTGGAGTCTGTCTCTCTCTTTAGATGTAATATTTCCTTTATATATCTGGGTACTCCATTGTTGGGTACAAACATATTTAGAATCGTTATATCCTCTTGATGAATTAATTCCTTTATCGTTATATAATGACCTTCTTTGTATACTTTTTCTGTTTTTGAATTAAAGTCTGTTTTATATAACTACTCCTGCTTACTTTTGGTTTCCATTTCCATGGAATATCTTTTTTTGTCTCTTTACTTTCTGTCTATATGTGTCTTTACAGGTAAAATGAGT
Source organism: Nomascus leucogenys (assembly GCF_006542625.1). NCBI lineage: Eukaryota > Metazoa > Chordata > Mammalia > Primates > Hylobatidae > Nomascus > Nomascus leucogenys. Next base: position 22,815,858 of record NC_044394.1, on the reverse strand, counting down.
TTCCTTTAGGCAATATATAGTGGCCATATTTTTCTTTATCCATTCCTCTAATTTATATCTTTTATGATGATGATGATGATGATGATTGTTATTATTATTGAGATAGGGTCTCATTTTGTTGCCCAGGATAGACTGCAGTGGTGCAATTACAGTTCACTATAGCCTTAAACTCGATGTCTCAACTGATCCACCTTCCTCTGCCTCCCAAGGTGCATGCCACCATGCCTGGCTAATTCAGCCAGTCTATATCTTTTAAGTGTAAAATTTAGTCGGCTTACATTCAAGTTTTTTATTGACTTGGGGGACTTATTCTTGTCATTTTGTTCATTGTTTTCTGATTGTTTTGAATGCCCTTCTTTTCTTTCTCTCTTGTTGTTTATCATTATGGTTTGGTTGTTTTCTGTAGTGTAACATTTGAATTTTTTCTCTTCCTCATTTGTGTTTTTGCTCTACCAGTGAATTTTATATTTTCATGTATTTTCATAATGGTAGATATCCTTTTGCTTTCAGGTGTGAGACTTCTTTAAGCATTTCTTGTAAGGCTGGTCTAATTCCCTCAGTTTTTGCTTGGCTGGGAAAGACTATTTTTCCTTCATTTATGAATGATAACTGGAGTATAGAATTCTTGGTTTGCAGAAATTTTCTTTTATCACTTAGAATAAATCACTCTATTTTCTCCTGGCCTATAACATTTTTGCTAAGAAATCTGTAGTTAATCTGATGTGGGGGTGGGTGCTTTTCTCTTTGCTGTTTTGAGAATTCTTTTTTTGTCCTTGACTTTTGACAGTTTGACTATAATGTGCCATGGATAAGACATATTGAGTTGCACCTATTTGGGATTCTCTGAGTTTCCTATATCTGGATGTCTAAATATCTTGCTATACTTGGGAAATTTTCAGCTATTATTTTGTTAAATTGGTATTCTATGTATTTGGCCTTTTTACCTTCCCAAATAACCAAAATTTAAATAGTTACCTTATGGTGTCCTATACGTAATGTAGGCTTTGTTCCTTCTTTTTAATTCTTTATTTTTTTTTCTGACTGGGTTATTTTAAAAGACCTCACTTCAAGTTCTTAAATTTTTTCTTTTGCTTGATCTAATCTATTGTTGAAGCTTTCAAATATGTTTTTAATTTTATTCATTGAATTATTCAGTTCTATGATTTCCGTTTGGTTCTTTTTTACAGTATCTGTCTCTTTGGTGAATTTTTCATTCATACCCTGAATTGCTTTCCTGATTTCTTTGTATTGCTTAACTATTTTCTCTTGTATCTCACTGAGCTTCTTTAATTGGGATCATTATTTTGACTTCATTTTCTAGGATCTCATAAATTTCTTTTTCATTGAAATCTATTGCTGGAGAATTATTATGATCCCTTCGAGGTATCATATTTGATTGCTTTTTCATTTTCTTGTGTCCTGATGTTTATATCCATGTATGTGGTATAACAATTGCTTCTTCCAACTTGTTGGATTGGCTCTCATTGGGGGAGACTTTTTGTTGAAGTTCTATCTATGGTGTTAGTTCGGTAGGGTACTTTAGTTTGATTCTGGGTGCATGCAGTAGTATAGTCTCCATGTTATTTTTTCACTGTAAATAGCTTCGGTGCTGTCTGTGACTTCCTCAGTGGCTTAGGGTATGGTTATTAGTGGAGGCTGTGGTGAGGATTTTCTAGGGATGTGAATGTCAGGCCCCAGTGGTGGAAGCAGCAGGCCAACTGTGCCTGTTTTTGGGATCGCAGGCAGTATACATAGGCACTGTTGTAAGCAGTTTCTAGCAGGCCAATTCTTGGGCTTCCAAGCAGCTTGCTTGGGTGCTGACAGTGGGCAACAGTGTGTCAAGTGGATGGAGGGGTTCTTGAGCCTCTGGGCAGCGAGTGTGGCATGGATGATAGTAGTAGTAGTGACGGGATAAACCTTGGGCTCCCAAGCAGCACATGCTGGTTTTAGCATTGGCTCCAGTGGTCAAGGCAGCCAGTCCCCAGGTTCCCAGGTGGTGCACGTAGTTGGGTGCTGGCTATCATAGTGGCAGGCTGGTTGGGACTATCCTTAGGCCTCTGGGAGGAGTGCTCAGATATCAGTGGTTGTCGATGGGTTGCAGTGATCCCCAGGCTCCCAGGTAGCAAGCTTGGGCTCTAGGATCGGATGGTGCCCGGCCAGCTGGGCTTGTCCTCAGGCCCCCTGGTGGTGTGCACAGGTGCAGGCTGTTGTAGGCAGGCCAGAGTGATCCCAGGTCCCCAGCAGAGTGCTTGGGTGATGGCAGCACTGGTGGCAGAGGGTGGGATAGCCAGCCCTTTGGCATATGCAAGTATGCAAGGCCCTGCTGCTGGTGGTGGGACAAGGGTGTCACTACTAGCGGCATGCGCTTATGTCCCTAGTAACAGCAGTGGTGGGTGTTGTGGGCAAGGAGACTCTGTTCTCAGGGAGTGTGCAAGAATGCAGCAGCCCTGCTGCTGGTGGAAGAAGATTGCTATCAGTGGCAGTGGACTCAGGCAGGCAGGTTTCAGTCTCTGAAGAACACATGCTTTGGCTCCCTTTGTCCCAGAGACAGCCTCTCAGTGCAGGGCACCATCCCTTCAATGGGGTGCACAACGTTGTTTGTGCTAGCTGGGGATCCTGCTGCTCTGCTGGATGCAACTAGCATTGTGCCACTATAGCCTTCCAGGAAGACAAGGGGGAATATCAGTGGGGCTGCAGGGATATGGAGATGCAGGGGCTATTGGGTCTCATGGCAGGTTGCAGTCTGGTGGGGGCTGGGCTCTCAAAATGACACCACGCTGCAGCTGCTTAGGACTTTGGGGTTGTGTGGAACCCTGTGTGAGCTCCCTCTCTGGAGAAATGTTGTTCATGGCTCCCAGGCAGCTCCTTACGCTAATCTCAGGGCCCACAAAGATCATGAGGCTCTCCCATGGCTTGGGTTGCAGGAATCTAGGATAGGAATATGGACTTCTGGGTTCTCTCTTACCCTTTCCCCACACTGGGGATTATCTTTGGGTTCTCAGATGATCCTGGCCGAGTTGGCTGCTCACTTCCCTCTCCTTCCATGCCTCAGTTCTTTCCTGTCATTTCTCTATTGAATTTCAGTGTTCTCTCTTAGACGTTCTATTTGAAGTATGATTATCTACTTGCTATTTTGGTTCTTTGTGGAGGAGATGAGTGCTGGATGCTTTCAGTCAGCCATCTTGAAGCCACTCCCATCTGTAAATTTTTAACAAACAATTTAAATAAAGCTCAGAGTTCCCCTTGACCCCACCCAATCCTGCTCTCCAGTGCTTGAAATTTCTTTGTTGAAGCTACATGCCTTTAGGAGGATATTGCCCAGTTCTCTGTGATCTCTACCTACTGTTTCACCCCCAGCCCCACTGCAATCCACTGTATCACCTACCTGGCCCTGAGTTCATTTGCCATTAGAGTAGAAGCACTGTACTTGGAGTCATTAGACAGCTCTTACCTGAATGAGTCTTGGTTAGCCACTAAGAGATTGAGCTTTACTTTGTTCATCTTTAAACCCTGTGCTTCTTACACAGAGATTGTCATGAGAATCAAAGCCAATTATGTCAGTGAAACCACCTGACAAGCCAGGCTTACTGAGCAAAAGGTATCCCAAGAAGGAGAAAAAATATTTTATAGCAACCCATAAAATCTCTTAGGCCCATTATTTCTCTGTGAAAATAAAAGTTTCAATTTCATTATAAGTGACAGATTCCATGACAAGCAATAACATATATGTGTAGCACTTAGTCATTGCCAAGACCAAAGTGATTCACAATTTTAGTCACCATTATTGATGGTTTACATAATAAATAATAGTAATAGTCAATCCCTGTTTATTTTTATATGTTTTAAAATGTTCTAAGTAAAATTGATACTTCAGAAAGATTAAGTCATGTTTGTCCTACAGCTTCAAATACTTTCCAACACCTTACAAAACATTAAGCAAACATGAAATGTTATTATTACCAGTCTTTCAAGACCCAGCTAAAGAATTCCTTTATAAAAAATTATTTCACCACCCCAACCTAGAACTCTCCCTCTGAATTCCAGCAGTGGCTGTTTCTCTTTAGTTTTCTTGGCCATCAGGTGTACACACGGCATTGTATTTCTTCTATTGTTGTCATACTGTTATTTAAATATTTGTGGAATTGAGATTCTAGTATTTAATTGTTCATGTGTTTATCTCATCTCTCCTCAACTCGATTATAGGCTTCCTTATGTCACAGGCCATGTTCTCTGCCATACTTTGCAACATATCACATACATAGTAGGGACCCGGTAAGTGTCTTTGATTTCATTTGAAGGGAGTGTTATATCCTAGAAGTGCTGTAAGAATGTGTCTCTTAAAAATCCTCATCTATAACCTTGTCCCTTCTGGAATGTAACCAGAGAATAGCTTTGAAGTGAGGTTATGGTGTGTTTCTTTCTTATTTGTTTCTAGAAATGAAAGACCTTGTTTTCTACCCTGGCAAAGTAAGATGATTTGAATTTCTCTAATGCACAATCCACTATATGTTGTTTTTTGTATTGAAGGTCATGTGTTGAAATGTAAAAGTATCTGTTGGCAATAATTATTTAAGTAGACTATTTCCAATCTTAAAAACATAGCCTTGTGTTTAAAATTAATTTTCTTATTTGTCTATGGTTACAACTTAAAACACTTTTCCTTGTATACACTATAAAATGTTAATAGCTACATATAGAGTGACTTTACGACTGTACTGTCATTTTTCTCAGCTTGATCAGCTCTTTTGAATGGCATCATTATGATCAAAGTTGTTTACAGTAATAAAATATGAATAGTTTCGATAAAAAAGTAGGCACCATTACAATTAAAAAGTATCTGGCGTTTCAGAATGTGATAACCACTCATAATGCTGTCGTAGGATAAGCAACTCTACAATATAAACATAATTAGAAGAATGACCTAAACAAGTCTTTGAAGCACAAAAAGGAATATGAATTGCGGCAGGCGGTGCTGCATAGTTGGGAATATGCAGAATATTCAACACACCTGCATTATTTCAAAGAAATTGTGAGTAGTTTAACATTTTATTCATACTTGTATCCTTCATCTAGTTCTACCTGCAAAGAACAAGCAAATTTTAAAATTAGGACAACATGCCAAATGTTTCAATAAAACTTGGGGACTTTGTTTGATAAGGTATACTACAAACATTAGCAAATTCATATTTGTTCGGGTATTTGTTCAATTATATTACATTGCTATTGGAAAACATAATAATGAGGATGTATAAAATAACTCTGCAAATCTTTACACCATGAACTAACACCTCTCTAAATGATAATGTTTTCTTCCTCCAGACACTGATTTTTAGGTTTCTGTTTCTTTCCCTTCATCGGAAGATCAATTTACTTCTGGTTCATGCATATGCTCATGGCCACTACCATCAGAGGGGTGACAGGTAAGAGAAATTGAATAAAAGTCTAGGTCTGTTAATGTTGCTACTGCTTTGAGCTTCTGAAACCAGGGTTAGAGAAAGTAAATGATGGTAGACTATTTCTTTGGGGAATAAAAAGAACTGGTTTCAGCAACTTTATAAGGGTGATTGTCTTCATAATGTTTATAGCAAGTAAAGTTGTCAGGGCTAACCCAGAGGCAGCTGAACACAATGACTATTTTGACTCCCTTATTGAAGAATGGAAATAAGCAATTTTTGACATAATTCCTGATGCACACAGTAATTAGGAACCTGTGTACAAATAAATAAAAGAATTGTCAATTTACTTAAACATGTTGCGTGTATAATAGTAATACTAAAACATAACTCAAAATAGGTAATCCCTTTACTAATTCATTATTTTTGGTGAATAATGAAGGTATGTTCTCATGCCAGATTATTTTAATCCTGACAAGTATCTCCACCTCCGTTTTGGAAAACATACCCCTTTTTCATAAGAGTGGATGTTATCCTTTTCTCCATGAGGCTATCTATAGGATACTGCTTTCCTCTAGCAGTACACTGGCTCCAGAGTGAATTAATCAATAAAGAAAATAAATTATGTAATATTAAATATGTATATAATTATCTTCTTTAACTGCATAAAAACCTAGACTAAATTTTAAAATTGTCTCTTGTAGGTGCTTATGTTTTTAAACAACGTAAATGTCTATCAAAGGGAGAGTAGCTAAAGAAATTATGGATGCATATAATGGAATACGTTGCTGTTAAAAAGAATCAGGTAATTCTGTATGAATTGACAATAAAATGTTATTGTGAAGTGAAATATTTTAGTTATAAAAGAAACATACATAACATACATAAGGTATTATGTCATTTTTTCATAAAAATACATATATTTATATATTCTAGAAAAAAGTCTCAATAAATACATATCTTTCTTGGGGGAGGAAAACATTCACTGTTTATTTGTATTATTTTAATTATCACAATGAGCATTTTAAAAACAGTTTTTTTATTTTTTTATTTTTATTTTATTTTTTTTTATTATTATACTTTTAGGTTTTAGGGTACATGTGCACAATGTGCAGGTTTGTTACATATGTATCCATGTGCCATGTTGGTGTGCTGCACCCATTAACTCATCATTTAGCATTAGGTATATCTCCTAATGCGATCCCTCCCCCTCCCCCCACCCCACAACAGTCCCCGGAGTGTGATGTTCCCCTTCTTGTGCCCATGAGTTCTCATTGTTCAATTCCCACCTATGAGTGAGAACATGCGGTGTTTTGTTTTAAAAACAGTTTTTATGGTACAAAGATCAGAGAGAGTCTCAGAAAATTTCTATCAAACTTTAAGGAAAACAGCATTCCTTTATTGTCGGCTTGTTTTTAAACAGAGAAGCCATGGAAAAATCCTCGGTTTGTTATGAGGAAATTTTTTTCTTTTGGTATTTGCTATCTTTTTTTATTTCCTCATTTGGAAATTATGCATTCATATTTTTTGATTATCTATAGGAACATCAAAAATGTTGAAAAAATGATGAAACAGAAACCTATACTGGCTTAGATATCCCAACCTGAGCCTTTGATCAGTGTATGGCATTGTGTGGCCTCTGGAATTGGCTCAGGATGGATGAGCAATTGCAGCCTCCTGTTTAACAGTTGTTTGACTCTCCCATTGGACAAAGTAGAGAAATCGCACAGCTGTGATTGCTGCTGGCAGCTACTCCATAACCCCAGGGGAACTAGCCTTCAGAGGAAGCTTACTCTGAGGTTGCAGGGGAGAGAGACAGAGAGAAATTAGGCATTTGGTGACATCATTGAGCTGACGGATAGACCAACCCTGAAACCTTTCTTATTCTGTATTTTCAGGTATAATATCCAATAAATTTCCTTTATTCTTTAATCCACTTTGAGTCAGTTTTTGTGTTAGTTGCAACTGAAGATATCCCACTAATATATTTTTCTTAATAGGAACGTAGACAAGGATATGTGTACAATAATTGTTATCACAAATATTTAATGAGTAAAAAATATACATGATTCAAATGTTAAAATATTAGGAAAACAAGTACATAGATTGTGATTGACTGATATGATAGAATATTATGTAGCTACTAAAACTGATATTTTCAAGTAGTTTTTAATTAACAAGGCCCTTCACAATCCAGCTCCTGTCACCCCCCTGGCCTTGTATCTCTGGGCTCACTGGTTAATACTCACATGTTCTCTGTCCACATTGCACACTGTCTTACTTATTTGCTTTGCCTTGTGTGGTGTTCTCTGCATAGGAAAGCTCAGAATTCTCCCAACTTGTAGCTTCATCCTACTCACCCTTTAAAGTTAAGCTCAGGCATAGCTCCTCCAAGAAGCCTTCCCATAATTTTTTTTGTAGCTCCCCAAGTTCGTGCCGGCTCCCCTCCTCTATATACCTGCAATAACCATAGTTATTTCTGTAACTGATGGTGTTTTAACTATCTCTTTATGTGCCTTTCTTTCCCATGATACTGTGAGCTCTTTGAAGACAAAGACTAACTGCTTCTTATTAGTCTGTGTATTCCTAATGCCTAATCAAAGTTCTGGCAGAGAATAGCTGCTCTATAAATATGTGTAGACTGCGCGCATAGATAGATGAATAAATGAATGAATTTTCCCCATGAATATATCAAGAACGTATGATGGGAAGCTTTGAGGATTTTTAACTTTTTGTGTGTTTTGCATGGAAATGGGAAAATTTTGTGATAAATAAGTCCTAGAGATTTACACTTGGAACAGCATAGTCCTACAGCTAAGAATACTGAATTGTGTAGTTACAATTTGCTAAGAGGTTAGACTTTGTCTTAAATGTTTTTATCAAAACAAAACAGCAATAATAATAAAGGTGGCGGAGAAGACTTTGGAAGGTGATAGATATGTCTGTGGCCTTGATGGCAGTGATGCTTATCCCTAAACTCATCAAGAGGTATATATTAAATAAGCACAGCTTTTCATATGCCAATCATACCTGAATGAAGTGGCTTATAAAATAAAGGAAGGAGTGGTAAAGAAAAATATCGCTTCTCCTATTTAGTTTCTAAACTTATAAGACATTATCAATGAGCTTGTAATGGCTGGCTAAATGATAAGACTATTTTGGGGGGCTTCCTGGAAGATTACAGCTTTATTTCCTATTTTTCTTTTGTTTATATGACAATGACTAATCAAGACAACTCTTCTGCCTAGCTCCCTTACTCTTATACACAATTATTTATTTATTTGCCAAATAATTATTGAACACCAGAATGTGCTAGATACTGGGCTATAGAGAGCTGTGCTGGTTCCCACAAGGTTAACAGTTTAAGTAGGCAGACTCTCTTTAAATAAATACACAAATAAATTTTCTATGCAAGTGAAGACACTGAGTTTCCACTGAAGGGAGGTTCAATTCCCTTTACCCTCAGGTGGAAAAAGAAAAGCAGCTGGCTATTTATGTAAAAAACAAGGCTAGACTTTTAAAAAATCCATCTTTTAAACTCCTTTTGTAAAAATTTATTCAACAACATTTATTAATAAATATTTATAATTCAGACAGTTGAAGACAAGCCCCATATTGTTATTCTCTCATGAAAAATTAAATTAAGTTACTCTTTTGATTAATTCTAAAAGCTTCAGTTTAAGGTTACTGAAGTCTGACAGGAAAATTGAAGCCATGATTGATTTACATGACACACTTTTAGTGGAAAATACTGTAAAACATTGCAGAGCACTTTGACATCTTAAAAGATGAACCCAGATGAGATATGCCAGGCTTGTGGAGCAGGGCAAAGGTGTTCACGAGTAACCTTCACCTCAGACCACCCCCTTCCTGAGGCGCCCTGGTTGGATAACGTGCTTTCACTTTCTGAACGTGTATCTCTTGGAAGCGCAGAAAGGCCAGGCAGAAGCACTCTCCTATCATACAAACAATGTTAATACTAAGCTTTATACAAAAGACTTAAAACAGCATGGAGAATATAAGATGAATTCTGAATCTGTACATTACATAAGGCTGGTAAAACCCCTTTTCTCTCCCCTACTTTCAGGACAGATAGTATCTATTAGTCATTTCTGTATTTATACTGCCAGCAGAGTAGACTGTATACAATAGGCATTCCTAGGAATTCCTGAATGAAATATTAATGGTGATTCTATGTATACAGTGAGATTATCTATGAATGTTCTTTTCTCCTTTGCATTCTTTAGTCTTCTTCACATTTTCTACAATGGCGATGTACTGGTGTTGTTATTTTCATAAATTCACTGTCAATGGAAAAGAAAGGAGGAGGGTAGAAGATATTCAGATATTGATGCTGTAATTCAGCTTGCCCCTAATAATTGGTGTATTGCTGTATGTGGCCAAGAAAGATAAGCAGGTCTCCCCACACTAGCCTTTCAGATGTGTAGCATACCTGATTTTCTTTTTCCTCCAAGTATCAGAATTTTTATTCTAATATCAACCTATGTGAAATATGAACTCACAGGAAGATGACAGCAAAGAAAGCTAATAGTGTCTAGTGAGTTTGATGCATAGATTACCCCAAAATTTTTCTGGCTAAGCCTGCATCTCAAGGTACAGCTTAGTTTGGCGGGATATGAAATTCTGGGTTGAAAATTCTTTTCTTTAAGAATGTTGAATATTGGCCCCCACTGTCTTCTGGCTTGTAGAGTTTCTGCCGAGAGATCAGCTGTTAGTCTGATGGGCTTTCCTTTGTGGGTAACCCGACCTTTCTCTCTGGCTGCAGAACAGCGGATATTGGTGAACAGCAAATGTTGCTGCCTGATGGTTCCTCTGGAAGTTTTGGGTACTCCAGAGGAGGAGTACCCAGCTTTGTGAGGTGTCAGTCTGCCCCTACTAGGGGGTGCCTCCCAGTTAGGCTACTCAGGGGTCAGGGACCCACTTGAGGAGGCAATCTCTTTGTTCTCAGATCTCAAGCTGTGTGCTGGGAGAACCACTACTCTCTTCAAAGCTGTCAGACAGGGACATTTAAGTCTGCAGAAGTTTCTGCTGCCTTTTGTTTGGCTATGCCCTGCCCCCAGAGGTGAAGTCTACTGAGGCAGGCAGGCCTCCTTGAGCTGCGGTGGGCTCCACCCAGTTAGAGCTTCCCAGACACTTTGTTTACCTACTCAAGCCTCGGTAATGGTGGGCCCCCCTCCCCCAGCCTCGCTGCCGCCTTGCAGTTTGATCTCAGACTGCTGTGCTAGCAATAAACGAGGCTCCGTGGGTGTAGGAACCTCTGAGCCAGGCGCGGGATATAATCTCCTGGTGTGCTGTTTGCTAAGACCATTGGAAAAGTGCGGTATTAGGGTTGGAGTGACCCAATTTTCCAGGTGCCGTCTGTCATCCCTTTCCTTGGCTAGGAAAGGGAATTCCCTGACCCCCTGTGCTTCCCAGGTGAGGCGATGCCTCGCCCTGCTTTGGGTCACACTTGGTGCACTGCACCCACTGTCTTGCACCCACTGTCCGACAATCCCCAGTCAGATGAACCTGGTACCTCAGTTGGAAATGCAGAAATCACCCGTCTTCTGCATCGCTGATGCTAGGAGCTGTAGACTGGAGCTGTTCCTATTCGGCCATCTTGGCTCCACCCCACAATCCAGTTTTAAAACATTTTCATTGCCCGAAAAGATCTTTCATGCCCATTTGCAGTTGCCCTCTTTTCCCATTCACAGCCCCAGTAGCAATTTCAACGAAAAAAGAAAATTTTCTCTGAAAAGTGATCCAACTCTCCTCCATTATCTGTCTATCCTAGGTCAGCAGACAAAGGGACTAAAATTAATAATTCAAAACCAAAATTCACCTCAAAGCAAGCTAGGTTATAGAGTCCAGTGCTTCCCCCAAATTTAATTATTTGTTTATTTTATTTATTTATTTATCTGCTTATTTTGCATGAAAATGGCACTGTTTAGACCTAAAATATGAAAATATGTTGGATAAAAAGATCTAAGAAGTGGAACCAGCAAGTTACTGAGGGTGTTTCTGCTTACCCCTAATTTAAAGGCAGTAAAAATACACTTTGGGAGGACCAGGCAGGCGGATCACGCAGTCAGGAGATCGAGACCATCCTGGCCAACACAGTGAAACTCCATCTCTACTAAAATACAAAAATTAGCTGGGCATGGTGGTGCATGCCTGTAATCCCAGCTACTCAGGAGGCTGAGGCAGGAGAATCCCTTGAACCAGAGAGTTGGAGGTAGCATTGAGCTGAGATCGCACCACAGCACTCCAGCCTAGGGACAGAGTGAGACTCCATCTCAAAAAAAAAAAAAAAAATATATATATATAACATATATATTTCAATATAATTGAAATGTATAGGGCTATTAAAAGACATAAATTATGTTTTAAATATTTTTTTCAAACTCATTAATTTTTATTTAAAATTTTCTTTTTTGAATAGACCTTTTCCCCATACCTTTCCAATTTTCACAAATGATATACATTTATTTCAGCTAAAATGTTCAATTTTGAAGCAAAAGTATCCCAACCAAAAAATCGAGGACAAGTGCCAATTCCTGTCCAAGTTACACTCAATCTGGACATGGTAGATAGTTAAAACATAACTGTTCGAATGGGAGACTGTTGATCTATTCAGTAAAGTCATCTGCCTCATGAACTTTGTTGGCCAAGCAGAAGGGGTTACTTCTCCCTAGTGGGCACATAGACTTAATTATTACCTGGAAAAAAGTAATGAAAACATACATATAGGCCTTGTGTTATGATCCATCTCATATTGCTCCCTCCTGCTCGTAGGTGCTCTAAATGATTTCACTGGGAGTAGTATCTTTCTTTCTTAAAGATAAGTATTATCATATCACAATAAATATATATACATATATACTTATGTCTATGTACGTATATATATTCATCATGATACATACACACATACATTTATGTATATGTATATATATTCATTAACCAATGCATAATACACAATAAAGGAGTCCATATTTCAGAAACAACCCAGGGATAACAGAAAAAGCATTTTATAGTTGGGAGTAGAAATTTGAATTGTGTTCCACACTAGGTAGAAAGAGCAAAAGTATTTAATCCTTCTATAATTAATCAGGTTTCAGGAAGACAAATTTCAGAAGTTTGTTATAAGTACATGATGGACTCAGATATAAATTTGGATCCTAAAATGACAACAAACCGAGCTTTAGTAATATCTAAGGAATGGAATCTTGTTACCGATTCAATTTTAGAAGGCTTATAAAAAATGAGTATTTTCAATTCGGTTCCTTTCCATTCAAATCTACAAGTATTTATTATGTGAAAACCACTGTGCCAGAGCTACAGACAATATATTAGGCCATATAAGCAAATGCAATAGGGGAATTTCAGCTCAGTTAGTGATCAGCAAAATCGAGTTCTGACCTAAAGCATACTGGTAACAATACTGTGACCCGCATATCTTTTGGACCCAAACTTAAAATTGTACAAAGGTAAATAATTGCACCTATTTTCTCCCTAGGCTGAACAATCAAGTCTTCAGATGTACAGCCTCCTCCAGGTGGTGTTAAAAATAACACAAGTAGCTCTGAATTTCCCCTCCCAATCTTAAAGCCCTGCAAGGTAACATTTTCCCATCTTTTCAAACTGTGTCAGATATGATAAACTGAGCCATCAAATCCAAATGCAATTTTGAAATGGTCCATTAAGGGAATTCCATGGATAACTGGTGATTCCTCTATCATATGCATGAAAGTTGCACATTAACATTGGCACTATGCAGGATCTTTGAGTTCAGAACTAGGAGAAGGGAAGAAGCTGGTAAGAAGGAACAATTTAGGTTTTAACTCTGAAGGTAGGTTCCAGAGGCAACTGAAAAATGTGTTTTCACCAGATTCCTTGGTAATTTCTTCCACAGTTCAAACATTTTTTAGGTTACATTGTTTTATACAGGAAAATCTATTTGTTACTGAATTATTGGCTTGTAAGCATCTCCTTTTTTTAAATATGAATAACTTTTAAGACATAAGAAGGCTAATAGTTATTCACAAATCAGTGTGAATTAATTTGAGAATATTTGGTATGATTGTTTTTCTCCTAATAATCAAAAACAACTACACTGTCAGAATGGTTACTGTTTGTTTGTTTTGAGACAAGGTCTAGCTCTGTTACCTAGGCTGGAGTGCAGTGGCAGAACTTCTGCTCACTGTAACCTCTGCCTCCCAGGCTCAAGCCATCCTCCCACCTCAGCCTCCCGAGTAGCTGGGACTACAGGCATGAACCAGCACACCCAGCTAATTTTTGTATTTTTTTGTAGAGATGGGGTTTTGCCATGTTGCCCAGGCTGATCTCGAACTTGTGAACTCAAGTTATCTGCCCACCTCGGCCTCCCAAAGTGCTGGGATTACAGGTGTGAGCACCTGGCAGAATGGTAGATTTTATTTATGAGTTGTTATGAAACACAAAATATGCATACCTTTTCATATCCTTAAAATTTAAGAAGATTTGTCACATACTTTATCTAGTTTGCTGCCCATAAATGCCATGTTATATGAAAAACACTGTTCGTCGCCTAAAAGGCATTCCCTTGTTCTTTCTTGTACGTAAAACTCTGAGTTGGGGTATAGCCCACACCTCCATCTGACTCAAGTTCAAAACAAGATAAATCTAACCCAATCATACTTTATCATTTGCCTTATCAATAAGTGATTTGGGGAGAGCATGTTACTCATTTCTGGTCAATAAGATATGGGAGAGGGCTGTTGAAGTACTTCCGGAAAAGGTTACTTTTTGCTCTAAGGAAAAAGAAGAAAAAGAATGCACAGGAAGAAATAAGTCCTCCTTCTTCCATCAGATATAGTTATATTTCTAAGTGAAGCTATACTTCAGAAAGAGATAAAACCAGAATGGCAGAAGTCATTTTTCAACCAGGAGGTTGCTAAGTAAGCATTCTGAAATGCCTTTCGGAAAGATGAAAAGTACTAGGGTCCTTTGCCGTGTAATTTAGTAACTAATTTAAATATTCCAGTACTTGTACACTCTTGGAATTTTGTGTTATATTGATGAATAGTGAATACATCTGCATTTCTTTTTTAAAAATTGAGTCAAAGTTTTGGGTGACTTTAACTGAAATCACAAAGATACATGTGAAATGGTTAGATCCCTAAGTTAGAGATATGGAGACTGTGGATGGAGGTTCAGAAACTTGACCAAGACCACGTGGTAAGTTACTGGTAGTTAACATAATTAACCATTCTAACGACATAATTAACCATTCTAAGCAGACATCTTTACTTTTGCTCCATCAACTGTTGTCATAGAGTAATGGTCACATTGAAACATCATGGTCACTTCTATGGTAAGGGAATGTTCTCAGAGAAGGGATTGTTACTGAGAAAGTACCCTCAGTGGAGTCCAATCAGTACTTACAACTTTGTTTTATTTTGTTTCTTAAGAAATTTAAAGTTTCTAATAGCCAATTTGTCAATAAAATTTTAAACATAGTTTGATCATAAGTAAGAAACTTCTTTCTAGTAATGAAGGAGAAAAAAATAACCAGTTATCCCTGATGATGATGATTACTTAGTGTGAATAACAATGAATAAGTGAAAAAAACCTTAGAAGTCATAATTGCTAGTGTGTGTCACCATTTTTCAAAGTGCAATTATCTATAATTATGTGTAATTTATAATTATTTATTGCACTTAATATATATGTTACTAATGCAAAATATCTATGTACTTTAGAATTCTTTAAGAATAATACTGTAATGACATCAGAAAATATTATATATATTTTTTAAAGAGGTGAAAATGAGTAATGCAAAAGCTAGATCACATTATAGATGTCACTATACATAAAAAATATATAATTTAAGTCAAATTAAAAATGTCCATATGTAAAATAAATTGAAATTAATTGTAATGAAGGTTAGGAAAGTACAGGTATAAAAACTGTTAAGAACTGTATAGATTATAAATTTTAACCACTAGGTTTTTGCAAGCTGAAATTCGTATATTCTATGTATGTCAAGACTAGTATGAATTTTGTTTATCAAAAATGTTTTTAAAGCATCACAAATTTTAGGGGCACAATAACTGAAATCATAAATTCTGTCATGATATGTGAATCTATGAAAATATATATTTAGTTACAGATGTGAAAATATATTAGGAAAAACCTAGCTAACATGAAATTCATTTTGTAAATTGAAGTAAGCAGTAGTATAGTTCTGTATGAGAACTTCCGGGGAACCTAAAAAGAAATGCTAGGTTGAGTTCATCTTTTTAACAAACAATGACTTAAGATTTCAGAATGCAATGACAAGAAATGTCAGAATTAAATCCTATGGATTCATCTGTTGTATGTAGAAGGGTTTTCTAGGATGTGAGCTGTTTCAGCATAAAAATGAAAGCAAAGGCTGGGCACGGTGGCTCATGCCTGTAATCCCAGCAATTTGGGAGGCCAAGGCAGGCAGATCATGAGGTCAAGAGATCGAGACCATCCTGGCCAATAAGGTGAAACCCCATCTCTACTAAAAATACAAAAATTAGCTAAGCGTGGTGGTGCACGCCTATAGTCCCAGCTACTCGGGAGGCTGAGACAGGAGAATCTCTTGAACCCGGGAGGTGGAGGCTGCAGTGAGCCAAGATCATGCCACTGCACTCCAGCCTGGTGACAGGGCATGACTCCGTCTCAAAAAAAAAAAAAAAAAAAAGAAAGTAAAAATCACACCACCCATTTGGAAAAGTCAGAACCTCACAAACATTTACCAATACTGCAAAAACAAATACCTACTATTTTCCAGAGGGTAGTGCAGTTTTATTCTTCTATTAGTTTCCATTTTCAGTAATCTCTGCTCTACCTGGGTTGAGTGAATATGCCAAAATACTATGCAAATAGCTGTTCCTGTTTCAGCTTAATTGGGAACCAGAAATAGAGAACATCTCAAGGGATCTTTAACTGAGTATTTCAGGCATGAATTGTTTGGAGTGTACTGATTAGGTTTTGGATAAGATTGTGAATTATGTTTATTCAAATACCCCTAAATCTCCAAAATCAGGCAAGGCCTGCCATGACTCTAACTGAGCAGTGATATTTTACACCTTAAATAAGGCTGAGTCAGCCTTTGAGAGCCTGAGCCTTCTCAATACCTCCATCCAGGAGCCAGTCATGGCCATTACTGGGCCACGACATCCCAGATGATGAACAATATACAAATTCCTCTAGCCACCTTACTTCTTCAATACATGGTTTGTGCTTCCTGTTTTTATTTTGTGGTCTTGTTTTTCTATTCTAATTTGCCTGCTTTTTCTCTTGTTAATTCCTTATATTTGTTTTCAGAAACTTTGAATTCAGTTGCAAATCACTCTCCTGCATTATTTACTAACTTTTTCACATTTACTCTGTGAAAAGGAATAATAATTGGGCCATTCTTGTCATACTCAACTAAAACAGAGTGGAGAATCCAGGTGGCAAAAGCCCTCAGGGCATATGATGCTGCTCCAAGAATTTAATTCTCTGCAAGACTGGCTGCTGAAACTGCTTGCTGTAACCTGAAACCAGTTTTATTTACTGGTTTCTGAAATAAACTGTTGCAACTCTAAGCCTCCTTTTACCCACCACCATCGCTTGCCAGCTCTTGAAAACTTTACTAGTGCCATTGAACTTTCTGGAGAAACGATATCTAACATTTCTTCTTTTCCTGGAATTTCCAACCTTCTCTTTGTTCTTCTGACGTACTGAAGACCACCTCATGAGATCTGGTTGTTTAAAAGTGTGTAGCACCTCTCCCCTCTCTCTCTTCCTCCTAGCTTCAGCCATGTGAGACATCTCATTCCCCCTTTGCCTTCTGCTATGATTGTAAGTTTCCTGAGAGCTCCCCAAAGTCCGAGCAGATGATGCCATGCTTCCTGTACGACCTGCAGAACTGTGAGCCAATTAAACCTCCTTCTTTTTTTAGAATAAGTTTTGCTCTGTCACCCAGGCTGGAGTTCAGTGGCACAATCTCAGCTCACTGCAACCTCTGCCTCCTGGGTTCAAGTGATTCTCATGCCTCAGCCTCCCAAGTAGTTGGGATTACAGGCAGCCGCCACCACGCCCAGCTAATTTTTGTATTTTTAGTAGAGACAGGTTTCACCATGTTGGCCAGGTGGGTCTTGAACTCCTGACCTCAGGCAATCCGCCCACCTTGGCCTCCCAAAGTGCTGGGATTAAAGGTGCGAGCCACCACCTCTGGCCTAAACCTCTTTTCTTTATAAATTATCCAGTCTCAGGTATTTCTTTATAGCAGTGTGAGAATGGCCTAACACATCTTGTAAACCAAAAATCAAATTCTAAGCTCCATAACCAACTGAATAGACCCCTTCCCTCAGCCAAGGGGATTCCAAAGTAAACCTGAAAATCTAGTTTAGGCCATGATGGGATGTAGGGGTTGGACATGCTTCATTGTACTCTCCTCCCTTTGGAATTCAGGCACAGCTGACCAGCACTAGCGTTAAAACAGAAATCTTAAGACTGACAAAACAGACTTTGTAGCAATAAGATACCAAATTTCAACCTGGCTCTAGCATAGCATCCCATGACATTGCAAGCCCTGAAAGAAGTTATTTTACCCCAGTATATATTTCTTTGACATATTTTAAAATGGCCTTGCAAAGCTGTCTCTTGTGGGGGAAATTTGCATCCTGTAGAGAACCCCCTTCCCTTTCCAGATCTTTTTTTGATCCTGAAGAGATTAGGTAAGAATCTAACACATTTGAAAGGTTTAAATACAAACCATTTGCCACCTATTGCCTCTAAGCCACCTGCGAGACTTCATCTACTGAATAAGAACCTTGTTGTCCACAACCCCTTATCTTATCCCAGACATTCCTTCTATTGATTCCAAGTCTTTAGATAATAACTCAATGCTTTCGACTAATTGTCAATCAGAAAGTCTTTGAATGCACCTATGACCTGAAAACCCCTGCTTCAAGTTGTCCCTCCTTTCCAAACTGAACCAATGTACACCCTACTGTATTGGCTGAGGTTTGCCTGTAACTTCTGTCTCCCTTAAAACGTATAAAATCAAGTTTTAACCCAACCACCTTGGGTGCATGTTCTCAGGCCCTCTTGAGACTGTGATTCTGGCCATGGCCGCTTGTATTTGGCTCAGAATAAATCTCTTTGTATATTTTACAGAGTTTGGTTCTTTTCATGATCAATTTACATTTTTATTTTGACCTTGACAACTCCATGGTGGTATCTCTTTCTCTCGTGTATGTTTGTTTGCAGTAATCTTTTGAGGTAAAACTTACATTTTACAGAAGAACCAGATTTTATATATAGTTTTATGAGCTGTAAATATCTTGATTACCACTCTAATCAAGATCTAGAACATTTCTATCATTCCAGGAAGTTTCCACAAGGACGTTCTAGTCAATCGCTCCCCCTTCCTGCAAAGCAAAAATTAAAAATCATACCATACAATCTGTTATCATAGATTAGTTTTGGCCTGAACTTGTACTTCATGTAAATGCAGCTATATAGAGTAAATTCTTTTTCTGACTTTTTTAGTTTAGCATAATATTTTGAAATTGTTGAGAATGTTCATGTTATTTGTATCAGTAGATCATTCTTTGTATGGTTGAATACTGTTCTGTTGTATGGATATTCCACCTAATATTTGGGTTGTTTTTGAGTTTTTTGCTCCCAGGAATAAATCCATTATAAACACTTATGTACAATTATTTTTTGTAGACATGTGTTTTTGTTTTTCTCAGGTCTTAGGATTAGATTGCAAAGTCAAAGGGGAGCTGTTTCTAATAATAAATTTACCATGACATTCAGGTTTTATAAATTAGTGTAAAGAGTTTAGTTAAGGTTAAGTTCACCTATGAGAGGTGGCTGCCTTATAAGCATGATGATCAACAGGATTTTCAATACTGATGGCAATCCTGAATTGTGATGAATTAATCATGGAAAGCCTCCCTGAGGAGCCATTTCCAGACATGAGCTGGCCTTCCCCCGTGTTTTTCTTCTGCTGTGCTGTGGATCAGGAGTCTGTTTATCTGAAGCTCTCTATTATGCAACTGCTCTCTCTGCTTGTCCTATGCCACACTCCCATCTGCAGTCGATCATTCACTATGTCCCTGTTGGGAGAAAAAAATTTTTTTTCCAACTTGGATCCAGTGATTGGGGGCCTGCAAATTAACTGACAATAGCAAAGAATGACTTGTGAATGGGTAGCCCTCGAACCAGAATAGGATTAGAGATGCCCCAGCACAGCCTCATAGTCAAAGGACATTTATGAACAGAGAAAGGAAAGTGACATGCAGAAAAAAATGGAAGTCAGATACAGAAACATTAAATTGGTTACAGCTCAGCCCTTGCCTTATTTGAATACAGTTTGAACAGTTGGCCACCTTTGATTGGCCAAAACTCAACCAAAAGAGTAGGTTATAGTCTGTTTACACAGTCCGTTAGGTTACAGTTCACTATGGATGGAGAAACTTTTAGGCTGTACTTAAAATATGTAAGGAAGGATGCTTCTTTCTCATGGCTAATGTTGGGGTACAGAGGCCAATATTTTAAAGTAAGGTGGTATGACATTCTGAGTACTTCTTTTTGTAGAAATGAAGTCCCACTGTTGCTCATGCTGGTCTTGAACTCCTGGCTTCAAGCCATCCTTCCTGCCTCAGCCTCCCAAAGTGCTAGGATTACAGGAGTGGGCCACAGCACCCACCTCTGAGCAATTTTGAATAAAAGGAAATTGGAAGACTTTCGAAGCTGCCTCAAACCAATAACTTTCTTTCTCTTAATGCGCCTCCATTTCCCCAAGTTCAGGAAGGGGAACTGTCTGACAGTTCCCTTATCTGACTGAGGAAAACTTCTTCCAAAAGAAATGAAATTCTCTTAAGTTCCCGTGCTTAGGAATCTCATTAAATAATCTCATAGAATAAGACAGATAAAAGTCGTCACCACACCCAGAGAGACTTTTAATTTATTCTTCCTAGAGCAGTTCCAAGAGATTACTTGTGGTTTTATCTTCATAAGAAGACAACCTTTGTTCACAGTGCAGTTCTACCCCTTACCTTCCCATAACTTATTGGTCCCATTCAGCTTTTAAAGAGAATCATTTACAAACTATTGTCTGCTCTTTGGGCCTGTTCATTTTCCCTAAAAATCATTTACAACCCCTCAAAGTGCCTACATTTTCCCCATCTCCCTTTCCCCTATGAAGATGGTATATAAGCTTAAACCATCTGACCTTTCTTTGATTTTCATATCTCGTATGGATCTCATGCTTATGCACATTCATAAATTTGTGTGCCTTTTCTCCTGTTAATTTGAGTCTTGTCAGTTTGTTTGAATCTTCAAGGTGTGAATTTCACTACACTCCCGTTGTACCTATGCTCACCTTCCTTCTAGTAACTGTCACATATCATTTGGTCAGTTTTCATAGTTTGCCTCTTTGTGATATGAATTTCTTGAGGACAGGAATTTTGTCTTGTCTGCAAAGTATTATCATCTTTTGCCTTGCAAAAAGTAGATGTCTGAAAAGTAGTTGTTGAATGAGTGAATGAAGTTCTTGAGCACGTTGGAGAAAAAAGTTCCAGAAATAGATGTCATGATAAATGAAAACAGCATGTGCAGTAAGTGGAGAGCTTTTGCTTGAATGGAAACCCAGGAGACCTGTCTATGACGGTGGAGTATCATATAATCACTTATCATACAAGCTACCCTGTCATTCCTGCCTTCAGTGTCTCAGGAGCCTGGGAGGCAAGTATAAGCCACACTTCAACCAATCTCTGATACTCATCTCCAGTTGACCTATTTCCGAGGAGAGACAATGGGAACCACCTTCTCACCCTTAGAAAGGTTAAGGGTCATAGATTTGGTTAGTAACAGATGGAGCTCCAACTCTTTGCCTAGAAATAATAATACATATTTCACATTTTTCTGATTTTTAATAAGCTCTTTTTAAACCTCATATTATTTTCCTTACTACACATCCAGAAACATGCAATAAATTAAGTCATTAACACTATATGAAACAGAGCTAGAAAGAATCTTATAAATCATGTTATCTGCTCCCTTATACTAAAAGTGATTATTCTTCTATTATAAGAAAAACATCATCTACATCAACTCATTTACTCTAAACAATCACTCTCCTTGTAATTGGTGTGACTTCTCCAAAGTTATAAGTAGGTACCCTTTGGTCTCACAAAAGCCTTAGGAGCAAGTAAATGCACTTCTCAAGGCCGTATATTTCTGGCAATGTGGCACTTTCCTCCCTTGGACTGGGATTTAAAAGAAGGAAACGTCTCTCCCTATGCTCCCCAACCAAAGAATGGCAGGAGAAAAAAAAAAAAACATGTTTGACAGATTTTTATGGGCTCACCCTGGCCTTGCATCCACTGAATGAGCTATTTGGGGCAGCCATCTACCTTGAGGAGTACAGACCAAATGTTACCCTGCCATTCCTGCCTTCATTGTCTCAGGAGCCTGGGAGGCAAGTGAAAGCCACCACTTTAACCAGCCTCTGAAACTCATTTCCAGTTGACCTATTTCAGGTGAGGAACAATGGGAACCACCTTTTCACCCTTAACCACATCACCTCTTGGAGTCAAATACAGTCAAGCACCTCTCCCAGAATAGAGATGTGGCCATAATGGCCAGTTTTTATTGTTACTGTTGTTTTGTTTTGTTTTTGATTTTGCTTGTTGTCTCATGTTCCTTTCCCCACTGTTACTACAACTCCAACCCAGTCATAGAGTGTGGTTGCCAGAGCAAAATGTTTTAACCCAGCATAAATCAAACAAAGTGATCATGGGTGGATATGAGTAATCTCAGAAGGAAGAAACAAATACCTAAAATTAAGCCTTGAAGGGTAAACGTATATTACTGAAAAAGACAACTCGGGAAGGCAATATTATGGTCAAAACCCAGTAGCAAATTTCATTACCACTCGTGACTAGATTACAATGATTGTAAATAAATGTTACTTCTTAATCAGCAAAAACATGCATTTTCTTTGTGTGTTTTATTTCTGCCCTTCAAGTTCCTCTGTTTTTTTTGCATTTAATATACAATATCTATTAATACCAGATTGTTGTAACTATATAACATTTGCATATATTCACTGGTTTTTATGGGCACCTGGGCTTTCTCAACACAGTGGTGAAGAGAATTTATAGCAGAATCTGAAAATGAAAACAGGCATATTTGTTATACTTTCAAAGGTGTAGTATACATGCTTGTACTTATCTGCAGGTGGAAAAAAGATTAAAACACAGGAAGTTTTTTCTGATAAAGTCTACCTTTGTATTATGGAAACAACAGAAAAATAATTTTTTAAATTGGTTGAATAAAATTTAAATGTACTCTTTTTATTTGAAAATCTAGGTGCGATTATTGGTGATTTTCAGGCAAAAACAAAAGCTCTCTATACTTTTTATATAAGAAAATTGCTATTCTGTATTCTCTAAACTATAAACATCTCAACTGATAAGAGTTTTGAAAAAAAGAATTAAAAAATAGACCCAAGTAGTAGACAATATTATTATCTGAAGGCAGCCTAATTATTTATTATAGACTGCAATCATATTAACTTTAATTCAAGTCTCCCTATATCATTTTTAATGTAAGTTTAATGCAAAGAAGAGCAGTTATTACAATATAA
This sequence comes from Nomascus leucogenys, assembly GCF_006542625.1. Classification (NCBI taxonomy): domain Eukaryota; kingdom Metazoa; phylum Chordata; class Mammalia; order Primates; family Hylobatidae; genus Nomascus; species Nomascus leucogenys. The sequence continues at coordinate 22,792,803 of NC_044394.1, read as the reverse complement.
GTTATTAAAGTTAATAAAACCAATAAAAGCTGGATTTGTATTTTAGACTTAAAAAACCCAAATTTATATGGATAAAGTGATACAAAGCAATGACACAGCTATACCCCTGTTATCAGAAAACAACACAATTGAATTGCACTGGACCAGCTCAAGTTGTCATATCATGTTGCTATTGTTTCTTTTGAAATAAATAGCTTTGTTTTCATGGGCCAGTGTGACACGCCAGTGCAAAAATTATATTCCATGCCATGGCAGCAGAGAAGAGAATAGATGTCACCACTCAACTAAACCTGAAAAATCCTTTGGAATTCATAATTATTGAACCCACATACTCTGCACCTTGTTCACGGTCCACTCTGCATCCTCTGCAGCCAAGTTTATAAATATCTTCACTGATAAACCAATAGAAATGCCCATCCAGAAAAATAAAGGTCTTTCTTAAGAAACAATGGAATACAAATCGATTTCACCAGGAGCAACACAACTGCACTCATCTTAAACATTTACTTATAACCAATTAATCTGCACTTTTGCCACAGTTAAAATGCAACTTTAAAAAACAGCTCCTCTCCTTTATATATAAAAGTACAGTACAGAAATCTTACAATGCACCATTCATAATAATAATTTCATTTACCCGTTTTTCTGTTAATACCTCCTCTTGATTTTTCTCATTTTCTCCCCAGCATCTTATGGCTTGTCTTTTGTAAATTGCATTATAGAACCTTACAGTGAGGGCATGATAATAAAGAAAAACAAAACTAATGGGAAAAAATTATAATTAAGCGATCCATGCCACATTTCTGCATGAAGTATTGGAGGCAATTTACAATATTGGTCATACTTGTAGGAAAAGCTTTTGTTGTTCTAAGTTAAATTTTTATGCTGATGAACTATTGAACATAGAGTGCACTCACAATTATTTCCCTATAATATAACTATACCATGTGTTCTGAAGTGAAGATAAAAATAAAAATCAAGGTAAAGTGATCATGGGAATACTTTTTTCTCACTGAAAAATGGAAAAATGCATTTAAATTTTTGTGGCCTCTAAATAAATTGTTATTTTCCTTCTTTATTTTGTATGTAGTTTTGTGTGTACATATTTGTATATATAGTACATACATTTCTTGTCTATATATTATATATATACACTTGTGTGTATATATGTATGTGTGGGGGGGTGTATGTGTATATGCACACGTGTGTGTGCATATATATATTATATATATATGTCCATTTTCATACTGCTATGAAGAAATACCTGAGACTGAGTAATTTATAAAGAAAATGAAGTTTAATGGACTCACAGTTCCACCTAACTGGGGAGGCCTCACAATCATGGTGGAAGGCAAAGGAGGAGGAAAGTCATGTCTTTCATGGCAGCAGGCTAGAGAGTGGGTGTAGGAGAATTATCCTTTATAAAATCGTCAGATTTCATGAGACTTATTCACTATTATAAGAACACCATGGGAAAAACTTGCCTCCATGATTCAAGATTCAAAAACTTACTTCCCAACCCCTCCCTCCCATAACGTGTGGGGATTATGGGAGCTACAATTCAAGATGGGATTTGGGTGGGGACACAGCCAAACCATATCATTTCACCCCAGCCCCTCCCAAATCTTATGTTCTCATATTTCAAAACCAATCATGCCTTCCCAACAGTCCCCAGTTCTTAACCCATTTCAGCATTAACTCAAAAGTCCACAGTCCAAAGTCTCATCTGAGATAAGGCAAGTCCCTTCCGCCTATGAGCCTATAAAATCAAAAGCAAGTTAGTTACTTCCTAGATACAATGGAGGCACAGGCATTGGGTAAATATATCCATCTCAAATGGGAGAAATTGGCCAAAACGAAGGGGCAGGTCCCATGCAAGTCCAAAATTCAGTGGGGCAGTCAAATCTTAAAGTTCCCAAATGATCTCTTTTGACTCCATGTCTCACATCCAGGTCACACTGATGCAAAGGGTGGGCTCCCATGGCCTTGGACAGCTCCACCCCTGTGGCTTTGCAGGATACAGTCCCCCTTTCAGCTGCTTTCACAGGTGGCCTTGAGTGTCTGCAGCTTTTTCAGGTGCACGCTACAAGCTGTTGGTGGATCTACCATTCTGGAGTCTGGAGTCTGGAAGATGGTGACCCTCTTCTCACAGCTCCACTAGGCAGTGCCTCAGTGGGGAATCTGTGTTGGGGCTCCCACTCCACATTTCCCTACTGCACTGCCCTAGCAAAAGTTCTCCAATGAGGGCTCCTGCAGCACATCTCTCCCTGGACAACCAGGTGTTTCCAAACATCCTCTGAAATCTAGGTGGAGGTTCCCAAACCTCAATTCTTTATTTCTGTGCACCTGCAGAACCAACACCTTGTGGAAGCTGCCAAGGCTTGGTTGGGTCTTGCACCCTCTGAGGCAATGGCATGAGCTCTGTGTTGGCCCCTTTTAGCCACAGCCATGGCTGGAGTGACTGGGATGCAGGGCAGCAACTCCTGAGGCTGCACACAGCAGAGGGCCCTGGACTCAGCCTAAGAAACCATTTTTCCCTCTGAGGCCTCTGAGCCTGTGATGGGAGGCGCTGATGAGAAGTTATCTGACATGTCCTGGAGACATTTTCCCCATTGTCTTGGTGATTAACATTTGGCTCCTTGTTACTTAAGCAAATTCCTGCAGCTGGCTTGAGTTTCTCCCCAGAAAATGGGGTTTTCTTTTCTATGGCATTGTCAGGCTGCAAACTTTCCAAACTTCTATGCTCTGCTGCCTCTTGAATGCTTTGTTGCTTAGAAATTTCTTCCTCCAGATACCCTAAATCATCTCTCTCAAATTCAAAGTTCCACAGATCTCTAGGGCAGGGGCAATATGGGAGCCGCCAGTCTCTTTGCATACCAAGAGTGACCTTTAATCCAGTTCCCAGCAAGTTTCTCATCTTCATCTGAAACCATCTCAGCCTGGACCTTATTGTTCATATCACTATCAGCATTTTGGTCAAAGCCATTCAACAGTCTCTAAGAAGTTCCACACTTTCCCACATTTTCCTATCTTCTTCTGAGCCCTCCAATCTGTTCCAACCTCTGCCTATTACCCAGTTCCAAAGTTGCTTCCACATTTTCGGGTAACTGAATAACAGTATCCCACTCTACCAGTACCAATTTAACAAATTAGTCCATTTTCATACTGCTATAAAGAAATACCTGAGACTGGGTAACTTATAGAGAAAAAGAGGTTTAATGGACTCACAGTTCCATATGGCTGGGGAGGCCTCACAATCGTGGTGGAAGGCAAAGGAGGAGCAAAGGTGTGTCTTACATGGCAGCAGGCAAGAGAGCATGTGTAGGGGAACTGCCCTTTATAAAACCATCGGATCTTATTATACTTTTTCACTATCATGAGAACAGCACAGGAAAAACCCACCTCCATGATTCAGTTACCTCCCACCAGGTCCCTCCCACCATATATGGGGATTATGGGACCTACAATTCAAGATGGGATTTGGGTGTGGACACAGCCAAACCATATCTATTTATCTCTCTATCTATCTATCTATACATATGTGTGTAGTATCTTGGGGAGGGGAGACTATAAGACAAAATGTATTAAGTATTGGGTTCATATTCATAGTATACTTTCTCTGCATAAATTTCTAAGGAACTTTTAAAAGGTTAATGCTGAAAGTATGATCACTTTTTATTTCCATATTTTAGAGATTAGAGCTAGGCTGGCCCAGTGTCCACTTCTTCTTGATAGTAGTGTCCCAATTCTTTGCTATCTCCCATACCTCATTTAACGTATTATTTGTGGTACTTGGAAGCCCACATGTGGGCCTATAGACCATGTCAGGTCAACCAAAATCAAACTCTTCATGAAATTATAATCTCAAGCAGAGTGTCACCAGAATGGAAAATAGTTAAAACTGACTTCTCCTAATCACAAGACCCTGGAAAAATTGCTCACTAGTTCCTGTGTACCAGATTCCCATATTACCATGGGATCTGACTTTGCAAGGCTTGATAGTTATGCCTTTCTTCCAGTTCCATGAGCTGCCTTACACACTTCCAATAAATTTCTAATGTTTCCTTTTGGCTTAAACTAGCCAGAATACCTTTCTGTTTCATGCTACCAAAGAACCCTAACAGAAATTGCAATATTTTCTGCCCTGTGTACAAGTCACTGGGCTGCTCTAGAAAATTATCCTTTTCCAATATATAGAAAAGGCTTTCAGAAGTATAGATATGACCTAATAAATAAAGCCTCAGTCAAAAGTTATGAATTCCCATTCTGATTTTGTCTCATTAATTCTGGACCTTTTTCAAATCATTTTATATCTCTGAGCATCAGTGTTGTTATGGGTAAAATAGAGACATATGTTCTATTTAGTGATGTTGAGGATTAATTGAAAAACTAATTACACTATTTGAAGATGCTTTAGAAATTGTGAAATTCATCCAACTGTTAGCTGTTATTAGTAACTCCTTCATTCCAGCCCTGCCACTTATGGGCTATGGAACCACTTACACTTCTATGCCTCAGCACCTTCATCTATCAAATGAAAACAACAACCTCATAGAATTGTTGTGTTATTAAATAATTTAATAAGTGTAAAATGCTTGGTACAAAGTAAGTGCTATAAAACTGTTACTTGTTATTAACTGGACTATTATTGTTCCAGTGTAAATTCACAAAAACCTACGTATGCATGTTTCAACATAGTATCTGCCTTTTTACCCCCTCCTTCTCTTTTTTCTCTCAATTATAGATTATTTTTTAATAAGCCACAGTAGAGGCATTCAGATTGGAAAGGAAGAAATAAAACTATTTTTATTTGCAGATGACATGGTATTGTGTATAGAAAATCTTAAGAAACCTTCTAAAAATTATTAGAATAAATGAATAGGTTGCCAGATGTAAGATCAATATACAAAAATCAGTTTTATTTCTAAAAACTTGCAATGAACTATCTGAAAATGGAATTTTAAAAAAATTCCATTTAAGATAGTACCAAAAAGAATGAAATACTTGCAAATACATTTAACAAAAAATGCGCAAACCTTATACTCCAAAAACTATAAAAGATTGTTGGAACAAACTAAAGAAGATCTAAGCAAATGGAAACAGACCCCATATATATAAATTGGAAGGAAGGTTTAATACTGCTAAGATAGTAATACTCCCAATACAAATCTACAGATTCAGCACAATCCCTATCAAAATCTCAGCGGATTTCCTTGTACAACTCAGCAAGCTGATTCTAAAGTGTCCGTGGAACTGCAAGAGATTCAAATTAGCCAAAACAATCTTGAAAAAGAAGAACCAAGTTAGAGGATATAAAACTCATTACAAAGCCACAGTTATCTAGAGAGTGTGGTACTGGCACAATGATAAACGTACAGATCAATGGAATGGAATTGAGCGTTCAGAAATAAATCCATATGCCAACGGTCAACTGATTTTTAACAAGGGTCCCAAGACCATTTAATAGGGAAAAATTGCCTTTTTGACAAATGTTGCTCGGGCAAATGACCACATGCAAAAGAATAAGAGTGGAACCTTACTTCACACTGTATACAAACATCAATGCAAATGGGTCAAAGACCTAAATGTAATAGCTAAAACTACAAAACTACTAAAAGAAAACATAGCTGTAAATCTTAATGACTTCAGATTTGGCAGTGGATTCTTCGATATAACAAAAATTTTGATGAAGTCCAATCTATTTTTTCTATTGTTGTACAAGCAAATAATTCTAGACTTCATCAAAATTAAAAACTTTAGTTCTTCAAAGGACACTACAAAAAGGTAAAAAGACCACCCATAGAATGGAAGAACATATTTACAAATCACATATCTAATAAGAAGCTTGTAACTAGAATATACAAAAAACTCTTACAACTCAGTAATAAAAAGATAAACCTAATTAAAAATGGACAAGCAATCTGAATTTTGATTTCTCTAAAGGAGTTATACAAATAGCCAATAAGCACATAAAAAGATGTCATTATTAGTCACTGGGAAAGTGCAAATTGAAACCACAGTGAGATACCACATCACCCTTAGTAGGATGACTAGAATCAAAAAGTCAGATAATAACAAGTGTTGGCTAAGATATAGAAAAATTGCTGGTGGGATATTAAATTGTAGATCCACTTTGAAAAACAGTCTAGCAGTTTCTCAGTTAAACACTGAGTTACCATAAAACACAGGAATTCCACTCCTAGGTAAATACCCAAGATAAATAAAACATATATCCATACTAAAGCTTGTACGCAAGTGTTTATAACAGCATTATTTATAATGGTCAAAAGTTTCCCACCAATTCATGAATAAACAAATGTAGTATGTACATACATTGAAATATTATTTGGCCATAGAAAGTAATGATGCATTGACACATGCTACAACACACATGGACCTTGAAAACATTAATGGTTTCTTGGGGATGAGGAAGCTAAGAGGGAGTGGGGGTCATATCTAGAGGGATGCAGTTTGAGGTGATAAGAATGTTCTAAAGTTAGCTGTGGTATCTGTGTGTATACTAAAAACAATTAATCATGTGCATTAAGTGGGTGAATTGTATGGTGAATTAAATTTTTAAAAGCTGGGTTTTTTAAATCCATTATAGAGAAAGGAAATTATGCATCTTCAGATAGAGATCTTCAATAAAAATAAATAAAATACTTTTGGTAAAAACCCACATAGTGGTGTTAGGATATATTCAATTTTATTTATATATTTATAAAGGATTTTATGCCCAAAATGTGTATATAAGTCTATAGCTTATGTACAGGGCTCTATAGCAGAGCCTATGCTCCATAACTCTATCCTCTGTTTTGAGTATAGGACTTAATTCAGGGCAGATACAGAACCCTACTTTTCTAATATTGCATAAATATTTCTCATAGTGAATGGAAGTAACCTGGGAGAGGTAATGTAATGTGCTCTTTCCTTCGGGTTATTGACCTTTCTTATTTTTTATTCATCCTCCAAAAAGAAACAAAAGCAGGAAGAATTAACTCCTGGCTTCTCTGTTAAGCTTGTCTGCCTCTCCTTCATTACCACCTCCCTCAGAATTGAATACTATCATGTCTTCTCAGAGATCTTTCCATCTAACTGCATCACAGTATTTATTCCATCCTGAATTATTTCCTTATTTTCAAGCACTTGTTATCTCCACAAGATGATAAATACCTTGAGGTCAGAAATTATGTGTTATTTATCCGTATTTTACCACAATTATAGACCTTCACTAAATTTCTGCAGAAGGAATGAAAATTTTACATTTGCGTGTTCTAGAAGATGAGCTTTTCTAATAACTATAACATGAAACCACAAAAATTTAGAGTTGAAAGAAACCTTAGAAAATATTTGGTCTGATGTATCAATAAATATAAGAAAACTTTCCATAGCATTTCTTAAAAACACTTTATTCAAGCCACCATTTGAATACTTCTAATGCCATGGAATCTGCCTTACAAAGTGATTCATTGCATTTTCAACCAGCTTTTATTGTTGAAAGGTTCATCATTAATGTTAAATCTAAACTTGTAACTTCCTCCCTTTTGTTGGTCTAAGATCTGTCACGTATGGCTATACATTATCTAATTTATGTTCCATGACAACATATTAATTATTTAAAGACACCATCATAACACCCCTTGTTTTCTCTGTGCCAAGCTTTCCATTTTATTCAAATGTTTCTCATAGACACGATTTCTGGACCTTTTATCATGTGGATTCAGCTCCTGTGGACATCACCAGATTTTTAATATCCACTTTAATTTGTACTTCCTGGAAATGGAACCCACTACATGTGACTGGTGTCAATTACACAAATACCTTTTCCTTCCTTAATCTATACCCTGGGCTTTGTTAATGGGACTAAAGCTACATGAGTTATTTTGAAAGCCATATCACACCACAGTCTTCTACTAAGCTTGCCATAAACTGAACCCTTCTGACATTTTTTTCCATGCAAGGATCCTGTGAAATCAGAGGTCTTTAGTTCTTAAACTTGCAATTAATCTTTTCAACCTTCATACAAGATTCTATATTAGTTTATGAAATAATCAAAATGCCCTACACAAACCAGGTGTTCAGCAGATGTCTGTACCTCATTTTCACAGCACTTATTACAGAAGTAATATTGTGTTTATTATTCGGTTATTTAAGAGGAGGTCCCATGTATATCTTTAGTCATCACTATATTCTCATCACTTAGCAAAGTGGCTAGCATAGAGTAATTGCTCAAGAATTTCCATAATTCTTTGACTGCATTGCCATGATGCTGAAAACAACAGTGAATTCAGAGAACTGATTTGGTTGCATTAGCAGTCAATTCAGCCAAAACAACTGAGTGACCACATGATGACAATGTTTGAAATAATCTTCTTAATAATAAATGTATTATGGCCAGTGCCATAAAAATCCAAAGCCACATTTCCAAAATATGCCCCATCTTACCTAAGAATCTAACCTTTGTGTCAAACAACTAAAGTCTCATAACCTGAAAGATTATTGTTTTTTACTGAGTATAATGACTCTTCGTATGTCTAGTCTCTACAACATTAGCTTCTAATTAATAGGTTCGTTATACTGATGCCATTGTTGCCATAGGAAAAAGGGTAATGTTTTATTTTCCTACTTTTACTAACTCATGAAATTTTGATTTGAGTGTGTATAATTTGTAAGATATGTAATCTTTTCTTGTTTCCTTGATTAGGTGAATGTAAACGCAAAGACAACTCAAAAAACTCATTTTTTTTTTAGAGTACAAAGGTGACTGATAAATAAATCATAGGTACTTTGGAAGAGACGAGCTTCTCTGCAATCTAAAATTTCTAATTAAAATTGAGCTGTCCCTATTGTGTAGTATGTGGAGGCTAAAGTTTACCTTTTATATCACACACCAACTTGAACACATTATTTCATAAGTTAAGCATGAAATTCCAACTGATTTTACAATTTGGAAAGCTTTTTGTCATTTTTGATAGCCTCCTATTTGGGGACAAACAGGCAGACAAACCTCCTGTTCTTTAATAACATAACATTAAGTACTTCTTGGAAACAGGACACAATAGAGAGAAGGACTGTTTATGAGTCAGAGGAACATGTGCTACTGTCAACTTGAATAAGAGGCATCAGATATTTCTGGTGATGAAAACCTTTCAGTGAGGTGAAACAGGCCACGTTCCATTTCTTTTATTTTCAGAGATGAGATGGATTTGAAAACCATAACCTGGCTTCTTGATGCAAGGACTCGCCACATGAGATAATCTCCAGCACATTACTATTGGCAAGCAGATCTTTCACCCTTTTGTCTCCATGCATTACAGAAAACGTTAAATCAGTTTGGTGTCCATATAAACTTTTGATCCTAGGAATAGCCTAGGGTACCATCATTATCTTCCCGAGGACCATGTGTAGGCCTTCAGTAGGTAGTACTAATTTAATCTCTTTGCTAGAGGAAAAAGTAACTGATTTTCTAGATCAATATTTGATTGAATATGTTTGAAATGTTGGCAGATAAAGGCCCCTTTTCTGGTCCAAAGACTTTTTGAACCACAGAGGTATAGCGTTCTAGCTCCCCTGGGATTTGAGTGGAAGGAGGTCTCAAAGATCTGTAAGAAGCCTTCCTGCCTTTCCTTGTGTTCTTCCAGCAAGACTCTCTAAAGGTTGAGATGAGAAAAAGATAAGATCAAGAACTGGAATGTCTTTATTCCATTTTTTTAATCTTTCCTGGGGCTTCTCTTAACTAAAAATAATCGTTTATAACACTAGTTTACAAAAACCTCCTGTAATAGGATGTTAGAAAGAAAGCCCATCTGATCAGCTTTAAGGAGTTAACCCAGTGACTTTGGCAAATAATTTGAGACCTCAAATTCTATCATTCATACCACTAATTAAACAAGAATATCAATATATCACCAACAGGGAGATGAATACAAATTAAAATGCTAAGGTGTTAGACAGATTAGAACTTTAGTTGTCTAGTTATATTGATAAGCAAAAGAGTTTTTCACAAATTATACTGATTTTGAAAATGGAGACTGGGAAAAAATTCCATCCAAATGATATTTGACCAAACAGAAAATTTAGTTCAGAAGCACATATTTCACTGTAATCATTATATTTGCCTTTTAAAGTTTTAGTTAAATTAGTACACCCTTCCCCAAAACAAAACATTGAAAAACAGCTTACATCTGACTGAAAAGTATTACTCAGAATAAATAGCGCTAACAATACTGTTTTCTGAGTCTACATATGAAATTCAAAGAAAGATTCTTGAGGAGAATGCTTTCTTTTAATTTTCTTATTTGCTGCAGAAATGCACATGCATTCCCTAAGCACGAAGAGAAAAAAGATACTCACAAATTCCTGTACTTTCTTTCTCATCATTGAACTTTTGTTTAGCTAAAGGATAAATTTGCTTTTCCCTAGCTACAGACTTTGAACACAGAAGTATGCTTTATAAAGGAGTAGCCACTACATGCAAAGCCAACTGCAACTCCTTGGAAATGTGGATTCTAAAGGACTTATTTTCCACAGCTTAAGCCAAATCACTTCTCTTATTCTGAGATGAGAATATTATGGTCATTTAATTTTTTTGAGAATTTCTCACAGTTATAATCTATTTTTGTAAAATCTTCTATTCAAAGTAATGATATTCCCAAAATAAACTGAATAACTCTTCAGGGCATTAGATTATATTTCTTACTTAAAATGGTAAAAATTAATCTGTAAAAAGGGACATAGTTTTTGTATGTTTTATTTTATAACACCTTGCTTATTGCTTGGTATGGAACAGGTATGCAACAAATACTTAAGCCAATTATGTAGATAAACTGAATTTTCAGGTTTTGTTTTTAAAGAATAATCATAATTTGAATTAAATATACCAACTTTCTGTCTACAATTACATTATGAAATACACAATACTAATGTTATTAGAGGTTGTAATAGAATATTTCTTCACAGTGTTTATATGTCAATTGAACATAACATATAAGCTACTGCTATAGGCAGAAGGATCTTAAATGCAAACTCAGATTGCCCCTGAATCTTTGATGTAGAATCCTTGCTTCAGGGTGTTCTTGCAACCATAACGTCCCTTGTCAACCAGACAGCTCTGATTGTTAGTCCTTGAGAGAGTTTCCATTTTTTTCATGACCTAAAAAGAAAGAAAGAAGAAAAAAACACTGAGATGAGTTATTGGATGTGAAAATTTAAAGTGATGCCAGCAAGAAATAGAAAGTATTTAATATAACTTTCCTTAATATTATTGTTAATAAATGTATGACTCTATATTTTCCCAACATTTCTTGTTTTATAAGGTTCAGTTTACACATCTCTTATTATTATTACTGTAATAGAATTCCTTTCATATCCTAAGATTTAAGGTTTTAGATTCCCTGATAATTTTCCTAACTAAAATGATGGGCACTGGGCTAATATATCTCACTGGTACATGTGAAATCTAACTTGAAAATTCTGTCTAATTCTATAATGCAGTAATACTGATTACCTATCAGATTCCCCATTCATTCAGAAATAAAAGTTTGTTACCACACATTCTCACTTATAAGTGGGAGATAAACAATGGGTACGCATGGATATAATGACGGAAATAATAAACACTGGGGACTCCAAAATGGGGGATGGTGAGGGGAGGACGAGAGTTAAAAATTACCCTCAATATTCACTATTTGGGTGATGGGTATGCTAGAAGCCCAAATCTTACAATTGCACTCTATATCCATTGAACAAACTTGCACATGTACCCTCTGAATCTAAAAGAAAAATAAATATGAAATTGTGTTTGTGGGTTGGGGGGTGTTACATATCTACATAATCCTTCCCTACATAATCCTTACATACCCCTTTGCTATATAATCCATAATTTTAGGGAAAGTTGACGCTACTCCCAGTTCTGGGACAGTCCTGTAGACTTGCTTGAAAACTTTTTCTCCCATGAATTGAAGAAGCATGGACTCCCACTGAAGCTGGAAGCATCATCTCACCACAGTGGGAAGCAGCCATGGGGTAGAGCCCTTCCTGAAACCCACAAGAACTGACTAGAGAGGTAGAAAAGCACTCGAGGCAAGCTGAAGTCTCTGGATCAAGTGGCCCTGAAGTTTGCCCTACCTCTTTATTTTCTTTGCTTGAAGAATCAATCCTCTTTCTCAGTTGGACATTCCTGAGTTGAGTTTTCTGTTACTTGCAGCTTTACAGGTGCTAACTGATTCTCTAACTTTTCACTATGTAAATATATTTTCTTTCTTATTTTGTTATTGCCACAAGGGACATAAATCATTTATGGCAAATCCTATGTTTTGTGTGTTTTTGTGGCAACATAGCTGCACCCCAAATTCCACTATTTGAATATTTAAACTCCAAATTCATTTTCTCAGTTGAGTTTTCGTTAGTTTTAATATCATAGTCAATATGGAATTACATTTTCAAAAACACTTGTTTTAGACCTGACTGCCTCCCAAGCAACTCTGAGCCTGGGGATGTTAAGGTTTCATAAAAGATACAGCCCTGATAGAGAAATCCTTTAATAAGAGCAGAAGGTTTAATCCACACCGTGCACACTCTGTGCACAATAAATCCTTTTACTCAAGCAAAGAGTATAAGCAAAGTAACATTATTTGAACATTATCCTTAAAAAATAGATATATATGTATAATTTCATTAAGATACATTTAAAAATATACATACATGTCATTAAACAAAGTGGCATGACAAAGAGCCATCTTTAAATCATTCCATTAATCATATCATAAAAACAATATTTGTATTGATAGGAATCAAAGAAACACTTTTCTGAAGAAACTGAGTGGCTATTACATTTTTTATTTTTAAGTTCCTCAATTGACTAATAATTTAGTTTTTTACATTTTTTCTGATAACTTTGCAAGCAACTTTAAGAAGACAGATGAATGTTACAAATGAAATTAACATTTGTCTGGCAGCACCGTAATGCACTTAGTATACTTACCATTTGTTTTTATTATTTGGTTAGCATGTTCTTATTTACCCTTACTATAAGAAACAGGATATGGTTAATCGCATGACTTTTAGCAACAACAAGAAAACACAACAAAAACCTGCTACGTATTTTTTCTGTATCTGTTACTGTTACCTCTAGAACTCTCTTTTTGGTGATGAGGGCTCAATGCTCTTAAAATAGAACAAAGATGAATCACAATGAATAGAATAAATTTACTCCTAGCATTTGTGGTAAAGAAATAAATATAAGACTGACGGGAAAATTTTAGCAAACTGTGATGTATCTATAAACTATTCTGTATTTGTACAAATAAAATATCAAGTACTCTGAATAATTTTAAATAGTTTGAAATCAGTCATTCTTTTTCTTGAGATTCATATTCTGGAATGATTACATTAGTTATCAAAGTAGCTAGATAAATAATCCTGAGCAAAAAAAAGTGTCATGATTCAACATTCTGGGTATATGTTGCCTATGACTGAGGCATGGTGATTCTCCACTTACCAGAGCAAGAAATTCCCTGGAGCACAAGGAACAGCGATATGGTTCAAGAGCAGAAGAAAAAAAACAGGGGACCCATTCAGGCGGAGGTGGCTTAGAGACTGTGCCCAGTAAGTTAAGCCCTGTGCACTGGATCCTTTCATTGCTCCAGAAAGCACTGCAACCAACTAGTCTAATCATGTAGACAGAGAGCAGTTGCCAGAATGCAGAAAGCAACCTTCTCTAGAGTCGAGCAAAAGAAGCTGGTCATCTGAGAGGTGTCCATCCTTTATCTTGGGGATGAAGCTTCTGGATACAATCAAGGCAAGATGACACCATCTCCATCAATAGATGAGGATTCAGGGCAGCCTTTCAAGCTAATAACAACACAGGAATTGAAGTTAGGTAATACAAAGAAAAACAGATGAACCTAATGTCTCAGGAAATCGACCTAAAAAGTGTAACACTTTCTACCAGGAAATTAACACTGCTACTTATAGCATAATGCTGAATGATTTCTCCAAAAATTACAAATTGAAGAATATTTTAGATAATAACTTGATGAAATTATATTAATAAAAGCTACGATATAGGCTTAAGGAAGCAGAAGATGTGAATTGTGTAGTTTTTGTAGTTATCTGCATCCACATATTATAGACTGAACATGGTATACTGAATAGAGCACAAGTCATAGATTCTGCTTTCCATACTTAGCTTTTGCCAGTAATTGCATTGCTTTGCAAAAGCTAGAGCCAGTATGAGCCACAATTCCCCCATTTATAAAATGAAAATGAGGAATTCAGTCAAGATGATCTCTAAGATCTCTCAAAAATTCCATGCTTTATACGTTGCTGGTAGATTTCCTGAAACAATAGGCATCATCTCTACTTTTTCTTTTCTCACCTATCTTGTAGTCATGTCAATATTCATTATTATATATAAGCTGATTTTCCTAAATCACTTGTCTTTTAAAGATTAGCAGCTCTCTCACTCTTTCCACAGCATCCTAAAGGAAGTTGATCATATCAAACAGTGTTGAGTCACTACGGTGATTCTAAACAAGGAGAAACGAAGCATCCAGCAGCGATGTTGGATAAGAAATAGTCTCCAAAAGGATAAAAGTAAGCCTGGCAAAATCACTGTTTTGTACCTGCCTCCAACACATTTGTGAGGGAGTGTTAATGAAAAATAAGAGTGATGTTCCCATCACACATTTTTGGATTACTGTGCAGCAACATCAATTGGAAACCTAATGAAACAGAGACCACCTACAGCGGAGGGATAGTGTGTTCCTCTGTCTTCCTGCATCCAATTTACCAACTGACTCTATGGAACAAGCTGCTGGTTTGTTTGTGGCCTTCATACTGATTGGTCATACATTTAACACTGATAATTGGCAGTGCCAACTTCCACTATCTTTCACAAGTAAAAGAATGTTGTAACGCGTTACAATTGCGTGGTAATTGTAACAGGTAACAGGCACATTTTCTTCTACCCAGGTGATCTTAAAATTCCAGCACTGATATCATCTCATGATGGTGGACTGTTTGAATTAGACTAAGTCCCAGATGAATTGGTCATTCCCCCTATTTAATTGTTTCCATTAACTAACAGAATATGCTATGTATTCATCAAATAGAACTTCTCCCAATCAGGGAAATAGCAATAAGAAACTTAGTAGGTGAGTTCCCACAAAACATATCAGGGACTACATAAAGAGCTGATGTTCCAAATGCAAGTGTTCTGTTCTTTGTTTTTGCACCTGTTCAAACTGGCATCTGGTATTAGGCTTGTGACTAGTCAAATATTACTACTTTCTGTCAAGCTGGCTGGGAGAAACAAAAGAAAGAGAATACAGTGTAAAATATTAGCTCATCCTTGTGTGTTATTTTGTGACCGCATTTTCCTTGTCAGCCTCCCTCCCTGTGCTTATCATCAAATGCAGTTTATTCTTTTTTTTTTTCTCTCAAATTTGACTTCTAGAAGCCATCTGGCATTCATTCTAATTCCCACATTATAGCTCTCCATAAGTCAGTCTGCTGACTGCCTGTCAGGTTATAGGATTAAGTTTAAGATTTTCCTAATTCATTGTGAGGTTCTTCATGGATTTGATCTATTACATCTTCCTGAGCTTGTCCAGTTGTAGATTTCTGCATGTGATTTATGTCTAACAGGTGTTAGTTTGCTACAGCTTTCTAAATATTGGCTTCCCAATGCAAGGGAGGCTTGGGAAGACACTAGAACTCAAATTGTATTCATACACAACTGGAGAATGGCCTCCCTGCTGAAATTCAGTGTTGCAGAACTATTTATTAAGCAAAAAAGATTGATGTTTCAATATATGGAAAAGTAAAGAGACTCGAATTCCATCATCAACTCACCAGTTGCACCTATGTATCTGTGGCTCTCAGGATACAGTATATTATTTAACAGGTGGAAAAACTAGGTAAGTTTAAAAATACAGATTTACCCCTTGCTATGAATTACTGTGAATTTGAGTGTTGTTTTCTAACGTCTTAGTTTAAGCTGAATGCCTTTGTATAATTTTTGTTTTCCTGGTGTAAAGTTAAAATGCCTAATGGAAACCTACTCATTGTTAGCGAGAGAAAAAGAAAGATTTCTTTTAAAGACTGTATCTAGTAAAGCATTTTAAAATTCGTTATTATACTTTTGAAAGATGTATATAGCATTGAAGAAAACAGAATAAGGAATAAAGTTTATTTAATAATGAATGTCCACATAAGTCTGACACCATTACAAATGTTTATTTCTTATGCTAAGTACATTTTAATAAAATTTCTAGATTGAGATATGGTGATTTCCATAGTTTTCCTGTTGGGCCATTTGTCTTATCTTTGTGTGAATGACATGACACATGTTTATTAAACCCAAAAAATCGTTAGCCTCATATTGGTCTTTTGTGTGATGTATATAGTGCTCTTTAGTTTTAAGCCACTCTATGCTTCATAGTTATTCCTCACTTTAGCTACAGCAAGAAAATTGTTACATTCATATTATAGATGAATAATCCAAGATACAGGGAGATTAAGGCACTTGCCTGTGGTCACACTGAGAGTTAATCAAAATTAAAATGCACAGCTCTGAGTTCCCAGGCCACTGCTCAGCCCCTGGAGCAATGCCACTTTGCACTATAAATTGTTCTGATAATTTTAAAAATTTATAATGTGCTCATCAATTTGCATATCTGAGTATGAATTACAAACATTAAAATTGGCTACAACTCCTCATCAACCAATTACTAACAAGAAGCACCTAAAAGGTCAAAATCATGAAATACCAAAGTAAACAGATACGTGTGCACCTTTTGCTAAATACCAGTCATATAATCCAACATGTATTCATTATATTTCTGACGCTAGGAAATAGTTTAAACCTTGGTTTATTCATTGTAGTTGACCTTGAATTATTAGAAGAAACTAAAGTGATATTTAAAAAAAACTACTTTCATATGATTCAGACATGATATGATCTTTAGATAGCAAATATTAAGGGAGTTACATATAGATGTCAGTATTAAGATAGAGTGTAATTTGTCAATTGGAAATTGGCACTATTAAAGAAAAAAGTCAGTAATAAATATTTAAAAAGCTATTCCATATTACAACATGTATTAAGCACTGACTACGTTCTGTTTGGGGAATTTCTTGATTTCTAACAGCATTTCTTCTATGATAAGAAGTTTTCTACAATTTTCTACCTTCAGCTCTTGTTGTTCTCATTCTTTGTCCCATCATGGTTCCGTTGTTTGGTTTCTCACAGTCAGCCTTAATGGGGCAATTAACCATACAGCATTGATAAAAATACTAACTCGAGAAAATTGTCAAAAGAACATAGAACATTCAGGATCATTTTTAAAAGGCTAGCTGTCTCACTGAAAACTGTAATTAAAGTATGTGTGATTTTGCTTGTGTGTTTGTTACATAATTCTCCTGGTCTACAGTTAAAGAAAATGTGGGCCCCTACAGTAGACTGCAATGGGAAAGCACGTTTATTCTCTAGTCAGTGATAATAAAACATAACTCCTTGAGGAGGGACTTTTTCCCTATGGTATTCACACTACCTTTCTTTTAAATGCTGCTAAGTGTGAAATTAGTGTTGTCCCTGAAAGTGCATAAGATTAATTGTTAGTAATTGAACACAGTTTGGAGGCTAATTATATAAAAATTGATATTAAAAGAATACTACCAGATTGATTGAGTTTTACAGTTTGCATTTAGTTTTCAAATTACATGAGTTGAAAGGCAGTCGTAAGAAACAATAAAAATCCATTCAGAGCTGCTAAAGCAAATTAAGGTTTACTAGTCTTTGAAAGACAAATGAGTCAAATGCTGTAATACAGGGAAATCAGTAAAAATGGTTCTAAAATTAACTACAGAATTAAAATATCAATACCCCTAAGATTGTATGGGTTGACCACATTTTGTGTAGGTGACCTGACTTTCCCTGTGCACCTGACTAGATAGGGTAGAGCAAAGCAGGAAACTAGGACCATTGTTTGAAAATATAAGTTACGATGATTTGAAAGAAAGAGGGAAGGAAGGAAGGAAGAAGGAAGGAAGGAAGGAGAGAAAGAAAGAAGGAAAAAAGGAAAGAAAGAGAGAAAGAGAGAGAAAGAGAAAAGAAAGAAAGAAAGAGAAAGAAAGAAAAAGAAAGATAGAGAAAGAAAGAAAGAGGGAATTGGCTTGATATAGTGTGTGTTTGTCTCCTCCAAATATGCTGAAATGTAATCCCCAATATTGAAGGTGGGGCCTCGTGAGAGGTGTCCGGGTCATGGGGAAAGATCCCTCATGAATAACTTGGTGCCATCCTCACAGTAATGAGTGAGTTCTCCCTCTTTGTGCTCATGTGAGATCTGGTTGTTTAAAAGATTCTGAGACTTCCCATTATCTCTCTTGCTCCTGCTCATGCCATGTGTAATGCCCACGACCCCTTCACCTTCCACCATGATTGTAAGCTTCCTGAGGCCTTGCCAGGAATAGATGCCAGCACCATGCTTTTTGTACAGCCTGTAAAACCATGAGCAAAAATAAACTTCTTTTCCTAATAAATTACCCAGCCTCGGGTATTTCTTTAGAGCAGTGCAAGTAGACTAACACACAGCCTTACTACAAATGGAAACATGTAACTCTATACTAATTAAAACAGTAGAATTCTGGTATAAAAGTAGACAGAGAGGTCAATGATATCCCTAAAATAGAATCTATGATGGGTAGTAAATTAATATATGAAAGGCGTTTTCCAACTCAATCAGGAAAAAAGGGCTTACCAATAATTAGTTTTTAGATAATTGGTTGGCAATTCAGGAATAGGATCAATTTTGACTTTTACTTTATACCATATACCAACCACTGTTTTTAAATTTACTTCTGAAAAACTAAAGATACTTCAAATATAGGACCATGGTTGAAGGAATCAGATGGACTGATTGAATTTTCATTCTCACACAAATTCACTTAGACCATTCCACTTTCCTTTTTTTTTGAGACAGGGTCTCACTCTGTCACCCAGGCTGGAGTGGAGTGCAGTAGTGTGATTATGGCTCACTGCAGCCTTGACCTCCTGGGCTCAAGTGACCTCCCACTTCAGCCTCCCGAGTAGCTGGTACTAAAGGCATGTGCCACCGTGCTCCTCTGATTTTTAATTTTTTAAAAAAGGGGGGTCTTATGATGTTGCCCAGACTGGTTTCGAGCTTTCGGGCTGAAGCGATCCTCCTGCCTCAGACTCCCAGAGTGCTGGGATTACAGGCCACTGCACCTGGTCAACTTTCCAATTTTTTTTTTTTTTTTTTTTTTTGAGACGGATCCTGGCTCTGTCGCCCAGGCTGGAGTGCAGTGGCGCGATCTCGGCTCAGTGCAAGCTCCGCCTCCTGGGTTCGAGCCATTCTCCTCCCTCAGCCTCCCAAGTAGCTGGGACTACAGGTGCCCGCCACTACGACCAGCTAATTTTTTTGTATTTTTTTAGTAGAGACGGGGTTTCACCCTGTTAGCCAGGACGGTCTCGATCTCCTGACCACGTGATCCGCCCACCTTGGCCTCCCAAAGTGCTGGGATTACAGGCTTGAGCCACCGCACCCGGCCCAACTTTCCAATTTTTATAAATTAAACTTCCATCTAAGACTCTGTTTGAAAAAAATTTTTCTACTAAAAAGAAAACAAAAAGGCTTGAAAATTTGCCATATACCAAAATACATTTAGACAGATAAAATATTTATTATTAAAAATAAAACACTGAAAATCCAAAGGAACATGTAATTTACCAGAAGCAAATATCTGAAATAAGTAGAATTTTCCAAATATACATTCAATAGAAGAAAAATATGTGTAGGAAAGACTGAGAGATGACTACATGAAATTTAAAACTTTCTTTACATCAAAATAAAACAAAGTAAAAAGATGACAAAAATATTTGTATCACATATGAACTTAAATGTGTTAATTCCTTAGTTTTAAAAAGCCTATGAATTAAAACTATAAACATCTTAATTTGAGGGGAAAAAAAAAAAAGCACATTATGTGGGCAACAATGTCCCAGAAGGAAAATCCAGGTAAATATCATAATAATAAAGAGATACTGGATGAGAAATTTCAACCAATTTTTGCAAGATAGAAAGTGGGTGAAAGAGTGGTTACTGATGAAAGAGCAAAGGGGGAGCCTGAACCTAGAAAGTACAGAACGGGCTGACTGATCTGCCCTACTGAGCCCCAGAGAGAAGCTGGCCTCCAAAACCCCATGAATGACACGTGGGACTCTAAAGACAGGGGTTCATAGACAGGGTGTACAAGGAATTCAGTCACTGTTGTCTCTCTCCACCCCCATCTCACCCTCTCCTTCATACACATACACATGCAAGCAGAATCCTCAGAAGTCAAGCTTTTATTTCCCAAGTGAAAAAGAAAACAAAATCAGTGTTTCCTTTTCCAAAGAAAATGAACCACTTCTCTGGGAAGAATTCAGGAGTATGATAAGGCTGTTCCAGAGCAAAGCCTTCTTTTGTTGCCTTAGGGCCTCCCAGCATGATGGCTGGCTTCCACCCTACTCACCCTCCACCCTACTCACCCTACTCACCCTAAAGCAAAGCATGCCAGTGGATAAACTGCTCATGTACACAGCACACAGTCACTTATTTTCATTGTCACATTCTGAAACATCGACGGATAAGAAGGAATCACTTGGAATTGAGTGAAGCATGTATTACGAAAGAGAATGATCAAGAAGTACAACCAGAAAGAAATGACCATCAAAGAAGAATAGGGTTCAAGCTAAAGAAAATAAAGAAAAAAAAAACAATCTCAATAATACCTCACAAATATTTCAGAAAATACTGTAACCATAAGGTATAAACAGAATGCTATTTAAAAAGGATGGTAATTCAGAGAACAAGAAGAACTCATGAAAATTAAATTATGATGGCAAAACAAAGAACTATCACTAATAAAAAATATATGGGAAAATGAACAGCATCATGAGTATGCAAATTATCCAAATTAACACAAAAATACTCTGCTCTGTTTCACTATTAAGCATTAACAAGAGTAAAAGAAAATGTTAATAAAAATACTCAGTGTTGGGGAAAATGCAGTCAAACTCTGCTTGTGGTATTACAGATTCGTACAACTCTGGAAATGATTTAGCTATATGTATATAAAAAGAGAAAGACATAAAGACAAACTTTTGGCCTAGTGTAGAACAGTTCTCCAAGTAGCCTTATACTAACCAAGTTCTTCCCCCTTTCTTTCTTGTAGTTCTCAAGAATAACTGTAGAATGATCTGGAAATGCAACATCTTAAGATAGGAAAGGATTCACCAGAATAGCCCAAGCTCTGTTGTGGTCCAATCCTGGAGACAGGATGTCCTTCAGTGCTTTAGCCCAGAGTGTCACATGTTCCTGAGGTACAAAACCCAGGGCTAGATGCTTTCTGGAGACCCTCAGCTGTGGCAGAAGTGGGACACCTGCAGCTGAGACTCCATGCTCCCCAGGCAGCTTTCCTGAGCCTTGAGAGAATAACTGGTAATGAACCCAAGGCTTCTGTTGTCCCTTGCTACCTATCTATAACTGATAAACCCACTTCATGTAACTTATGTGTGGAGGTGTTCTGTCTCACTGGACTCAGACTACTTGGTAACTGGTGCACAGTTAATCTACTTCACACCTAGACATTTTTTGTTCCCAAGTGAAAGATGTAAGGAAATGGAAACAAAACCTAGAAAGAGCTAGGTATGCAAATATATTATCATAATAGTATTGAAGAATAAAATACTGCTTTTGCAACAGCTGTTCTTGAATGAGCCCTCAATAATCATTGCACGCTTCTGAAATACCCACAAAGGAGCATTGAGGATATTTAAAATATTGGCCTGGGTGCGATGGCTCACACCTGTAATCCCAGCACTTTGGGAGGCCTAGGCAGGTGGATCACTTGAAGTCAGGAGTTTGAGACCAGCCTGGCCAACATGGTGAAACCCCATCTCTACTAAAAATACAAAACTTAGCCAGGCGTGGTGCCAGGCATCTGTAATCCCAGCTTCTTGGGAGGCTGAGGCGAGAGAATCACTTGAACCTGGGAGATGGAGGTTGCAGTGAGCTGAGATCGTGCCACTGCACTCCAGCCTGGGCAACAGAATGTGACTCGGTCTCAAACAAAATAAATAAAAATATAAAATAAAAATCACCCAACACTAGGCTTGCAGATCTTGCCTTTGGAAGTAAATCGCTTTGGCTTTTCCTATTCTCAAAATCACTGGTCAATAAAAGTTGTTTCCTAGATGAAATAATGTCTGGGATTTTGAAAGATTAATAACTATACAGAGTAAGAAAAGTTGGAATAGCATTTCAGGCTGTAGAAAAAGCACGAGCAAGCGTGCAGATCATAAAACAGCATAGAGAACATGGAAAACTATAAGCAGCTTAGAGTTCCTAATGTTTAAACCATGAAGCTGGGAGTGGCTAGAGATGAGACCAGGGAAATTGGTAAGGAAGTGCAGATCAGGGAGGGTCTCATGATATACCAGTTAAGAAGTTCTGATTTTAGGTAATGAAGAGCCAGGAAGGGTTAAGCAGAGGCTAATCTAACAAAAAAGCAGAGGTTAATCTAACAAAATTAGATTGTGTTTTGGATATAGCATCATTGCTATAGATGTGGCAGGAATAAATAAGAAATATGGGGGTGGGAGTGGGAGTTGAGTTCAGTTTAGGACATGTTACATATATTGTGATTATAAGACATCTAAAGAAGTATGTTTGATAGGCAGTTGCATCTATAAATATAAAGGAGAGGGACTAGGTTAGGTTTGAAGATACATTCATTGAGGTCATTAGCATTATAAGTAAGAATTGAAGTCATGAAAACGATGAGATTGCCACACATTTACACAAAGAATTTATAAAAGAAAAAAATAAATAACTGTAAGTAAAAACTGGAACTTTGTGGGGCATCAGTATGAAAGAGACAGGCAAGAAGAAATAATCCCAAAGAAATGAAAAAGGAATGAACAGAGGTGGAAGAGAATGAAATAACAGTAAAATGTCAACCAAAGGGTAGAGAGTTTCAAGAAAATGTCAATAGTGTTAAATGGCATAGGGGGATTCATTTAGATAGGTAACAAACATGACCATTGGACTTGATTATCTGGACATCACTGGTAATTTTTTCCAACACTAGTCCCTGCAGAAACTAATTGCAGGAAGTTTGAGTATTAGAAAGTCATAGAGGAAGCAAGAATTATGTCCTCTTTAAAAGCAGCTAATAAAGCAATGCAGGAGAGTAGGAGAAGTAAGTAGGAGACAGCATAGGATGTGGGATTGGTGTGGAGGGGTGTAATTTAAGACTTGGAGACAGTTAAACATATTTATAGGACAATAAAAACATATAAGGGAAAATAAAGCATGGAAATAACAAAAGAGTACAATTTTGGAGTAGACAGTAAGTACTAAGATCTAAAGAATAAGAAATGTAGGTTTTAAACTGGGGAAGTAGACTTTAACCTTTGACAGGGTTCAGGACACACCATCCCCAAATTTGGCACCTTGGCACTTGAGAAAAGAGTAGAAGCAGGAAGGTCTTTCTGACCTTCTACTGTGGCTCTCCCCTGAAGCAGACTATAAAATAATTCTCTGACCATCCTTTAAAGTAGGTCATAAGACACTCATTTCAGAGGGGTCCTCCCTATACCCAGAGGAAAGAACGAAGACACAGAGATACAAAGAAGAATTTGTACAAACAGGTCTTACTAAGTTCCCCCTGGTTTGTTACCATTAGATCATACTTCCTTTTGTCCAATCATAATTCTATACTGTTATCCACTCTCAATCAAATCTAAATATAAAATAGAGAGTGTATTAGGCCATTTTCATGCTCTTAATGAAGACATACCCAAGACTGGATAATTTATAAAAGACAGAGGTTTAATTGACTCACAGTTCAGCATGGCTGGGGTGGCCTAAGAAAACATACAATTATGGCAGAAGGGGAAACAAACACGTCTTTCTTCACATGGTGGCAAGAAGGAGAGGTGTTGAGGAAAAGGGGGAAAAGCCCCTTATAAAACCATCAGATCTCAAGAGAACTCACTCACTAAAATGAGAACAGCAGCATGGGGGTAACTACTCCCATCATTCAATTACGTCCCATTGGGTCCCTCTCACTACACATGGGGATTATGTGAACTACAATTCAAGATGAGATTTGGGTGGGGACACAGCCAAACTATATCACATTGTTTTTTCTGCTTCTTTAGGTCTTTATTTCCAAAAGCTTGTGAGTTGCATAAAATTTATATTAAATACATTTGTAAGCTTTTTGCTTCTCAGTCTGTCTTTTATTATAGATGCCTGAACCACGACTCTTGTGATGGGTGAGAAAAATATGTTACTTCCCTCCCCCTACACCCCTGAGACTTGAGAAAAGCAACTAAGAATGAATGGCAAGTATAGATCAACTAGTGGTCATGAGGGCAGGGGATGGCCAATGAATTGGTTGGGATCTCAAACCTCATGGCTTCATTTTTTCTGCAAAATAGAAGGCAAGTCCATTTGGGTAAGAAAGTTAAAGAAAATGATAAGATGTTGAAGAGTCATGGAATCCAAATGGGAAATGGAGCTGGTAGGATGCAATTTAAGAATTGTGAGATGGCATTGAGGTCCCAAGCCTCAATGGAACCTCTAAAATCTGAGAGCATTTTTAAAAAAATGCTACAGTTGGTCCTCTGTATCTGTGGGTTCCACATCTGTGGATTCAACCACGATTAGAAATATTTGGGAAAAAATAATAATGATACAACAATAAAGAATAACACAAATTTCCAAAAAGTGTAACAACTATTTACAGAACATTCACATTGTATTAGGTATTTTAAATAATTTAGAGATGATTTAAAGTATATGGAATGGTGTGTGTTGGTTATCTGCAAATGCTATGCCATTGTATATAAGGAACTTGAGCTTCTGAGGATTTTTATGTAGGGGTTCCTGGAACCAGTCCCCCAAGGATACCAAGGGTGAACTATAGTGTGCATATGCCATATATTATGCTAACTTCTTTGTATGGTCTGGGGAAGCACTCTCATAATCAAACAAATATTTTACTATTTCTGCAAATAAATTTATAGGTCAAGTTTTACCCCCAAATAAATTTGCACCAAACAAAAAGGCTTCTGGTTTTTAGAGTTTTTAGATTTTATAATTGCAGGTAAGAGATATTCTGCAAAGAGCAAGATGTCCACAAGTTGATAGGGGAGCATCTAGAAGCCAAAAGAGGAAGGAATTAGGAAAAGGTTCCCAGCTATGGTGAATTTTGAGCTAAGTTTTGAAGGATAATGAGTAATTAGCCAGGTGAATGAGGAGATAATAGTGTTCAAAACAAGAAATCTACCTTTCATCTTCTGGAATTATTCATATATTTCATGGGTTAATCTTAATTTAGGTCTTCCCTGGGTTTCCTTAGAAATCATTTTATTTATTTGTTTAGAGACAAAGTCTCGCTCTGTCTCTCAGGCTGGAGTGCAGTGGCAAGACCACAGCTCACTGTAGCCTCCATCTCCCAGGCTCAAGTGATCCTCCCACTTCAGCCTCCAGAGTAGCTGGAAGTAAAGATGCACGTGGAGTCAAGGTCCCACTGTGTTTGTTGTCCAGGCTGGTTTCAAGCTCCCAGGCTCAATCAGTCCTCCTGCCTCAACCTCCCAAATTGCTGGGATTACAGTGTGAGCCACTGTGCTCTGACTAGAAAGCATTTAACAAGAGCTTCTATAATGGATCAATTTACACCTGATGTTTTGGTATTAATATCGAGTAAAACTAATGACTTCTGGACTCCTGATAAAAGCTATTTGAATATTAAAAGGAGTCCTCTATTTAGGAGTAAAATTCCGAGTGAGAAATGGCAACAATAAACACATCTAGATCATATACAGGATTAATTAAAGTATTATTAACTCAAATAGTCAAGTACCTCATTACTAGAATTTAACTGAATCAAAGGACGCTTATATTACAAACAAACTTTTTACCCTAGAAGAAATAACTTTTTAAGGGGAAAAATGGTTATCTATCATTTTGTACACTAGCATTAGCATTTGCTAGTTCAAATCTAATAAAGCCCTCTCCATGAATGCACCATTAATAAAATCTTCAAAATGGCTTCTCTCAACATTTTCTTTTTGATTTTTCATCATTTAATTAGAAACATCTTTTAAAAGGCTGGTTTTACTATGGTAGTATCACGTCTGCATTTTCAGCAGTATGCTGTTTAATCACGACGGGTTATAAAGTGAAACTCCCAGTACTTATTGTATTATCTAGTAAAACCCACACATTTTGTATTTTTAGTGCCCCTGAGTCATCATCTTATATTTGTTCATCAACATTTTAACTGCCCCTCTTAAAAAAAATGTAATTTGATAGTTAATTTTCTAAACTTGTCATCCTTTTATTTTCTTCAAAGTAATGACATTTCATATGCCTTTGATATGCTTCATCCTGCACCTGAACCCTTTTCTCTAGTAAGTCAAAATTTATTTCTCTTTTTCTACCTTATATTAACTTTTGCAATTTTTGTTTAGAGATTTCAAACTAAATTCTTCTAAGATTTTATGATCCTCAGTAAAAATGAGTTAGCTATTTTATGCCACATCACTGGATAGTTTTAGAATGTATGTAAATGCTATGGTGGTAATGTTGAAATTTGTAGTGTAAGATTAGTCTAGGAAAAAATGAAATATATATTATACATACATATAAATGTAAATATATTATACACATACAAAGTATGTGTTGGGTTTTTTGGCAGCAAATTTTTTTTCTTTCAAGTTATTAACAAAGGACAGATTCCTTTTTCTAATAGAGACGAATTCTCCCATTAAAAATACGGTCTTAAACTGACAAATAAGAATTCTATATATTCTTAGGGTGCATAGTGATGTTTCAATACAGATAATGTACAGTGATCAGATCAGGGTAGCTGGCATATCCATCATCTCAAACATTTATCATTTCTTTGTGTTAGAAGTTGGATTTTTTTTAATACTCAAAGAATGGTGAAAAGTTTTTGTGGGTTTAAGTGCTGGCTTGAGAGTTTTTTTATTTACTGTTCCTTCTCTGGAACAGAATCAAACAGACGTAAATTGGATCAAAAACCTGCTGAAGAACTAGGGCTGTTTCCCCATCCTACCCTCCATTCCTTCCTTCCATCATTCCTTCTTTCCTTCTTTCCTTCCTTCCTTCCTTCCTTTTCCCTTCCTTCCTTATTTCCTTCTTTTCTTCCTTTCTTCATCCTTGCCTCCCTGTTTTCTTTCTCTCTTCTCTTAAATTGCAAAGAAAAAGGGAGAGCAAATTATTCAGATAAACATGTATTGTTAATTATCGTAAGCCCCCTTGAAAGCAGGAGCTGATTCTTAGCATCCTCCACCACTCCTAGCACAGTACCTTTACCACTGTCTACATTACATGGAGTAATAGCTTAGAGCATGGTTTCAAGAGTCCAGCTGCCTTGGTTTCAGCTCTAGTCCTGTCTTACTAGATGTGTGGCTGTGGGCAAGTAACTAGACCTTCCTTTATTCTGAAAAATCTAATAATAATAGCATTCCACTTATACAGTTGTATTAATTAAATACGACATTTAAAGTACTTAGAACCCCTGACACATAATAAGAATTTAATAGTTGTTAGTTACTGATATTGTTTTTGTTTCATTTTGCTAGCAAGATACATATATTCTTTTTCCTTTTTTGTGTGTCTTTTTAATTTACTCGACCAGCACTTCTTTATTTATTCATTGATTTATTCTTTTATTCAACACATATTATTTGAGCACTTGCCATGTTTCAGAAACAGAACTAGATTCTGGAGACTTAAAAGTAAACAAGAAACACATGGCCCTCTATTAATATGAGAGCTAAGAAGGGCTACCCAACTAAACAATACAATACAATGCAGTGCTCCTAAGTGTTATAACTAGAGTGGTGGAGGGTGCTACAGAGTTGGAGGGTACACACCTAACCCACGTTGAGAAATGTACCTGGTGGGGACCCCCACCAGGTGACAGTAATATCATCTTGTTGGAGAATACTCTGCCTTGCCACTCTCTGTTTGACTCTCTAACTCTGAAAACATGTCCCTCCCTCATCTTAGCAGGCCCCTGAGGATTCACAAATTGGGTTATTTGACCCCCCAAAAAGGATGGGGCCTCAAAAATCCATATACTAACAAAGCAGTTCAGTTGATTTTGAAGCAAGAGTCTGAACACTGAGCAATAACTGTTGGGCAAAATGGACAAGAGTAGCAAGACAAGAAATATTGGAATAAAATCTCAGCGCTGCTACAGCATATCCAAATTATAAACAAATTGGTAAAACATCCCAATATTGCATTAAAGAAAAGACATTTCAGGTATGATGCATTTCAGAGAGATATTAATCCTAGACAGGACAATTAATGTCATCACTTTATATTCAGTAGTACATCTAAACCATGCTGGAAAGACCCAACTATTCTATTTTAAAAGACTTCCAGAGAAAGGGATTTTATGGCATTTCTTGTTGACACTTTCTAATAATTTTAATGTTAATTCTTATCACATTCTTGGACAAGATTAGGAACTTCGTCTCTTTTGCTCCTGTATTTCATTTTCTGCAGATTTTTCACCCTTGCAACTCTCTCTAATTCTCTCTCAACTTCTTAGTTCCTCTCTGTTATTCTACCCTATTCTCAAACTCTTTGTCTAGAAAATATGTGGAGCTCATACTCATTAAAATCACACAACTAGCCAGGTGTGGTGGCTCATGCCTGTAATTCCAGCAGTTTGGGAGGCTGAGTTGGGCAGATCATTGGAGGTTAGAAGTTCAAGACCAGCCTGGTGAACACGACAAAACCCTGCCACTACTAGTAATACAAAAATTAGGCATGGTGGCACGCACTTGTAACCCCAGCTACCTGGGAGGCTGAGGCAGGAGAATCGCTTGAACCCAGGAGGTGGAGGTTGCAGTGAGCTGAGATTGCACCACTGCACTCCAGCCTGGGTAACAGAGTAAGAGTCCGTCTCGAAATAAATAAGTAAAAAAGTAAAATAAAATAAAATAAAATAATGCAACAATTATAAGCTTCAAAGCATCATGTCTCTCAAGGAACATTTGTATTTTAAGGTGAGAAAGGCTTTTTAAAAAATATAAATATATTTTGGAATTTTAGACAGAAGACAACTAATGAGGTAGAGCTGAGTTTTCTAGTTGTCCCTTAACAACCACCCTGGTTGGCTACGATCGGCAACTAATGCTTTATTTGTGGGTATTTAATTACTAGGATAATTCCTTTTATACTCCCTACTAGTTCCAGTTTGAGTGTATAGCTCATGTGCTGAGAACTATGTACTGTGATCGTTTCTGACTTATGGGGAAGCAAAATGAAATTGTCCACAATAGTTTTAAAAGCCAATTTTAACTTTTTATCTATGGCAGAATAATAATAATAATTGTCACCACCACTTAAATAGTGCCTTTCATCCTTAGACCTCAAGATGCTTCAATATTGTTCCTTTACATTATTTGAGTGAATATGTTTTGGAAGAGGGGATAAACTGAACAACACATAATACATGGTTAGCTATGCTAATTTTGTTCCCTCCCCTCCCCTCCCCTCTCCTTTGCTTCCCTTTCCTTTCAGAATGAGTCTTGCTGTGTCACCCAGGCTGGAGTGCAGTGACAGGATCTTGGCTCACTGCAATCTCCACCTCCCGGGTTCAAGCGATTCTCCTGCTTCAGCCTCCCTAGTAGCTGGGATTACAGGCGCCCACCACCGCACCCAGCCTTGTTTTCTTTAACAAATGCTAAATAAATAGCCCTACTAAAAAGCCAGATAATATCTTGAAGATAAACTCTTTCGAAAGTAGGTTATTCTAAACAGAGGTGTTCAATGTAAGTTTTAAAATTTTTATTAACGTATACTTAAATCCCGAACTTAACTAATACTGAATTTTTGGCTTCCATTTTATCAGATACAGAAACAAACAACTTGCTTGTACATAGAAAAATGGCTTTAATGAATAGTAAAACTACAGCTTTTTAAGGCTTTACTGCCTTCTAAATTTTATGAGTAAATTTTGTGGAAAACTCTGTAAACAGAGCATAATTATTTTGAAAATAGGAGCCTTTGTTATTAGCCATCTAACTGTCATGGTACACGAAGCCCCCTGCTGAATAAACAAAAGACTGAAAAAAGTTACCTGTAGAGAGTTTTTGCTATTGAAAGAATAAAAACTAAAGCAATGGGGCGAACTTTTTCTTGTTCATAGACGCAAATACTGAATGCTAAACCTGGCTGAGAAAAAAATCACTTTAGCCTGATAACCGGATTACTTAGAACAAAAATAGAGAAAATTAAGAACTGAAAGGCAGAAAATTAAGGTGGAATGCCATCTAAAGAGTAAGTAGATGATGTAGGCTTTCATTTTCTTCTCCCCCTGTGTCCAGCTAATTAAAATTACAATCAAAATGAAAGAGTCTAAATTTGTAAATATCTTTAGCTAATGATTTTGTCTTTTTAATCATCTTCACATTCAAAGTCTTCTTTTATTCATTTAGGGCTTTACAATAAAATGAAATTGTTTTTCCCCTGTAAAAATCCTTCTTTTAGTTTGCCTTATCTGCTTCACTTTATATTATATACTCTCTAGTTCTTATGTCTCTTTCTCTATGTCATATTTTTTCAACTTTTACTTTGAACATACTTTACAGAAGGCAAAATCTATATTAGTGTAGAGTTTGTATTTTATTTTAAAATTTAAGTGCTGATCCAAATACAATGCTTCTAGGCTCTGTCACACACAAAAATACTCATTATAATGTATACCTTATAAAATTAAACTTTCAAAAATTAAGTAGATTCAATTTTCTCACTATAAATATTTCTTTATTGCATTAAGCACTAGGAAAAGTCTTTATATTCCAAATCAAAATCACAGCTAAAGAGCCTGCTGACCCATGGAAATTTTGCTTTATATCTATGTTTACAAATGTATATGCTTCAAGTTGTCCCAGAATTACTCTGTTTGGGGATCCAAAAAATTAAAGGCACCTAAGAACCATGAAGTCCACCATGGTGGGATCCTTCAAGTAACCAGGTCCAGTATACATTAATTGGTCACTGCCATCCACATCCTTTATTAGAGGACTTGTGTCCAAACCTGGAGGTCAGATCTGGGCTTTGCATAGCATCCTGTGTCTCTCTTGATCAGTTTCTGCCCTAGCTGCTTACGGGGGGCTACTTTATTTTCCTCCGTGTTAGTGCTAAAATATCATTTAAACCCTGGCTACTCAAAGTGTGGTTCTTGGGGCAGAAACAGTCACATCCCCTGAGAACTTTTTGAAAACATACAATCCCAGCCATCTCATCAGATGTATTGAATCAGAATCATGTGCACATTAAAAGTTGAATCCCCAGTTAATGTGCACGTTAAAAGTTGAGAGTACTGTTTGATGAAGTCACCTCTAAGCACTCTAGATATATTTCTGCTCCTTTTGTTGTTTTTTTTTTTTTTTTTTGCCTTTGTACTTCTCCAACCTCCACTCATGAATAGACAGCATGTAATGTCTAAGGTGGAAATGAGAGGATTGGCTTTCATACCTTATCAGTATAGTAGTTGGCCTATTGTTACCGGGTGGTCCTTGCTCCCAGAGCTCCCAAGATGGTGGTGGACCGCTTCCAAAATGGTGGCAGACTGCTTCCAAGATGGTGGCAAGCCTCGTGTCCTGTGACCTGGGGTTCTCAGCCTCACGGATTCCAAGAAATGGAATCTTGGGCCATGCAGTGAGTGTTATAGCTCTATTAGAAGCCATGGGTCACGGAAGAGAACCGTGGAACCCAGTGACTAGGGTTCAGCTTGATTAGGACAAACCCAGGCACTTAGCCATGCAGGAACAGTGGCAAGCCTTTAGCCCAATCGGGAGCAGTAATGGGCGCCTCGCTGGATCAGGAGCACAGCAGACACCCTGCCGGATCTGGAGGGATGAAAGTCAGGGGCAGGTCTGCCACGGCGGCTAACAGCAGTGGGTGGATGGTGAGTGAAAGCTCAGCTCAAGCCATGACAAA
The DNA here is from genome assembly GCF_006542625.1 of Nomascus leucogenys. NCBI lineage: Eukaryota > Metazoa > Chordata > Mammalia > Primates > Hylobatidae > Nomascus > Nomascus leucogenys. The sequence goes on along the minus strand of NC_044394.1, from coordinate 22,760,737 downwards.
CACGGACCAAAAGAGAGTGCAGTTGCAAGATTTAATAGAGTGAAGACAGAGCTCCCATACAAAGGGAGGGGACCCAAAGAGCATAGCCGTTGCTGGCTTGGATGCCTGGGTTTATATGCCGATCATTGTCCCTCCTGCTGTGCTCTCAGGCAACAGATGATTGGCTGTTTCTTTACCTCCTGTTTTTGCCTAATTAGCATTTTAGTGAGCTCTCTTTACTATCTGATTGGTTGGGTGTGAGCTAAGTTGCAAGCCCCATGTTTAAAGGTGGAAGTGGTCACCTTCCCAGCTAGGCTTAGGGATTCTTAGTCGGCCTAGGAAATCCAGCTAGTCCTGTCTCTCACTATGATATCATTTCCCATGACTCAGGTCACTTCTTGATAAGCTGGCTAGAATGCCTTAACCATTCAGCCTGACTTAGGTAGTGATGATGATATGCCAACTAAGGCCAACTTGTTGGCCAACAATGCCTGCCTCCTGGATAAGGAACTAGCATGGGCCAGCCACACCCAAGACCAAACACAAGGGCAATAAATGCACATGTGTGGGGCTGAGGGTAGTGTACTTCTGCTTTCTATAGCCAAGGATGGATTCTCCCAGCAGGTAGAGATATCTCTATACCATATGTGATATCCAAGTCTACTGCCAAAGACACTTTGGTTGGCTGATAAGGGAGGAATCTAGCACCATGTTTCCAGCTTTCTTTTTCACTCATTCATTCCATAAACACGTAGGATGATGTTTTCATCCTATCTCTCTGATAACTTATTTTCAATATCTTTTGCCAGCCATTTTCTTCTCCCCATTCTTGAAATGTTTGAATTTCTCAAGGCAACCCCTTCTTTACTTACTAAATATATTTTCTAGATTCCATTCTCTCAGCAGTCTGGTGGCTTCAATTACCACGTATATGCCAACTACTCCCATTTCTGTCTCTAGCCCAGATCTTTCTTCGATGCTCAAGACCCATATATCTAGTGCTCATTTTACAGGTCACTTGGATGTCTCCCAAGCAACTCAATCTCAATATGTTCAATAGCTAACTCACAATTTTCCATTTCAAGCCAGTTATTTCTCTGATGTTCATCGATGCAGTAAATAATTCAACTCTGCTTTCAGCTGTGCTTATCTTACCTCATAACCAATTAATCAGCAAGCCTTATTGATTCTATTTGTTGTCTTTTGAATTCTTCTACTCTTCCTATTTCTATTACTCCACCTGAGCCCAAGCATCATCATAGCTTACTCAGGTTCTTCAATAACCTCTCAAATAATATTTCTGTATCTGCTCTAATGTATGAAAAGCACAAGTTATAGCCTTAGGAAAGTTCATTTCAAAATATCACTGGAGACATTCAACGGGCTAGCTAGAAGTTAGCAAAAGTAGTTCTCTAACTAGCCTCTTAACTGATCCCTGGTCCTTCTATATTTATAACACAGCCACTGAGATTTCACATACCAAGCAATGCTGTATATATTATAGTAAGTGATTTTTCCCCCTAAAAACTAGGATCTAATCACGTCACTCTCCCCCTTAAAGTCCCATAAACTCTTCCTATTTCCCTTAATCAAAATTCTTTACATTGACTCATTGACTTCAAGGTTCCCTAAGACCTGTCTCTTGCCTTGCATGTTACAATCATTTCATTCCTCTGCATACTCCTGTTCTTTACATTCTAGTTTCTTGAAAATACTGTGTGTCTTCCTGGCTGGTACTCCCATATTTAGTATCCTTTCTTACCTAGCTCACTCCTAACCATTTTTCAAATCTCAGATTAGTCACTTCCTATGAGACTTTATGTCTTATACTTTAGACTAGGCCAGGTCTAAGTAATATGCTTTCTCACCAATTTCTATTTCTTTTTATGATAGATATTGCAATTGTATGGTATATCTGCCTCTTCAGTTAGATGTAAGCTCCATCCTGGAAGGATTATGTTGGTTCTTGTTCACTACTTGTCTTAGTCTGTTTTCACACTGCTATAAAGAACTGCCAAGGACTGGGTAATTTGTAAAGAAAAGAGTTTTAATTGACTCAAAGTTCTTCATGGCTGGGGAGGCCTCAGGAAACTTATAGTCATAGAGGAAGGTGAAGAAGCAGCAAGTATCTTCTTCACAAGGCAGCAGGAGAGAGAGGAAGAGAGAACGAAGGGGGAAGAGCCCCTGGTAAAACCATCAGATCTCATGAGAACTGACTCACTATCACAAGAACAGCATGGGGGGAAACTACCCCATGATCCAATCACCTCCCACCAGGTCCCTCCCTTGATACATGGGGATTACATTTGGAGATGAGATTTGGTTGGTAACGAAGAACCAAACCACATCACTACTTTAGCTCCAGAAGTGCCTTATACAAGTAGGTTCTTAATAAATATTTCAAATGAAGAAATAAAGTACCAAAGGAATGAATAAGTAGAGTATACTAGATTCTAGGGATGCAGAAGAATCAGACATGACTCTATGCCTGGGTGAGAGGACTTTGAGCTCCATCATCCCACTGATTGCCAAGTTTGGTATGGCTGGTGTGGCCAAACATCCTTCTCATCCTCCATTGTTCCATATGAGCCACACATAAAGTTATAGGCTTCAAAGGATTCTGGCATCTGGTGTAAATAGGTATGCAGGAGGCCAGGACATATTTGTAAGTTCATGAGGCCATGACAGGTTGTGAAGTGTTGGATAGCTTTATCAAGTAGTACACTTTGCACTTTATCAAATTAGTACAGTGGGTTCAGTTGCCAATATTCCCTAAGACTATTTCATAACTAATTTTATCCAACTGACGAATGCCTTTTATACCAACACATGACCCATGATTCAAGAAAAGTCCAAATAGGGAATGTGAAAAGCCTGCAAGTGATGAAGTACTCAACAATGGTCACCTGCACACAGCATTCTTTTCCATGAGTGAAGGCCTGGGTTAAGTTGGTAACCATTAGGCCCAACTGATCGATCAAACTAATTTAACTTCTTAAAAATTCACAATCATCTGTATCTGTATCTTATAGCCAGAACAATTCCCAGTTGAACTGCAGTTTGGGAAGTGTGAGGATGAATCAGACTTTCTCCCATCACCTCAGGGCCATAGGTCCTGCTCAGAATGGGTGCTTGTGTGATTCATTCTGTTGAATATGTTCCTCAAATATGTTCAAGGTTCCAATATATTGCAATTTATAGGAAAACGTGGTACTCAATATTTTGTAGCTCATTTATTCATCTTTTCATTAATGTTTCTGTGTTTCTAACATTACTGAAAACTGATGAAATTCAGGCAAAATTTCTGTATGTGGTAATTCTCTCAACAAATATTTATGTGAGTTTGTATATGTTTAAGGGACTAGATTAAGTGCTGGAGATATGACAGAAAATAAAGCAGAAAAAAAATCCTGTTCTATGGAGTCTATATACACTATTGAGGGGAGATAGATAATAAGCAAAATAAACAAGTTACATTTATAGCTATTAGAAGATAATAAGTCTAAGGGGGAAAAAATCAAGCAAGCTAAGGGGTATGAGGTGTGGTGGTAGAGAGCTACAATTTTAAATAGAGTTGACTGAGAGGTCTTTTGAAAATATGACATTCGTACAATGACCTGATGAAAGGGACAGAGGGAGAATCCATCTGGGAGACAAACTTTCCAGGCAGTGCGAGTTACCAGTACACAGCTGAGACAGGAACATGCCTGGGATGTTTAAGGAATAACAAGGAGACCATTGTGCCTGGAACGGTGAGCAAGAATAATAGGTGATGGTATTAGAGAGGAAAAAGAGACAGTGAGAGAGATCATGTGGGGCCTTGTGAAATATTAAGAAAACCGGTTTTACTTGATTGAAATGGGAAGCTATTGGAGGGATTTGAGCAGTACAGTGACATGATATGATTTCCATAAAAATGATCTTAGCAGCGTCCACATTGGTAATAGAAAAGCAAGAGTGCAAGCAGGAATCAGTTAAGGTACTAGTTAGGGAACTATGTTTTTGAACTTCCTGGCGATGTTATTACATCTTCAGTGACAATTCTAAGTGAATTGCCTTAAGTTATGACTTTTAAATCTTATTTTTCATATAGTGATGGACCTGGTAGAGATGGATTAAACATAAACTAAATAAGCTTAGCATAACTATTCTTGCCTTTCTAGAAGTGGTAGAATTTCCTTGTGGAACCTGAGAAATGTTAATAGCAGTTCTGTGGCTGGCAGATACATATATATAGGGCACTGCTGGGTTAAAGCACATAGCCATGTTTTGTACAGTGCAGAAAGGCTGTCACTTTGTTATCATGCCATTCAGATAGCTTGGAAACCTATGATAGTCATTCATAAATTTATTATAGTCATTTCTTGAATTTTTATTATTGCATAACACAGTTTTTAGTTGCTTTAAGAAACAGAAACAAATTTAATACACGTTCGCAGCCTTAAGAAACTTACTTGTAATAAGCCAATTAATCAATAAGCATTATTGATTCTATTTTCTGTCTTTTGAATCTTTCTACTCTTCCCATCTGTATTACTTCATCTGAGTCCAAGTATCGCCATACCTTACTCAGGTTCTTCCATAGCCTTTTAAATAGTCTTTCTGCATCTGCTCTAATATAAGGTAATTTCATGAGAGAAGGTTATAATGGAATAAGAATAATTTTTATAGGGAATCAGAATTATTACCTACTTTATGATAACATACCACATATGTATGATCTGATACAGTCTAATTTCCTAAAGTTTTACATGAAAAGTTACTATAATCAACTTATTTCAGTGAATAATCTCACCAGATTTTGTGCCTAACCATTACGTATGGCAACAGAAATTGACCTTCAGTGTAGATATAGACTGCTCCTGCAAAAATAAAAGGCATAACTGTTAAAGAGTATCTGTTGCTTATAGGAGAGATGAGAAACAGTCTTTGCAATGTTTTATTAAAGGTTAAATAAAAAACAGACAGGATCTACACTAACAACATAAAGTAGCAACCTGGAGCAATTCATTCAGAATTTCCAGACTTCAAAGTTAAGTTCTAAAATATCTTAAAATAGCTAAAATTTAATATAAAATTTAAATTTTACTAGAGGCCAAATAATGAAAATTTTTCTAAGCATTGGTGAGTGATCCATATTTTGTTTATCTCATTTTAACATTTGATATAATAAGCAAATTTATAATAAGCACCAAACCACATAATAAAAATTGATGCATGGACCACAAACATTTTTCATATATATATCTATATATTTATATTTGCAAGGAAGATCATGGCTTAACTTGGGTTTCATGATGCCTAGCCTGGTATCTTTTCTCACTCATCTATAGAACTCAAAGCACAAAAGGATCAGAAGAATCATCTATCTTGTCCTTCTTCCTGTCAATGCAGCATTCCCTCTGTAAAACCCAGCACCAATGAGTAATCCATCCACAATTTATAACTGGCCATATAAATTATGTTAAATAGCCTTTTAAAAAATATTATTCTAGATCAGACTTAAATAATCTTATTTGGAAATGGTTAAAATGGTCCAGTTTCTTAAGTGCCAGATTATTTTTAGACCTATATATGCTGCCATTGAACAAGTCTTTTAATATGTAATGCTCAGAATCTTTGACAACTTCCATGAAATATGTAAGCCTAAAACAAATAACATATTATTTTGAGGTTGTTTAAAAGATAGTTTATCAAGCCCTGACAGAATATTTTATGAACAGAGTAAACAAAGTATTTTTTCCAGAGGAAATATTTTATGTGACATTACAAAACAGCATTTGTCAAAATGAAATCTATTTGAACTCAAGGATTCAGTTCATAAGAAGGCCCCATGAAAAATGTTAGTACTAAATTAATTAATAGTGTCAGTATTAAAACAATAAAACAATTTATGGTATTAGAACTATTCCAATGGCAGCATAGATTAACTTGCATTCCCTTTATTAACAATTTCAGTATTTCAATATTTTTCCATATAATTTTCAATTATGGATGATATCTCCTCTAAAAAATGATTAGTATTACTTCTTCTCTGGTATAGTCTTAATTGTACACAGTTCATACTCTCCTGCTGAATCTCAAGTTAAATTAAAGCATTCTAAAGGTGCATTTTATTGGTTTCAATGCTTCTGGGTTTTAAAGTTCATTTAAAGTTCACAATTTTTATTTTTTGGCAAAAATAGCTTTTCAATATTATTCAGTTTTGAAAAAGCAAAAGTGCAAAACTAACATTCAAACTTTTACTTTTCATCTCCAGTAAAAATATAAAATTAGATTTATCAGTAAAATCTTGGATTCAACAAATCAGAACCTATCCATCCATATGATTCAAATCAAATAAAACATTTTTAACATCTCTTTTGTATCAACATGCACAATGGTGAATGCACCAAGCCAGAGTACTTGCCAGCAATAGTTTAGTTTGGGTAGGGAAACAGAATAAATGAAACATATGAAACGGAACAATGAAACAAGTAAAACCATAGTTTCATAGAAACATCAAGTCAAGTTATTATAAGGCAGAGTCTTCACATAGTGCTAGATTAAGGATGGATTAAAATTAGGGTGTAATTAGGATGATTTTGGAGATGAGTTTTGAGAAAGGTTTTGAAAAGTTTTAGTGTATGAATCAGCAGGGGGGGGCAAGAATTTCCAATGAGAAGAGTAGGGTGAAGATACAGAAAGAAACTATTGTAATACTGGTCAAGAAAATACTAACGGATAAAGCAGAGTGGGCAAGACTATGCCACTTTGACCCATGCACTCCTCTCATCTTTTATTTATTTATTTAGTCTACCACTGTTTACTTTGATTATTTAGCATAGGCCCTGTAGTATATAACATTGCAATCACTCTGTGGCCAGAACACTCAATGCCTTAGATCCTGTCTTGCTTGACTACCCGCAGGCATGGCCAGTTTCAGACATCAGAACAACAAATTTTGTAGTTCTGTGCAGTGGATGCTAGTGAAAAACAGATGATTAAACCTGAATTATCTTTCTAATGTGAATCACAATCCTACTCTCAAACTACTTCCTCATGCCTTTTCATCATAATCTTGACAACTTCCAAGTCAAACTACTAACTCTGCAAATTTTTTTTTAAAGAGCTACTACCAATGTTGGAAAACAGTGGATTTTTCTCAGAGAGAGCAATGCTCACCTACTTGCTCTCCAACTCTCACCTCAAGCTGTGGTACTAGTTACAGCCACCTGTAAACTCTGAAATTTGGATCAATTCTGCTTTTCTGTTCCTACTCTCAGAATATTGAAGAAAAAAATTTATACCTGCTCCTGCCATAGCTACAAATCTATCATCTCTGGATTCATCTGGGTTTTCAGAGGCATTTGGCAGAAATTTTACATGTCTCCTGTGTTTTTCAAGGTCCTCCCCCATTTTCCATTTTCTCCCTTCTGCCTTCCTCAGATCTCCTACCCTAACACCACTCTATTGATAAGATCATTGATCAAATTGAGTCCAAAGATTATACTGCCACTTGATTATATAAAGTGGTATCATTTCCACTGGGGACCTTCTGGTGAGTATCTACTTGAGGCATAACCATTTTTAGGCTCTAGGACAATTTTAAGAAATCCACCTTCTATATACATGTATTCCATAAGCTTGCTTTTTACTTATCATTTGATCTTGTTTCTTCCAAATACCCCATATCACTAGTTCCTGCCCAGGAATCACTACATGATCTGACTTATGGGCCAGACCTGCTTCCATGAAAAATATCTAGCATGCGAAGCACAAGTTCTACCTACCAAAGGGATTTCTATTCTTCAATTTTCTAAGAGCCAGCAGTCTTGTTCTATCCGGTATAGGCATATTGTGTGTGGAACAGTCCTTAAATCAGTCTTAAGGCTTGACCTTCTCAGTCAATTGCTCATAGGAAACTACCTTTAAGCTATAGATGTTAGTTGAAGCCAGTGTGGGAGTTTGGAGAAGGCATAGGAGTGTAGGAAGTGTGCAGTTATCTAATTTTACGGGGCACCACAAGCTTTATAGCTGTGTTGATTGGGTAGTACCCAGTTCACTACTGGCAGCATAAGCCAAATGGAATCCCATGGTAAACAGTCTCCTGCAGAGATATTATCAAGTCAGGAATGGTATTAGTCCATTTTCACACTGCTATAAAGAACTACCTGAAGCTGGGCATGGTGGCTCATGCCTGTAATCCCATCACTTTGGGAGGGAGAGGTGGGCAGATAGTTTAAGCTTAGGAGTTTGAGACCAGCCTGGGCAACATGGTGAAATCCCATGTCTACTAAAAATACAAAAATTAGCCAGGTGTGGTGGTACACACCTATAGTCCCAGCTACTTGGGAGGCTGAAGGGGAAGGATTGCTTGAGCCTGGGGGGATGGAGGCTGCGGTGAGCTGAGATCATGCCACTGCACTTCAGCCTGGGTAACAGAGTGAGACCCTGATTCAAGAAATAAAAATTAAAAAATTAAAAGGGAAGAACCCTCAGTTCCAGGAATTGCCCATGTTGAAAAAAAAAAAAGAAAGAAAGAGGAAAAGGTGAAAGGTGAAGGGAAAGCAAGGCACATCTTACATGGTGGTAGGAGAGGGAGAGCTTCAGGGGGAACTACTAAATATTTTTAAACCATCAGATCTCATGAGAACTCACTCACTACCAGGAGAAGTGCATGGGGGAAACCTGCCCCATAATCCAGTTACCTCCCACCTGGTCCCTCCTTCAATACATGGGGTTTACAATTCGTGATGAGATTTGGGTGGGAACACAGAGCCAAACTATATATTGGCTACTGAATAGGGCATGGTCTTTGTCCAAACGTGAGAGTTCTCTTTGTATTTCCTACCTGGAGTTACTAAGTCTCACTTCAGTATCTCAGTTTATTACAGAAGTTCAAGCACCATCGGAGGTCATAAGGACCAATTGACAGAGTTACTTGCACTGAAACCCTGGACCAGGTGCTAAGCTTTCTTTTACTGTGGACCTCAATTATAGATGGACAAAATTTGGATCACCTTGTTTGTGGTAAGAGTAATGCAGACAAATATGTTGCATCTAAGATTTAGATACCATTTTGAAAGCAGTAGCCGGACATGCCACAAATCCTCAAACACCAGGCCTGTTACCGTCACATCAAATCTCTTTACTTTTACAGAATCTCATAGTCAAACATATGACTTAAGAAGGCATTCAGAATTGTTTCTACTTCCTGATCTTCATATCCTATTAGCATGATGTTTTGTGGGTGTTGGATCAAAGTGAAAGGTAATGTGGTCAAGATCTCAGCAAACTAGACTGTAGATTACAGCCAGAAAGCTGACATATCCCTGAGGCATGACAATAAAGAATTATGCATTCCTCTGTCAAAGATAGCAAACTTCTGGTGATTCATGTAAAACAAAATGGGAAAAAAATGTTTTGGCAAGATCAAGAACTGCCTCATAAGTGCTAAAAGATACATTAATTTATTTTAACAAGGAGGAAAAAAATGCAATAGCAGCCACAATTTGAGCCTCAATTAATTTTGTTTCCAATAATCTGCTATCATTCTTCAAGACCTATCAGACTGCAAAAGCCAAGCCAGCCTATTAAATTCATCACCATATCTTCCCCTTTCAGGAGGCAGCTTCCAGGGTTGTAGTGCTCTTGTTCATTCGCTATTTTGGCAGGTAAGGAGAGTCAAATGACTGCCTTTGGCCCTTCCTAAAACAACAGTCCCTACTTTAAAGGTCTGGGAAACTGTGTGGGGATTCAGGAAACTGCCAGTTTCCTAAAATACCGATTCCAACAATTCACTCAGGATCTGAGAATATATTTTGGAGGGTCCTACTGGGCCTACCATGCAATAAACTCAGATCAGAACTCCATTTATCACCTGAGCTCCATAATAATCCCCAACTCTGAACTGCTGACTACAGTGGAATTATAGGTCCCTAAGAATCAGTGATAACTTTGAGCCAATATCCAGTATTTCCTGAGTTTAAGTGTTTCCCTTTCCTCAATGCACAAATATTCAGATTAACAACTGCCAGCCCCATTAGGAAAGACAAGGCAAAAGGTTCACAATGTGCCTGTGTAGTGTTACAGCAGGATCTTTCCTCATAGGTACTAGCCTCGCCTGCATTGGGTGGTACTAGGTCTGTGAACCCAAAATTCTCTAGCATATTGGCTCCAGCGAGGCCTCTGTTCACCAGACCTAGAATAGCTTTGGTTAAATAAATCAAGACACACCTTAATTGGCTGTCTGTCTATTTCATTCCTGGGGACCCCATGATTAATTAACCACAGCCAGAGATTTCTGCTACTGAAGCCATTCCCTGATCCCTGAGTGTAGCATCTGTCTATTAAAACTATACCCTCTTTGCTTCAGACTGTTAATAGTCATCACCTGGGCCGTGCCCCAGCTGGCTTCTCATAGCCCCACTGAGATTAGGAATACAAATTTTATTGTTGCTCCTTCCACAAGCATTCCCAGCCCAGAAAAAAAAAAAAAAAAAGCCAGCAGAGCACTTTTTAAATATTTGGGTATTTCTCTTTTTTGCTCTATTTTTACTGGCAAGGGAGAGAACTTTTTACGGCCCTAGCAGGACATAGGGGTGAAGCACATGACCCATTTAATCTACTTTCTTATCTCCCAAATTCTTTACATTCTTTCTTCTATGGTTTGCCAAGGACTTCTGGCCTTTTATTTCACCAAATGAGGCCAAGGGTTTGCTTTAGCAAACCAAAAAGGAAAAAAAAAAAAAAGAACTGTTAAAAGTACAGACAACTGCTTGAGCTACCATATTGAATGTAGTATGTCTTATGAATGAAGCCATCATAATGAATACAGCTTATTTGTGTTCTGGGGAAAAAAAGAAATCTTAGATTTCAACACCATTTTAATGTGATTGCACATTAAAATAATAAAAGGAGGTTTTTTTTTTGTTGTTGTTGTTGTTTTAATATGATGCTAGTCACACTCCCCCCTCCCAAAAATTTAAATAAGAATTTCTGGGGTTAGACCAAGCATTGCATTTTTTCAAACCTGCCCAAATAATTTTGATCCACAATGAGGTTTGAGAACCACTGCCATAGAAATCCTCGTTCACTCTTATTAAATCAAGTTTAACCTAAGGCTAAACTCCTTACATATTTTAAGTTCAGCCTAAAGGTATCTCCGTGCATTGTGAACTATAACATCCATGAAGATGTAAAGAGACTGTAGCCTACACTTGTGCCAATCACTGAGTTTTGGCCAATCAAATGTAGCCAACTGTTCAAACTGTGCTCAAGTAAGGCAAACATGGTGCTACAACCAATCCAGTTGTTTATGTACCTTACTTCTGTTTTCTGTACATCACTTTCCTTTTTCTGTCTGTAAATCTTCTGCCATGTGGCTGCGCTGGAGTCTCTGAACCTATTCTGTCTCAGAGGCTGCCCAATTCATGAGTCATTCATTGCTCAATTAAATTTAATTCAGCTGAAGTTTTTCTTTCATCAACTCCCAAGGTTTCTAGTACCACCCATATGCTGATAACATACATTTATAAATCATTCTAAGATCTTTCTCTGAGCTTCCCTCCTCAAAACAGTATGTCTCTTTGCCTTCTCTCCCTCTAATTTGTCAAGAATCTGGAGGCTTACACAATATAAAAGAGATTATCAGATATTTTCACACTTACTATATGCCAGGATGTGTGCCCAAGCTCACAGCAAGTAAACCAATCCTAGTCCCTATCTTCTTTGTGCTTACATTTGATTGCCTATTGAGTGTTTCCTAACCTTTGTACTATTGACATTTTAGGGTGAATCATTCTTTGTTGTGGTGACCCGCCTATGCATTGTAGGGTGTTTAGCAGCATTCTAGCCATCTACCCACAGGAAGCCATTAATATTCCCTACACCCCCATTATGACAAACAAAACTGAATTCAGATATTATCAAATTTCCCCTGGGGGTTAAATTTGTTCTCAGTTGAGAACCATTGGCTTATGGTTATCTGGACATAAAGGTTTCCCAAGAACCTACATTTTAACTTGTTACGTACAAGATATATTCATTTCTCCTCCATTGTTCCTAATCTTAGATGTTTATACCATTATCAATACTTCACCAATCCAGAACTCTGTCTTTCCTGGGAAAAATGGATATTCTCATGGAGCTGGTGTGTTCAAATCAGGATTCAAACAAGGTTTCTGTTATGATTTGAATGTCCCCTCCAAAACTTATTTGAAATTTAATTGCCAACCTAATGGTATTGGAAGGTGAGGCCCTTAAACAGCAAATGGGTCTAGAGGGCTCTGCCTTCATGAATGGGTTCATACTGTTGTCACAAGAGTGGGTTAGTTATCATAGGAGTGGACTCCTGATAAAATTTCTTTTTTTTTTTTTTTTTGGAGACGGAGTTTTGCCCTTGTTGCCCGGGCTGGAGTGTATGTTCTCTTCTCATTGCAACCTCCGCCTCCAGGGTTCAAGCGATTCTCCCACCTCAGCCTCCCAAGTAGCTGGGATTACAGGCACCTGCCCCCACACCTGGCTAATTTTTGTATTTTTAGTAGAGATGGGGTTTCGCCATGTTGGCCAGGCTGGTCTTGAACTTCTGACCTCAGGTGATCCACCTGCCTTGGCCTCCCAAAGTGCTGGGATTACAGGTGTGAGTCACTGCGCTGGCCGATAAATTTATTTTCCTTATAAATTACTCGGTCTGTGATTTTCTATTATAGCAGCAGAAAACAGACAAAGTTTCATATTGCTTTTGAGTCTTATATTTCTTAAGTCTCTTTTAAACTAGAGCAGTCCTGTCCCATTCTGCCTTTTTTCTCCTCATGCCATTGCCCAGATGAAGGAATTGGGTCAGTTGTCCAGTTGTATATTTGACATTCCGGATTTGCCTGATTACTTCCTCCTCATGTCATTTAACTGGTTCCTTTACCCACCCACCCCCTCCTTTTTTTTTCTGTAACCTAGGAGTTATATCCAAAAGCATGATTGGATTCAGGTCAAATCTATTTTTGGTGCTGTACTTTACATTGCAGCATATCAGTTGACACATAATGTCCTGCTTTTAGTTATAGAATGTCATGTCCTGATTATACCATTATAAAGTTGACAATTTTGTATCTTATGTGTATATATTTCATTACAACCTTTCATGTAACAGTTTAAGCATCTCTTGAGGCTTATTGTCTAAGTCAATTATTTCTTCAGGAATTATTAAATGGTTATTTTCTGGAGGTTCAATTTTGGCAGAGACAATTTGAGATGACAATTAGACATCTAAAGTAATACCTAAAGTAGACCTTAAAAACCATGTACAATAAATAAAAATAAAAAATATTTTCCTCTTACTTCTTCCTCCTAATTTTCCAAGGCTCCAGAGGCTTACACAATCTAAAAAGGGTAACCAGAAAGATATTCACTTTACAATAGTCATTAGAGCTATTAACCAAATATACTGGTTCCCCGAAGCACAAAGGGGTATGTACTTTTCTGCTCCCCTGAAGAAAGAAGTGGCTGTGGTGCTTGCTTTGACCAATGAAATGTGAACAGGAATGACATGTTTCACTTCCCTGAAGAAGCCTTTAAAGCCTACTACTTGATTTGTCCTTCCCTGCCCTCTGCTGCTGTGGTGGTGTTTCATCCTGTGTTGGAATGCAGCATGAGCAAGAAATAAACTTTTGTTGTATTAAGCCACTGAGATTTAGAATTGTTTGTTAGCACTGGAAAACAGAGCCAATCCTGGCTGACATACACACCAAACAGGGAGAACCTAGAGTCTCATGATTGTCACAAGTAAGGCTAGTAACCAAGCCCGGCATCTGGAGAGTCTTAATGTACATCCCTATAGGGCAGGGTTTCTCAACCTAGGCACTTTTGACATCTTGGGGGGATTATTCTTTGTTGAGGGAGGTCACCTTGTGCGTTGTGGGATGTTTAGCAACATCCTTGGCTTCTATCTACTAGACACCAGTAGTACCCCACACACTCAAGTTGTGATAACCAAACTGTCTCCAAGCATTGCCAAATGTCCCCTGGGGGTCAACATTACCCCAGTCGAAAGCCATTGTTTTAGGGCATTCAGGTCTGCTGTTGTTGAAACACTGTACACAGGCTACTATAGATCTTAGAGGGAGAAATATCACCCTGCCAATCCTGAGTTCTGTCAGTGTGCCTTTGATTGGGTTCCCAGATTCAGAGTTTTTAAGGTGTGGCTCTTCCAGTCCATGGCGCAAAAAACACTCCCTTCCTCACTCCAGCCATCCCAGAATCATGGCATTAGAGCTGGTTCTTCTGTCTGCTTCTTGTGATCCTGTATCAACTAACCTCAGAGATACGTATCATTAGGGATGCTGTATTATTCTCACACTGCTAAAAAAGACATACCCAAGACTGGGCAATTTATAAAGGAAAGAGGTTTAATTGACTTTCAGTTCCACATGGCTGGGGAGGCCTCAGGAAACTTGCAATCATGGTGGAAGGCACCTCTTCACAGGGCAGCAGGAGAGAGGATGAATTCTGAGTGTAGGGGGAAGCCCCTAATCAAACCATCAGATCTTGTGAGAACTCACTATCACTAGAACAGCATGAGGGTAACCACCTCCATAATTCAATTACCTCCCACTGGGTCCCTCCCACAACAAACACGTGGGGATTACAGGAACTACAGTTCAAGATGATTTGGATAGAGACACAGCCAAACCATATCAGATGGTATAGCTATCATTTTTGACTCTGAAAAAAATATCTAATTCATGTACATCCTTTTCAGGAAAGTAGATGTACCAAGCCATTTTTGACTTAGCTAAACTTATGGGACTCCAGATAAGCCAAACACTTCCCTTTGAAAAGTAGAACTATTCACAATGCCTCAGAGTAACTTGTCCTCTGTGGGCATCTCTCTCAAAGGGAAAGAAAGAAGAAACCTTACAAGTTTGATTTCTGGTGAGGTATCCTAATAATTATAACTATAATAATACTAACATTATTTTTAATAATTGCTAACATCTGTTGAGAGCTATGTATTAAGCCATGTTACATACATCTTATTAATCCTCCCAACAGTCCTAAAGGTATATATTTTGTTATTCCATATTTAAGAGATAAGAAAATAGGGGGAAAGAGGAGTTAAGTAATTTTCCCCCAATAATACACTAGTAACTTTCAGAGTCTGGACTCAAGTCCATTCATTCAGTTTGACTTCCAAGATCCCCTCTCTGAACTCCTTACATTAAAAATATAATCAAGTGAGAGTTGCACTTCTGGAAAAAAGGCAGGAGAACCTGTTGGAGACCATTCCCCAGTGATACTACCACAACTGGTGAAAATTATTTTTAAAAACAAAACATTTAATGTCTCTGGAAATTGTCTTAAGGGCATACAGTTTCTTCTTAAAGTAGGAAACAGTTATTCAAGAAACTCTACTAAATCTCAACAATGATGGCATCTGTGTCACTTGAGCCGTAACACATTGTTTCTCTCCTGCCTTCTAGCTCAACATGACAGAAACTCTACTTTGGATGATTTTCAGCAAAATGGTGCTCCCTATCCCCTCAGTTCACAGTTATGGGTACAAAATCTCACTGGGAGAGGTAGGCCACAGGCATTTCTTTTTTTTTTTTTTCTTTTCTTTTTTTTTTTTTTTGAGACAGAGTCTCTCTCTGTTGCCCAGGCTGGAGTGCAGTGGTGTGATCTTGGCTCACTGCAAGCTCTGCCTCCCGGGTTCACACCATTCTCCTGCCTCAGCCTCCCAAATAGCTGGGGCTACAGGCACCCGCCACCAGGCCCGGCTAATTTTTTTTTTTTTTTGTATTTTTTAGTAGAGACGGGGTTTCACCATGTTAGCCAGGATGATCTCCATCTCCTGACCTCGTGATCCGCCAGCCTTGGCCTCCCAAAGGGCTGAGATTACAGGTGTGAGCCACCGTGCCCAGCCGCCACCGGCATTTCTTATCCCCTCTAGCTCCAAGCTGCAGAGCCTAGATTCTGGTGAGTGCACCTAAGAAGTCAGACTCCTTTCCTCCATCCAGCCCCTACTAGTAGGTCCTACCCTAGCTGCAGCATGGCACGGAACATTAGGGTCTCTGATCGTGCACTTCAGCTTGCTTATACCGTGTTGGTCTCATAAAGGGAGCCATAAGGTAAAAATAAGGTATATAAATGCCTAATAAGCATATGAAAAGATGCTCAATATCATTAGCCAGTGGGAAAATGCAAATAAACCACACTGAGGCATCACTTCACACTAACGAAGATGACTATAATCAAATAGGGATATAATAACAACTCTTGAGGAGTATGTGAAGAAATTGGAACTGATACACTGCTGGTGAGAATGTAAAACAGTGCAGCATTTTGGAAAACAGGATGACAGTTCTTTAAAAGGTTAAATATTTCCAGAATTACTTTATGACCCAGCAGTCACATTCTAGGTATATACTCTAGAGAAATAAAAACATATCCACATAAATCTTGTACATGAATGTTCTTAGCAGTATTATTCTTAATAGCCCAAAAGTGGAGACCACCCAAATGTCCATCTACTGATAAGTGGTTAGTAAATAAAATATGACATATCCATACAATGGAACAATATTCAATCATAATTGAAGGACTGATAGAAGCTACAACATGGATGAACCCTGAAAACATGCTAAGTGAAAGCAGCCAGTTGCAAAAGACCACTTACTGTATAATTCAATTTATATGAAGTGTATAGAATAGGCAAATCTATAGAGACACAAAGTGATTATTGGTTGCCTGGGAGTGCAGGTAGGGGAAATGGGGAGTGACAGTTAATAAGTATGGGGTTTCTTTGGGGGGATAAAAAATGTTCTAAAATTGATAGTAATGATGGTTGCACAACTCTGTGAATTAGTTAAAATGCTTGAATTATACAATTTAAAGGGGGGTTATATGATGTATGAATTATATATCAATAAAACTGTTATAAAAATACAATCAAGTGCTATAGTATCTTCCTATATTAGGAAGACACTATATAGTATAGTCCGAGCAGGAGCATAGTAGAGTGTAGTTAGAGAGCAGAGAGTAGGAGCTACATCTTATGTTATCTTTTTTCTTGTATCATAGAAGTCTAGTACAGAGGCAAAGAGCATGGATTTCAGAATTAGATAAACCTAAGTTTGAGTCCTAGTGTTGTGACATACTAGTTGTGTGACCTTGGGAAAATCATTTAAGTTCCCTAAGCCTCAGTTTTCTCATTTATATAATGGAGATGATAGAACTAACTGTCAACAGAGATTCAATGAGATAATGCATGAAAAGCACTCACTATAGTGCTTAGCACATAGTAAGTTCTCAAGAAATGTTATGCTGCATTTATAGCAGTTGCTCAATAAACATGTTAAAAAATAAATGGAAGAAGGCAGTATAACATGTGTGGACAAAGAATTGGGAGTAAGATCTTGAAAAACATTCAAATAGAGTTATGGCATTGAATTTCATACCGCCAGGATGAGTAGGAACTTACTATGCATTCTTGGGCTGGGGAATATGATGAGAAATTTTGAGCTAGAGTTTTATAACAATTAGGAATAAAAGTCTTTTAGAGAAATGGTGCTATAGGCAAATAATAAAACTAGGAGAAAATAGAAATTATGTCTGCCTGGAATCAAGAAGCCACTTCTCTCCAAGCCTCAGTTTACAAAGCTGTAAAATGTATAGTAATCCTTGCTCCAGCTACCTCACAGAATACCTGGCAAGCCCAAATAATGTATATGAAAGAGTTTTGAAAAATATACAAATGAAAGTAATCACCCTTATTAAATTGTTAGTCTTAAACAACAGCATCAGCTACACTGCACGTATATTTACTCAAATATTATTTTATGATCATCACTAGTTGGATTGTCTATGAAGCAGACTGCGAGAGAGAATGTTTAGGCCAGGTGTGGTGGTTCACACCTGTAATCCCAGCACTTTGGGATACTGAGGTGGAAGGATTTCCTTGAGCCCAGAGGTTTGGGTTAAGTCTGGGCAACATAGTGGGACTCTGCCTCTACAACAAATAAAACATTAACCAGGTGTTGTGATGCATGCCTATAGTCCCAGCAACTCAGGAGGCTGAGGTGGGAGGATTGCTTAAGCCCAGGAGGTTGAGGCTGCAGTAAGCCATGATTGTGCCAGTGCATTCCAGCCTGGGTGACAAAGTGAGACCCTGTCTCAAAAGGAAAAAAAAAAAAAAGAAAGAGAGTTTCTTAGAAGGAAGTTTCTTGGGACCCCTGGTGGAGTCAGCACCTGTGGGAAAAGGGAAGGAAGCCGGGTTCGGGGGAGGGAGAAGTTGGACTGGGATTTAGGCACAAAAAGGCATCATCTGATTGTAAAAGGAGATCTGAAGCTGAGAAAGCCCTTCAGAGTTATTCTTTATTGGAAGGAGGGGGCAAGGCCTTCTTACTCCTGCACTGGCAGGCATTAAATCAGTGCCAACCTGGGAACTTGAGCATTGACTTTGAGCATTCAGCTCACTTTTCAGCAAAGATCAGTTCACATAAAAAGCTGTCAGTTGAGCATTGTGGCTGGACAACCTTCTCAGCAGGTGAGGCAATGTCAATCAGTCCTGAGGAGAATGTGGGCAGCACAGCACCTCATCCTTAAAAATGATAAAGTAGAAGTTTGCCAGTCATGAGGTAAATTCTACCAAAAAGTTTCCCATTTGGATAAATCAGGCCAATTGGTGCTGTTTTTGTCTCAATTACCTAACTCAGAAAAAACCCACCTTCTTCCTATGTAACTCAATGACTAAGATCATTTTAACTATGTCCATTTTTGGTAATGTTTTAAATAGAAAAGACTGGCCTGGCGTGGTGACTCATGCCTATAATCCCAGCACTCTGGGAGGCAGAGTTGGGAGGACTGCTTGAGCTGGGGAGTTGGAGACCAGCCTGGGCACCATAGGGAGACCCTGTCACTACAAATAATAAAAAAAATTAGTTGGGTGTGGTGGCCCACACCTGTGATCCCAGCTACTCAGGAGGCTGAGGAAGGAGGATTGCCTGAGTCTGCGAGATTGAGGCCGCAGTGAGCCTGACTGTGCCACCGCACTCCAGCCTAGCCAACAGAGCAAGACACCGTCTCAGAAAAAAAAAAAAAAGACTTATGATTATTGAAAAGATAAGTAGTCAAAATATCTAAGTGTAGTCATTAGATCATTTTAGTGGCTAAAAAAAATTTCTTTTCATGAAATAAGTTCATTAGGAAAATTTGGTACAGAGAAATTATTGATTGCATCAGATATATATTTCTATTTTACCGGCATTAAGTTACTTCGAAGTTTTGTATACATCTGGAAAACAATCTACTTAAAGATAATTACAATAGCAAAATAATGTGGGTTTTAAAATACTTTGATAATAAACAAATCTGAGGCACATAGAAAATTGATTATATCATAAGATAAATTAATTTCCTTTTAACACGAAAGCCTTTTTCCTTTTTCTTAAACAATAAAAGTATGCTAACATATTTGTCCATTGGAATCATCCACTTGGACTGCTGTTGCAAAGATTTTAAAAGTCAGTGTAAAATGCATTTTTTTCCCAAAAGCTTAAAAGCTTTAATTCTTGATACATTTTTTTCTCATTTTAATGACTTTTTTCTACCTTCTGGGGTTTTTATTTTTATTTCTTTGAGACGATCTTGTTCTGTTACCCAGGCTGGAGTGGAGTGGCATCATCTTAGCTCACTGCAACCTCTGCCCCCTAGGCTCAAGCAGTCCTCTCACCTTAGCCCCCAGAGTAGCCGGGACCACAAGCATGCACCATCACACCCAGCTAATTTTTTGTATTTTTTATAGAGACAAATGTTGCCATGTTGCCAGGCTGACCTCGAAATCCTGGGCTCAAGTGATCCATCGGTCTCAGCCTCCCAAAATGCTGAGATTACAGGCAAGAGCCGCCATGCCCAGCCCTTTCTGAAATTTTTAGATGTTCAGAATTATTGACCTTAGAAATAAGGAATAAAAAAGCAAGAGCAAACTTAGGTGTAATAAAATATTCCAGAAATTCAGCATGAATTTGTTACCAGTCTGTAGTAATTAGTGTTCTTAAAGGTATTCAGTTTCATTACTCCACAGTAACAAGAGGCTAATGAAGTGTTTTCAAATGGAAGTTCAACAGAAAAAAACTTTGATAAATAGATAATATTATTTATAATTGTTTATCACAGAGTAGTTGTTTCAGACTCATTGAATGTGTCTGAGTGTCCATCCTTAATCTGCACTATATCATTCAGGTTGTATCATAGAAACAAATTGAAGAATAATTATGGTGCATCAGAGCAGTGGTCTTTAAATGTTTTCAGTCACATGAATATTCTCTAAATTAATATTTTTAACTGCATATATTTCTGTTGACATCTAAAATTTTTCATTGTAAGTTTAGTTCCAAAGGATATGCTTTAGGCGTATTGTAAATGTTTGGCTTTTTACATAAAATTGTTTACAATAAAGCTTTTTACAATAAAGTTTTACTTTCAAATGTTCAAATGGAATCTAAATATGATACTCACCATTTTACTTAGTGTAATGCATGCTGTATTCGAGTGTAACAAATGAACCTCACAATTTCAGTGCCTTAATACAAAAAAGTTTATTCCTAGTTCGTATCAAGCCGTTTGGAAGACATTTGAGACACAACTTTTACTTTGTGGGTTTATCATTCTGAGGGCCCCAGAATCCTTTATTCAAACTAGCAGATAGGAGGAGAGAATGTTGAATCAAGCATAGAAGGTTTTTAATGGACCACCCACATTCCGTTGGCTGCCACTCAATCACCTGTACATCAACCTGAAAGAAAGGTGGGAAAATGTAGCTTAGCTATGGGCCCAAGAGGAAAAGGAAATGAGTTTGATTACCACTTAACAGACTCTACTGTAGTTTACCCTTCTGATAGCTGAATAGCCTTCTTCTTCCCCCGCATAAAGTTTACTCATCCCCTTCCCAAAGTGAACAACCCAACTATATTTATCTCAAATTCCAGGACTGCTGGTGGTGCATGTCCTTCTATGAGAATCTGGATTTAGATTCCTCTGGTCACTGCAACTACCCTTCCGCCACCCAGACACACACCTGACACAAACAGACACACATACAACATGGGAGATGCAAAATGCAGTGGTACAGCAGGAGTAGGATAAATACAATAAGCTTACCTATTTTGAAAAAGGAATAGCAGAAAATACAGAGCAGTTACTGGTTCATAGCAGTAATGAAATCCTACAGGGTAAAAACTGGAAAAAGCCTCTGCTCTGGCAGGAGAAAGTATTTCTTGAACCAATTTTAATTCTGATCGTTGGAAAGAAGTCCATTGTTCTCTGTGGTCCCTGGCTCTACACTACCCTTTCTTGCAAGATTTATCTTTGTCCATTACTATCCATAGTCATATCTAACATGGGTTTTGTTACTCCATTTTTAAATGGCCTAAAGACTTAGGGTTTTAGCTCAATACATCCTCTACAGTATATAAAGTTGTACTTCAATAAAATTAGATTCATTGAAAATTAAATAAAGAAAAAGCTAAGACTATTCTTGGGAAGGAATTGCCTATGGGGATTTATCTTCATTGAGTGAACTCATTTGCTTATCCAATGGGGCCATTAAAATTTCACATTCTTCTGAATCTACATCTGTTTTTCAGTCTCAGGACAGTAGAGGAAGAGTGTGTAATTTACGTTGTGCTGTCTATGAAATGATGGAACACTAAGGTAAGGTAAAAATACTTAGTTTTAGAAAATTGAACAAATTTTAAATGTAGAAAATAACTTTATATTAATGTTACCAGATTTTATTTATATTTGTTTACTAGGATAAATATCAATATTCTAAGAGTCCTAAAACTTGTATGATTTTATCTTTTATCTTTGTCAGTCCGGTTTTCATTTAGAAGCCCAGCTATAAAACTTGGACTAGTCAGCCTTGACATGTGATATCTTTTCCTTTGTGCCTTTTTCCGTTCATAATATCTTTTTCTTTGTGCCTTATTTTTCAGGCCATAAAGGAAATGAGATTAAATTGAATCCTCTTCAAGTGGACTATTTGAAGAATAACCATTTTTCTTTTTAAAAAAACAACTTTATGTACTTAGGAAGAGTTTAAAGAATAGTTTTAAATTCCTGTTAATTTTCAATAGTTACTTAAAATGTTTTTGTCATTTTAAAATGATAATATATAATCATTTTTGAATGATATAAGCCTGCAGAAAGGAGATTATCTACATCTGAATTTGTAAGGTTTTTATGTTCATAATTTGAATATAAGCATCTAATAAATTTTGGGAATTCTCATTTCATCAAACAAAATAGTAAAACTTTACGTAAAGATATTTTGCCTCAATGGCTTGTTGCGGCTCACTCTATACTGAACATGAACTTCATCTCCCAGTGCAATAATTGGTTCATAACTTTACAACATCATTTCCCGAAAGTACTTATTTTCCAACTGAAAATGTATAAGGTTGAACTTTCTTCTCTGTTGTTGACAAAATAGTGAAAATACCCAATGTTGGCATTTCACTTTAGATTTCACAAACATTTTTATTAAGCAGAGTAACAAACAATATGAATAACAGTTTCAAAGTAAGTTTTTTTTTAGATTTATCATTCAGATAATTCATATTTAACTGTAATTATTTTGTAAAACCATTCATTTTTCACAAATGCATTTTTAGAGTTGCAAACAACCTCAGAAATCATTAAGTAACCTATCCAAAGTCAAGCATTCGGCCAGGTGTAGTGGCTCACGCCTGTAATCCCAGCATTCGGGGAGGCCGAGGCAGGTGGTTCATTTGAGCCCAGGAGTTCAAGACCAGCCTGGGCAACATGGCAAAACCCCATCTCCACAAAAAAATACAAGAATTAGTTGGGTGTGTTGGTGGGTGCCTGTAGTCCCAGCTACTCGGGAGGCTGAGGTGGGAGCATGATTTGATTCCAGGGAGGTTGAGGCTACAGTGAGTCATGAGCTTGCCACTGCACTCCAGCCTAGGCACCAAAGTGAAATCCTGTCTCAAACAAAGAAATAAACCCCCCCAAAACTAAAGTCTAGCATTCATGAAAAGAAGGCCAACCCACAATAGGAAAATGAGCACCCCCCCAAAAAAAACATGGAGAATTCAAGAAAAGGAAATATTAATGGATCTTATATGAAAGATGCTTGGCTTTATCATAATAAAAGAAATAAAAATTTAAATGATAACACAATGCCACTTTCACTGACATATTGGTAAAGATCAAAGCATTTGATGACACATTGAATTGATAATGCTATAGAAAAGCAAGTACTCATAAATAACTGTGGGCAAGTGAACTGGTACAACTTCTCAAGAGGGCAATTTTGCACTATCAATAAAGATTACTGTTAAATGTATACATTGGTCAAAACTTACACACACTAAAAAGGGTAAAATTTATGTAAATCATATGTTACTTTTTTAAAATGAGAAAAGTTAGTATTAGTCTTCTCAAAATAAACCTTATATTACCTTTAGAGAGAATGAGGTTGATCTATAGTTACTGGTATGCAATAAACTCTAAGATATATTAGGTGAAAACAATAAAATCGACTATTTGAACCCAAGTTTCTTTATTCTCTTTTCATGTTACTGTGCTTCCTTCAACTTAATAGATGATTTTAATTCTGACAGCATTTAGATTTCTAAAAATCTTTGCTAATGTCTTATTTTTAAAAATTCACTGTAAAGTAACTTGCTTTACATAGAAAAATGAAAAATTCTTTACTTTTAAAATATCAGCTAATTATATATCCTTCTCTTCATCTTGGCATTGTTTTGGTCTTTTTCACACATTAGTATCTTATATATACTTCTTGTGTACCAATATTGTATGCCTACATGTAATTTTAATGGCTTTTAGACATTCTACCATGTTACTATAACTTAGCCATTTCCAACTTATTGGATATTTGGTTGTCTCCTATTTCTAGGAACATTTCTGGATTATTTTCTTGGTATATACTTCTATATGTGGTACTTGCTCAAAAGAAAATCATTTTTATGTTTCCTGCTATATTTAAATAGATTGCTTTTAAAAAAACCTTTTGCCAATTACACATAACCATCAGCAAATGCATAATTATATCTGCTAATAATGACTTTTATATACTTAAGATTTTGAAGAATATAAGAAAGTGTTGCTAAGATACTTGAAATGTTTTTGTTATTTTGAAATTACTGTATACTTATAAAAATCCGTTTTAAATTTTGGATCAAAAGTTAATTAACTTTTATTAATTTATTTAACAACATTTCATAAAGTCAGGTATTTTCATATTATAGGTAATACATGTTATTTTGTTTGTTCTATTTAGAAACAAACAACATTAAATAGAAACCAAATTGTTATTTCAGCAAATCCTATCCCAATCAACAAAGGATTGTTTAAAAGAGATGGCAAAGGCCATAACCAAATCTTATTTATTTTTCATAGATGAAGGACATTTTAGGATAAAAAAACTATAATTTCATTATCTCCTTATTTATTTGAGCATATTTCATTACTGTATAGATCACACATTCTCTAAAATGTAAAACTGGTTCCTTATTGCTTCTTATAATGTTACCCATCCATCTTTAGTATTTTCATAGATGATGTTCACTTCAGGTAAGCAACAAAATATAAATTAATTTTAGTAGTCTCACGAAAGAAAAAATTGTTCTGAAAAAATAGAAAGTACCTGGAAAACATACTGTAATATCTTTGGAATTACAGTGATCGTATTGGATCTCCAGTCTGAAAATTTGTCATATAGAGTATACATTTTATTAGTAATGCTATGCCAAAAAAGCTTTAATTTTTGTGTTCATGTTAGAAGGATTTCATAGTGTTGCAGAAATGGACAGTAGTGCATCTCGTAAACATTCTCTTCTTTATTTCTTACTAATAGAACTCTAGGTAATATATTCAGCTAAAAAAACCTGTATTTCCCAGCCCCTTTACATATGAGAATGGCCAGTGTTCGAAAGGACCTCTGAGAAAGCTGTTATTGTCCTTCCCTCTAGTGATGGTTAGAGTTCTGGCAGCCATCTGGGACTGCAATGGACAGGTCAAGAAAATTTCAGCTCCCTAATGTCTGATCCAAATTGAAATTGATTTTTTAGCTTAAAAAAAAAAAAAAGTTTATCTGTTTATAACTAAAATAATTTTTGTATTAAGAAGTTCTTTTAAATAATGGTTTGACACTAACAAACTACATTCATTTAGCTGATATCCTCTAAGCCTTAAATATGTGCCAGGCTAACTCTGAGTTTGGCGCTGTAAAACTTCTGTCTGAACAATTATTCATTTGATTAATGCAATAACTTTCAATTATAGCTGCACAATAAAACCAGATATGAGAATTTGGTTTCACTAAGTCTAGGGTAATTGTGTTAGCTTGTATCAGATTTGCCCAATTAAAACATAAATTTTTGTTTTGTTTTGTTTTTTATTTTTATTTTGAGACAGAGTCTCACTTTGTCACCCAGGCTGGAGTGCAGTGGTGTGATCTCGGCTTCCTGCAACTTCCGCCTCCCGGGTTCAAGCAATTCTTGTGCCTCAGCCTTCTGAGTAGCTGGAATTACAGGTGTGCACCACCATGCCTGGCCAATTTTTGTATTTTTAGTAGAGATGGGCTTTCACCATTTTGGCCAGGCTGGTCTCGAACTCCTGACCTCAAGTGATCTGCCTGCCTTGGCCTCCCAAAGTGCTGGGATTATAGGGATGAGCTACCGCACCTGGCCCATGAATTTGTTACACACATACTTGTTAAAACAGATTGTTGAACCCTTCTTCCTGAAATGAGAGATCCAGTAGATCGCAGTTGGTGTGTTCTTTTAAGGTGATGCCGATGCTGCTGGTCCAGAGATCATACTTTTGAGAAACTTTCAGCATCACCTAGGCACCTATGTATTAAAATATTTTAAAATGATTTTGATGGTTTAGGGACAGTATTAGAAATTTTTATTGAGAATGAGTAAGATTAAACCTGTTTCCTCTCATTCACTTTGATCTATTAGCTCGAGTTTCCAGAGTAAAAGTGAGGGATTTGTGCATCTTCTTTCCTCTTTGGATGTCAGAAGTCCTTTTCTCAGGGATGGAATTGCTTTCCTTCTGGTATCTTAGGGCAAGTGGGATTGACTAGCCTCAAGCAGAATTTCAAAATAAACATAGAGTCGTTTTTCCCTTTGATTTCTCTTGCTGCATCCTTCATCCTCCTCTTAACAACTACTCTTCTCTAATCCTATGTACTTATTATTCTCTGTTTTCTCCTAACCTCTACAACTGTGGCCTTTTCAAGTTTGCACCCCCTGTAAATAGGTCTCTTCTATTCTGCCACCGTCAACTGCAACATTTATTTCCCGAGCTGTAATTTTTGTTAGATGCTAGTAATCTGAGGACATTTCTCCCAGTGGCTTATTAAAAAGTACAAAAGAGCTGTTAATCTCTCTAATCAGTGGCTTTCACTGGGTGTGGGGTTGATGTTTCCTGGGAAGAGGGTCTTCGTGCTTTGCTAAGAAGAGGGTTGTTTAGTAATCTGGATTCTTCTATACTTTTGAATGGCCCGTTTACATTCTTATCCTTTCTTTAGATGATGACCCCATAAATATTCTTCTGATTCCAGCCCAATCTTTGTAATCCATCAACTCTTTTAGCAGACTTAACCCTTAAATGGTCTTTTGTTTACCTGTAGTTGGGTTGTGGGTATCATTGCTCCTCAAGTCTACAGCCCAGAGTGAAGCAGAAATTGTTATTCTGTACCTGCAATGGATCTAGACTCATTATTGGTAAAACCTGCCTACCAAGGGAGTGTGCTGCAAAAGAGTTGGGGTAGGGTTATAGGAACCAGGTTGTCTTCTCCATATATCACCCTACCAGACTTTGGTCACATAATTAAGTCCTTGTAGTTTATTTCTTATGAATATGCTCTTTTCAAGGCTGAAAAATTATTCACTACATCACAATTTATAAACCGCTATTTAGTGCACGGATAGAAAAACAGGCAAGAGCAAACTGATCTTTCAAATTAATAAATGCTTTTGCATGATCAAATCCAAAGGTCTCTCTATAATTCTCAATTTTTTCAGCCTTTAGGTAGCATTTTACACTCCTGATCGTGCCTTAGCCTTGAATATCTGCTCTCTTTTCCATTCTATGACACAGTGCCACAGAGAATAGGATATTATTGGCTTGCTTTTCCAGTTTTTTTGAAAACTCTTTTAAATGGCTATTCTTCCTCCACTTTCCCCTAATTTTCATTTTCCCTTTATTTTCACATTTCCCAAGGTTCTTCCTTCATCTTTCTTCTCAGCAGACTCAAACAATCTCTCCTTTATTAATCTTATTAATGTTAATGGCAGGCGTCCTATCTTCTTCCATTACTAATGGGAACTGGGAGAAGAAACTCTGGGGACATAGCTGAACATTTGGGCTATATAATAGGGATAACAGATGCTAATTGGAATGGTATAAGCATTTTAACTTTTAATTTTTAATTTTAACACTAATAATTCTCCTTTAAAAAATTAAAATATAAAAGATAAAAGTCTCCATGGGCCATTATCTCCATTCTTTGTTCCCATCTCCCTCCCACAAAGTAATCATTGCTAGTAATACAGTGCAACTTTACTTATATATTTGAATATAAATGTTATAATAGTAAGCATACCTTTCTGGAATTTGTGCTTTTTATTTATCACAATGTTTGGATATTTTTCTGTGTTAGAATATACAGTTCTTCTCAGGCAATAGCACTTAAATAGTAGCAATTTTTGTGGCAAAGTATATAAATGAAATCCTGCCTAGGATACCTGGTGGAACTTGAACTTTAATGAGGATCTTCGTGCAGTTTGTCAGAGTGATTCCAAAATTGAAATCATGCTGATGGTGGTAGAAGTAGTTCCTTGGCTTCCTGATCTTTAAACATATTGAGCATT